>NC_089252.1:50726308-51067444 GCF_963930625.1 Muntiacus reevesi
GCCTTCTGTCCTGCGCGATCCCAGCCTCAGTTTCCGCCGCGCCAGTCGGGTGCGTGCGCCTTCTGCCCTCTGCGTCCCCAGCCCCAATCCCGCCCGCACTGGCCGGGTGCGTGTACTGTGTCTAGCCACGACCCTCCCGGCGGATGTCGACCATCCAGAATCTCCGGAGGTCTTTGATTAGAAGGCGGAGGCCCGTTTGCAGTGCGGCAGGGGATACGGTCCTTGGGGCAGAGCCTGCCCCCTTCCCCTCCCCCCTGCCTCCTGCCTCCGGCAGGGCTGGGCCGGTCCACAGCCTGCGAGCTCTTCTCAGGACTTTCTCGGTCCCTTTGTTCTGCGAATGGCCGGCGGTGTGTTCCGCCGGTTAATTTTCTCTCTCTCTTGCTCTCCCACAGTTCAAGCTGGGAACTCACAAAAGCTCCCTCCGATTGTCCTCAGGGCACTCAGGCCCCAGACCCTGCCCCAAGCAATGCCGCCCACTCCTCTCCGTTCCGCCCCCACTTGCTGGTTGCGGATGCAGGCGTCTGTGGTACTTTTCTGCTGGGAGTTGCTTTTAGGCTCGTAATCTGTGGGTTTTATTTATTCTATCCCTCCCAGCCAGATTCAAACTCCGAGACTCAAACACTTCCCCCAGGCCCGCCAGTGCAAGGGTTTCCCTGTGTCTGGAAACGTCCTCTATTAAGACCCTTCTCGGGACGGATCTTCGTCCTTAGCTCTTTTGTCTCACTTTTTATCTTTTATATTTTGTCCTACCTCCTTTCGAAGACAATGGGCTGCTTTTCTGGGCGCCTGGTTACCTCAGCTAGCGATCAGAAGTTGTTTTGTGAAGTTTGCTCTGCGTTCAGTTATTCTTTTGATGAATTTCTAGGAGAGAAAGTGGTCTCCCCGTCCTACTCCTCTGCCATCTTGGCTCCTCCCCCCTTCCATTGAATTTTTACTTTTAATATTAGTTTTATTTCTAGCAGTTCTACTTGACTCATTATCAAATCTGATAATTTTTTACTGTTTCAAGTTCCATGCATGTACATTTAAGCTTGTCTTTTATTTCTCTAAACATAGCACATATTTTATGTTCTGTATCTGAAAATTACAGTATCTATAGCTTTGGGCGCTTTTGCTGATATTTCTTACTCTTGGTACTTTGTTTCTTTCTGTGTTTAGTTTTAATTGCAAATAACATTTGAGATTTAAGATGAAAATGAGTTCCTTTAAGATCTACATTTGCCTCTGCCAAGTACTTCTGGAAATTATCAGTCAGCAATCATTTTAATTTAAATTTAATTTAAATTTAGATCTCAAAGGTAACAACAATTTAGGCTACAAAGCTGCATGAGGTCAAGCTGGTATTTCCAAATGTTTACTAATGTTATTTCTGCCTTCATCTCAACCCCATATTTTAGATCACCAATTTCTCTCACAATCCCACTGGGAGTGGCAGAGAATTTCTGGATCACTCTTTAGGGTGCTAGCTTTAGGAAGTAAGGATTTCATATCACATTCTATACTTTAGGCAGACCCTAGATTTTGCCTTTCCCCACCTCGCCTCCAAACTCTGGAAGACTTTTAATATACAACTCAAGTTCATAGGCCCAGCAAATGTCTTCAAGTGAAAGTCAGTTTCATTGTTTTCTTCTTCAGGTCTATGCCTTTGATTAGTTTTTTTAACCTGAGAAGTCCTTGTTATTCTGAAATGCATCCATTCATTTTTTATCCAGAATTCTTTCTGAGATCAATGTCTACCCAGGCACCAAATCTATAATACTATTGAAAATAAATATCCTTAGTAAATTTCTAATCATTTTAAAGTCTGTATTGTACCATTCTATATTTTAATTTGGATTATTTTATCATAATCAATTAGGCAAGTGGAAAATTTAACAGTTTGACAAGCAAAAGGAAAATTTTTTTCTGAAGTATTCAATAGACTTTCTATATCTTAATAACCCATTATTCCCAGTGAAATTTGATTTTTAACTTTCTAAGTTTCTATCACTTACTCTTTTGGGGTATTTTCTCAATATATATTCTATAAAATACTTGAAATATCTTTTTTCAGAATTTAACCAGTTAATTAGGCCAAATCTTTTGAGACAATACTCATCTTCCTCTTAATGATTTCTTGTTGTGAATACTCATGACCTGATCTCATTTTTAAGGGTATAAAATTTCCAGACTTATATTTTTATATCTTTCACAATCTTTCTTCTAATGTGTCCTAAAATCCATTTGAAATAGACATATCCTTAAAATATTCTTAATTTCTTCATTCGCTGATCCATGATTGATTGATTCACTTCTTCATTAATTTATTCATTCAAGTACTGCTGGCTGGGAAATTTTAAAGCACAAGCCTATGTTTATGGAATCACTAAACTATGTGAGACAGGTATTCTATGGCTATTAAGATTGATTCAGCTGTGATCAGTTAATATTTTATCAAAAAAAGACAGAAAATTGACATTTGAAAAACATTCCTTTTAAATCTATAACTATATCCAATGCCAGTAATAGCTTTGGTAGGGACCAGCAACTCAAGATTTGGGTTAACATAACTTGGTCCAGGGGAACGCTCAAATTATATACACATTAAGACAAGGTTCCACTCAGAATAAAACTAAATATCAGCAGAAGTGGTTTACAAATGCAAGCTTTTGTAATACCTCTTCCATGTCATCCTTGATGAAAACTCCAAAATCCTTGAATGAAAAAGGCAATCCCTTCAGATTATTCTGCTGTATATTCAAGCACCAGAAACAACATACCTACCCTAGCGAGATGCATGTCCCTTCTATACACAAATCAATGATTTTCTATTTCTCAGGCATTCAGCACTATTCTAGATATGCCTGAAAGGATCCAAGCTTTGAAGAGGTAGAATATTTAACCTCTACAGACCCCTTGCAAACCCATCAATTCCAGGTACGCATGTCCTCTTATTGGCAACCAGGCAGGAAGAACATAGAAAAGCCAGACACTTACATATCTGAAATTCTGATATCTTCTGGTTAATTTTCTTTTGCTATTTTCCAACCTAGTTATATAACAACAGAATGAAGCAGGGACAAAAAAAAATTTCTGCCCTTTGGATTCCTATAGGTAAACATAACCAGCAATTGGTGCGCAAGGCTATACCTATCTAAAGTGGTCTGTTAGTTTATAATTGGTTCATCTTGAAGGACCAGCTTGCTTACCCTTCTTAAGGCAATAGCATTTAACAAATGGATTTAAATTGCAATCTGAGTTTAGGTTTAGAGGTCATGCAACTAAGAATCGCTAGCTTTGTCAGACAAAAAAAACTGAGCATCCCAGGGTTCAATGAGTGGGTGTGAGTAAATCTCTTTGACTTGGCTCATCACTGGCAGGGCAGGTCAGAAGCATATTTATCATTCCTATGAAGCTGATGCCCAGAAAACCAGCCAAAATAAACCAGTACTTTATTTCTGCTTCTAAAATCAATGTGGTTGAACAGATATAGTGTTTACCAGAAAAATATCTATTTTCTTTGTCCGCCCCCCCCCCCACCCCAGTACTGAGAAATTAAATTCTTTCATCAAAGACTGAACTAGTTCCAAATCTCTTGCAGATTTGCAGTGTGCATCACTAGTGTTTCTGACACAGGGATCTTCAGTATAAGACCAAACATCAACTTCCTAATTGCAGAGCAGAAAATTTTAAAATGCTGATGTTTCCCAAGCATAAAAGAATGCCAGAAAAGTGTCAGAACATTAATTTGATTAATCAGTTGCTTTTATTTTATCACTTACATTAATTAGCCATGTGTTGTTAGTTATTTTCTCCTCTGAATAAAGCTAAAAAGAATTATGGTCAGATTTTTAGGGCTTATATCCCAATGTTTAGGAGTGCAAAGGAGATTTTCTAAATATCTTTATCATAAATACTTTATTTCTCAGATCAAAGATCTTCTTCAATCATTTTCCTTTTGCCATTCTTATCAACGTTAGATTCACACAATTAAAATATTCTGAATATAAGACATTAATCCTCATGGAACAAAGACACATGAGGACTGGGTTTATCTTGATAAACCAATGCACCTACTAGCTCTTTGAGCTGGTCACTGCAACCATATCCATCTCGCCCAGTTTTTAATATTCTCATAAATGTGTATAGTGGGTGGAAACTGCATGGGAACCTCCCTCTGAAACTACATTTGCAAAATGTCAGGAAATCTTTTAGTTTTATATGATTATACAAATTAAAATGTATTGCTCCTTACCCTCATTTCTTTTTGTATCTCATTATATAATATTCTTAATATAAAATATCCAACATTCTTATAATGGACTTTTAAACCTCACTTAAACTTTTTACTCTTTTCTTAGGGTTACTATTTAAAAGTGCCATAAACTGGGTGACTTAAAATAGTAAATATTTATTGCCTCATTGTTCTGGAGTCTGGAAGAAGTCTGAAATTAAGGTGTTGGAAGGGTTAGTTCATTCCAGAGACTCTGAAGAGAAGAAAATTATTGGCCAATATTCCCAATGACCATGAATGCAAAAATTCTTAATACATTATTGACTGAAGGATTTTTGCAGAAACTAAAGCCTGGCCAGTGATATGTTATGTAAGTGAATACTGAAATATCAATAACATTCAGTAACAAAAGATATATCAATATGCCTTTCATCAATAATTTGTTAATAAAACATTGGCATACTGAATTAAATTCCATAATCAAGTGGAATTTATCCCTGGGATGCAAGGATGGTTCAACATCCACCAATTAATCAAGTGATACATCAAATCAAAAGAATGATGAATAAAAATCAAACGATCATCTCAACAGATACAGAAGAAGTAGCAAATATCAATATTTTTCATGAAAAAAACTCTCTCAACAAATTATAGAAGGAAATTACATTAAAATAGCAAAGGTCATATGTGAAAAGCCCATGGTTAACATTCTCAATGATGAAAAACATAAAGATTTCTAAGATCTGGAACAAGGGAAGGATGCCCACTCTCATTACTCATGTTCAACACATTAAAATAGCAAAAGTCGTATGTGAAAAGCCCATGGTTAACATTCTCAATGATGAAAAACTTAAAGATTTCTAAGATCTGGAACAAGGGAAGGATGCCCACTCTCATTACTCATGTTCAACATAGTACTAGAAACTCTAGCCAGAGAAATTAGGCAAGAAAAATAAATGAAAGACATCCAAATTAGAAAGAAAGACATAATATTACCTCTGTTTGCAGATGACATGATCTATTTAGATACATATTTCTTCAATGTAAAAAATCCTAAACTGTGTATCCAATAAGGAGTTAATATCTAAACTACATAAGTAACTCACATAACAGAATAAAATGCAAATAATCCATTTAAAAAATAAGCAAAGGAACTGAATAGACTTTTTAAAAAAAAAAAGACATACAAATGGCTAAAAAGTATGTAAAAATGTGTTCAACATCACAATTATCACAGAAATGCAAATCAAAACTATAATGACATATCACTTCACACCTGTCAGAACGGTATTATAAAACAGGATATTAAGTGTAGGCAAGATTGTCAAGAAAATGAAACCCTCATACACTGTTGACGGAAATGTAACTTAAAGCAGCCATTACAGAAAATAGTAGGGAGGTCCCTCAAAAAATTGAAAATACAACTACCAAGTGATCCAGCATTTCTACTTCTGGATATATATTCAAAGGAAATAAAATTGGGATCTGGAAGAGATATCTGTGTTCACTGCAACATTATTCACAACAGCCAAGACCTAAATGGATTAGCAGATAAAGAAAATGCAGTGTACACATAAAAGTGAGTATTATTAAGTCTGAAAAAAAGAAGGAAATCCAGCCACTTGCAATATATAGATAAACCTGGAAGATATTTTGCAAAGTCAAATAAGCTAGACAAAGAAGGACAAATACTACATAATGTCATGTATATTAATATGAAGAATCTAAAATCCTCAAAATCATAGGAAGAAAACCAATGACAAACTTAGACAGCATATTAAAAAGCAGAGACATTACTTTGCCTACAAAGGTCTATATAGTCAGAGCTATGGTTATTTCAGTAGTCATGTACGGATGTGAGAGCTGGACAATAAGAAAGACTGAGTGCCAAAGAACTGATGCTTTTGAACTGTGGTGTTGGAGAAGACTCTTGAGAGTCCCTTGGACTGCAAGGAGATCCAACCAGTCCGTCCTAAAGGAAATCGTCCTGAATATACATTGGAAGGACTGCTGATGCTGAAACTCCAATACTTTGGCCACCTGATGCAAACAGCCAACTCATTGAAAAGTCCCTGATGCTGGGAAAGATTGAAGGCAGGAGAAGAAGGGGACGACAGAGAATGAGAGGGTTGGATGGCCTCACCAACTCAGTGGACATGAGTTTGAGCAAACTCCGGGAAATGGTGAAGGACAGGGAACTCTGGCATGCCACAGTCCATGGGGTCACAAAGAGTTGGACGCCATGGAAGGCTGAACAACAACAAAATCATAGGAGCTGCAAGTAGAATAGTGGTTGCCTAGAGTTGCGGGGAAGAGAAAATGGGATTAATCAAATGGCACAAAATTTCAATTGTATAAGATGAATATGTCTTAGAGATCAACCGTAGAAAGCCTGCAGTTAACAGTACTATACTATATGCTTAATAATTTGCTCTACTGAAAGTCAAAAACCCTGTTGACTAAACCCCTCTCTTTATGACTTAGGTGGTGGTTCACAGTTCCAAGGTATATATTTATCTCTAAACTCATGAAGTCTGTGTACATTAAGCATGTACAGCTTTTTGCATATCTATTACATCTCAATAAAGTAGTTGAAACAATGAAGCTAAAATTCAGGAAAATGTATCTTCAAACAGTTGCAGAAAAATGTGCTTTTGTCATTTTTGTAATTATAAGAATCTTATAAGTAATGAACAAAAAGACCACCCCAATCCTGTATGACCTTAATTTGACTACATCTGCAAAGACACTATTGCCATACACGCTGAGGGTTTGAGTGCACATCAATTTGGATGGGAACACCATTCCACACAGTTCACTTGAGAAAATCAACCTTACTTTCAAAAAGGAGGAAATAAAGAAGTCAAGAAAACATCCAGCGAGTGAGAAAAGGATCCAGGGGTAAACACAGATCCATGCCCATGAGGCCAGCACTCTGATTAGAGCACGTGCTCAGATGATGCCACACTCTGAAGGACTTCCAGAGCTTGCCTTTGGCTCTATTTTCAAGCACATGTACACTCAAAACACTCTCCAATTATTTCAGCCCTTTATTCCTTCCTCAGTTTTGAACCTTTTTGCTTTTGTTCCAAGAGTTTCTGATTCCATACCTCTCTCACCCAATCTCCCAAAATGATGGCCGAGAAAACCACTTTATAGCTCTCTACCATAGCTTGTGATAAAACCTAGAGGAACTTCAGGGCAAACGGGGGTGCTTGCCATTTTACGATATTGATTTTGATATTCATATGTGTGTAAATTTGTTTGCTTTTCTCTTTCAGCACTCATTAAACTTATTTTATTCTTCTAATAGATTCTGGCAGCAAAAACTTCAAGGCTCATACCAGCAAAAAATATGGCCAAATTTAAGATTGAAGATGCATCAGGCTATAGTTTAACATGCCTCTGAGTGGCCCAACACAGTTCCCAGAAGCATAAAGCATTCTTCATGAGGAGAAGCAAGTTATTTTACTACACGTCTGGTGCAACTAGCCATCGCCAATGATTTTTCAACACAAACTGAATCAGGAAGCAATTTTATTTTAGTTTTCTGTTGTTTTTCCACTTAAAGTAAGTTTTTTTTCTTATCTATGGTCCTTGGGCTCGACTGTGGATATATCATAACCCTGAAACTCACATCCACAAAAGATGTCCTACAACAACCCACTCACAGAGACACGAGCCACACGCCACTGTAGGCCCTTTCCTGTGGCAATTATTTCACAAACCACTTCTTTATAAGGGTTTGGGTCAGAGAAACCAACTCTCCCCACAGCGATTACATGACTCATAATTTAGAAGACTCTTTTAAAAAAAAAAAACTATTAATAAGGTTTAAGATAGGCTAAAAGGGACTACCCTCATGGTCCAGAGGTTAAGACCCAGGACTGTTAGTGCCTGGGTTCAGTCCCTTATTGGAGAGCTAAGATCCCCCACTCCACATGGCGTGGCCAAAAAATGATAAAAAGATAAAACAGGAAAATAGATTCTTTTTAAACAACTGGTATTGATTTTGCTTTCTATGTCTCATTTTTAGTCTATCCAGTGTCTTTTCTCCCAGCATTTAAACACCACCACCATTTACATTTATGTATTTTTGTACACAAAGTAAGTTGCTAATCAAGTAGTATAAGAAGCTATTTTTTTCCTGAAGCATGAAATTGATATATAAATACAAATCTGTGACCCGTAACATCCAATTTTAAATCTCTTCTCCAGAAATAATGTCTATACAGGTACATTATTTCAACTCAAGACTGAATTGTAGGCATTCAAAAACATTAAATGGTTGAAAGTAAATTTGGGAAGATTTATTCATCCTTCATAGTAAGAGAAAATAATAGCTTAAATGTGATTTTTAAAAAAAATCTCTATTCCTAAAGTTGGATTTGTAGGCTTTTATAAAATAATTTCTTACATGAGAGGAAATAAAAATGGCATCAAATTTTTAGGCTTTTATAGAATAATTTCTTACATGAAAGGAAATAAAAATGACATCAAAGAATAGGAGTTAATGGGCATACGTTCTGAAATTATTAACAAAATACTTTCTATGTCAACTCAGATCATCTTGCTTGGGGTCTAAATCAACACAGGACTCAAATCAACTGAATATAGAGTCTATACAAATATATGCAGAGCCAACTTACAGTTAAATCATGAGTCTTTGTTCTATTGCCCTTTAGACTTATTGCAAGTACCAAGTATCCTCACACTTCCCCTCCTTACTTTCATTTGTCCAAGATGCTAAGCAGACAAGGTGTGAGCATATTTTTTAATATTACATTTTTTTTTTTTTGCCACACCATGTGGCATGTGGGATCTTAGTTCCCTGACCAGGGATTGAACCTGCTACACCTGCAGTGTAAGGGGGACATCTTAACCATTGGATCACCAGAGAAGTCCCAGCACATTTTTTCCCCCATACCACCATAAGAAGTTTACCAGCCCTTCTCCTTGGATGCCTGCTTGGTCCAAAGAAATTGACAACCTGATTTTTAACACAAAGTTTCTAGATTAAAAGTTATTTAACATTTTTTTTCATATAACACATAATTACTTCTGGAGGTAAAGGAACTACCTCTTTACAGGGTGCAGAAAGGAAGCCATGAACATTTGTCACAAGTATTTTGTATCTATATGTGCTTGGTAAGGTGAAAGGCAAACAAGTCTCCCATTCTCAAAAATATTCCTTCTCATATCTGTGATAGAAACAGTGGTAGACTTTATTTTCTTGGGCTCCAAAATCACTGCAGATGGTGACTGTAGCCACGAAATTAAAAGACACTTGCTCCTTGGAAGAAAAGCTATGACAAACTTAGACAGTGTATTTTTTTTAAAAAAGACATCACTTTGCTGACAAAGGTCTGTATAGTCAAAGCCATGGTTTTTCCACCAGCCATGTATGGATGTGAGAGTTGGACCATAAAGAATCTGAAGTGAAGTGACAGTTGCTCATTCGTGTCCCACTCTGTGCAACCCTATGGACTGTATAGCCCCCACGAGGCTCCTGTCCTGGAATTCTCCAGGCAAAAATACTGGAGTGAGTTGCTATTTCGTTCTCCAGGGCATCTCATCTTCTCCACCCAGGGACTGAACGTGGGTCTCCTGCACTTCAGGTAGATTTTTTTACCATCTGAATCACCAGAGAAGCCCAAAGAAGGAGGAGCACCCAAAGAATTGATGCTTTCGAATTCTGTTGCTGGAGTAGGTTCTTGAGAGTGCCCTTGACAGCAAGGAGATTAAACCAGTCAATCCTAAAGTAAATCACCCCTGAAAATTCACTGGAAGGTCTGATGCTAAAGCTGAAGCTCCAATATTTTGGCCACCTGATGTGAAGAGCGTTGGAAAAGACCCTGATGCTGGGGAAGACTGAGGACAGGAGAAGGGGGCGACAGAGGAAGATGGTTGGATGGCATCACCGACTCAGTGGACATGAGTCTGAGCAAAGTCCAGGAGACAGTGAAGGACAGGGAAGCCTGGCATGCTGCAGCCCACAGGGTCACAAAGCTTCAGAAATGACTTAGCGCCTGAACAACAACAGTATCTGTGACTAAAAGCCTGGATCCCATCCACTCGCCCTTCCTACCACCCTCAGAGACTATACACAAGCAGTGATCTGGCCCAAGAACTGAAACAAGCTCTCTTAAGAGTAATTTATCACTAGGTCCAGGAATTGATGTTTATATATTCTTGGGTCAGGACTGGGTGGTTTTTTTTTTTTTTTTTAATGCCAGAAATTCATTATACAATGTATAAAGTAGGAGGGAAGAACTGCAAAAAGAAAGAACCAGTACTGGCTTGAAACACTCTCTCCATTATGATATTCATGGGCTGACATGGGGATTAACCTACCTAACAGGAACAAAATGTACTCAACCCCGAAGTATTCCATAAGACAATACCAGTAAAAAAAAAAAAAAAAAATTACCGTTACTTCTGGGTAATTGAAATTATAAAGAAGCGTGTCTTCAACACATTACATAAGAGAGAATTCAACGGTAGCCAAACTGTGTCCTCCCTGTATTATTATGTAGGAGTTTAAAAACCAAAGCAGGCCCAAGACCCCATTTCTTCAGCAGTTGTTCTGTCCAAAGTAATCACACTTTCCACTGCTGAATAACTCAGACGTGGAAAAATATACTGGAACTAATAAGGTAGATCATAGCTATTAGAATTAGGTTTTACTGGCAAAAGCACAGCAGAGAACTTACTACAATTTAAACACATAAGAGTTCAGTTTTCCATCAAATAGAATGTACCAGAGGCAGGGTGCCGGAGCTGATAGAGTGGCTTTACAGTATCTGGTATTTCCAACCTTTCTGTCTTACTATTCTCAATGCTGGCTTTCTTCCTGAAACTCCCATGATGGTCCAAAATGACTGCTGAAGCTCCGGCCATCACAACTGAGCCCTAGGCAAGAAGTAGCAGGAGAAAAGAAAGGCGAAAATCAGATGCCTCTTGTCTGAGTAAGTCATCTTTCAAAATGTTTCCCCCAGGTCCCACCCAAGCACTGCAACATGCCTCTCCTGGGCCACACTGTACACAATAGGTGGAGAAAATACAAACTTGCAGCAGGACATATTATCACATCAAATGAATTAAGGGCTGTGTCCCTGAAGAAGAAAGAAAGGATACTCATCATTTAACAATCAGTCATCTCAGGCACAGTGAGAAGAGGACAGGTTTTCCCCAGGGTTGGTAGAAGATAGCGCCATGGATGGGAGGAAGGGGGTACCCCTGCACAGGTAGCAGCAGAGTCGGCTCAGGAAGAGCAGATGGACAAGGGGTGTCCAGCGAAGGGCGTGACTTCTGGCTCCTTTTCCCTTGGACTGAAAGAAAAGCCACACGTGACTTCCAGCTATTTAGATATTTTCCTTATGCTATAATCATAATTTGCTTTCATTACTCACACCCTTCATGAAGATTGGACACATTAAAAAAAAAATACAGTTTGTGCAGCGATATGTAAAGAATAAGGGAAAATCCATAGCCACTCCTGGCTGGAGACTGCGTGAGAGGCACCGGTGCTGCTACACAAATTTTGTGGCCATCCTCCCCTTGAGATGAAGCCTGTGCAGTGGATACAGTTTTAATTCAAAGAGTGGGTTTTCCGGCAGCTGCAAAGATGACCAGTGGTGATTTGAGCAGGAGATGGGAGTCCCTGAGCAGGGAGCGTGGGGGCTGGGGAGCCAGCAAAGAGCTTGTAATGGTGAAGCGCAATGGAGAAATAAGAGAGCAGAGGCTCCGAAAACAGGCTCCCCACCTCCCTCCACAGCCTCTCTCCCCAAGATGCTAAGTTTGATGACCTTGACACGAGCAAGAAAAGCTAACTCTTGACTTCTAACCTCCATTTGTCACACTGGCATTATTTTGGTTTTCTACCATTTTATCCTCATTATAATAAGCAATGCAGGCAAATGGTTTAAAAACATTTGAACAGTAGAGAAGATGTCAATTGAGAATCAGTGCATCTCCACACCTAGCAATTCTCAGGGCCAATCACAGGGATGAACACTGTTTATACTTTTTTTAATATATGTTTTCAGAATTTGCCTGCATATATGAAAATATTTTAACAAAAAGAATATAAAGAGAAACAACTGTATATGTGTTTTTTACTCACAAAGTGCCCTACTAGGCATTATTCACTTCTGGGCCTTGGAATTCCTTTTTCAAAATTCTCCAAGATCTTTCTATGTCAACAGACATAGATTTACCTTGACCCGTTTAAATCTGTAGTATTTGGTACATTCTTGTTTAGTCACTAAATTGGGTCTGACTCCTTGCACCTCCATGGACTGTAGCCCACCAGGCTCCTCTGTTCATGGGATTTCCCAGACAAGAATACTGGACTGGGTTGTCATTTCCTTCTCCAGGGCATCTTCCTGACCAAGGAATCGAACCTGCACCTCCAGCACTGGCAGGTAGAATCTTTACTGCTGAGAGGGTAGCAGGATTTGGTACATGCGTAATTTATTCAAGAAGTGCTCTATTGAGCGTATTTAGGTTGTTCTTGGTCTATTTTTTTTTCCCATTACATGAGTGCTACAATAATTACCCTTGGATTTGTGCAGTATGTATAAACGGTAAATTCCCAGCAATGAAAATCTAGGGCCAAAGGATGTATGCATCTTTTAAAAGATATTCCTGAAAGTTTCTCCAAAAAGATGAGACCAATTTTCACTACCCACAAGAGTGCATAAATGTGTCTGATACTCCCACAGTAGGTCATAAATGACTGTTAGAATTTTTGCCAATACGTTAGGTGTCAAATATCTCCTTGTTATGACTTGCATTTTTTTTAAAAATTGTATCTTGGAGAAAGTCCATTTCTTCATCAACTGCCTATTTAAATTTACTACAGAAAGGACTGAAGTATCCCTTCCCTACTTGATATAAAAAGGCCTAGAGAAGGGGAGAGGGGTTCAGTTTGTGGGGTACATGGGGCTGTGATTAGGCAGCCATCTCTTTCCTCACTGAAGCAGAACAGGACTAAAGAGCCTCTGGTAATTTTGACTGTTTGTGTTGGAGCCAGAGGAATGATGGGATCTTTCTCCCATCAGCTGGGTGTTTGCTGGGCCACAGCCTGTAGCCTCCGTAAGAAATGCAGACAACCCCTGGCTAGCCCTTCACCTCTACAGGCTGCTCCCAGTAACTGAGCAAGTCAAGCTCATACTAATGGACGCAATAGTAAAAAATAAGGTGGTAGTAACCAAAAATGACTGAAAAATTATCAGTGGAACTGAAATATTGCTAAGATCTGCCCGGTGGTGAAGGAATTTTAACAAAATAAGGTTGGACACTTTTTTTTTTTCAAATGAAAACTTTTCTCATTCATTCTCATTTGAGACTCTCCCAACTTTTTGCTATGCATGAAAGTATTTGCATACATAGGTATAAACATGTGAAACTCTGGATGTGTGTATCTGTGTGTGTGTGTGTGTGTGTGTGTGTGTGTGTGTGTGTTGCTATGCATACATCAGGGCTGCCTTAAATGAACAAATCATAACTTTATTCGATGTAACCCAGTTTTCTGGTTCTTTGGAACATCAGCTTGACCATCTTGTGCAGTTCTGTTTTCTCACTCCAAACTGCACCAGGGGTCTTCCTGGTGGTGGTGATTTGGTCACTCAGTCGTGTCCACCTCTTGGCGACCCCATGGACTGTAGCCTGCCAGGCTTCTCTGTCCATGGGATTTTCTAGGCAAGAATACTGAAGTGGGTTGCCATTTCCTAGCAACATCTAATTGCTACCTAAGTCAAGCTTCAATCTGAAGTCAAAAACTCAAAAGTCGCTTTGAAAAAGCATGGTTGGCAGTCAGACAGACAGTTCATACTTAAAATACTGAAAATTTTTTATTCTAGCTGGAAAACATCTGCTGTAAAAATTTCTGTCTCTCTCACCTATCCCACCCATGTCAACTCTTTTATAATCCATGGAAAAGCAGAATCCAGTAAAAATTTTAAACAAGGAGGGGAGGGAGTAAATGTCTAGCTAAATGTATGTGTGTTAGTCACTCAGTCGGGTCCAAGTCTGTGTGACCCCCGGACTGTACCCCGCCAGGCTCCTCTGTCCATGGGCTTCTCCAGGCAAGAATACTGGAGTGGGTTGCCATGCCCTCCTCAGCCTAGGTACAAGGCCCTATAAAACTACTGTCAGTATCTATTTGGACTAATTACATCCTCAGGTATTTAAATATCACCCCTCATTGAAGGATAATACACACAGCTTCTAGATTATTAGAGAAAAACATTTAAATGAACAAAGATCACTTGATTCCCTAGCTTAACTTCCCAAAACCAAAGGTCACTTTCAAGTTTGGAGTTTTTTTTCAGAATTTCACTTTTAAACATCTATCTATAATTAAACAATTTGCTAGCTTTTATAAAGCGCTATCATTCTGAAGGTAGAATAAACTGAATACCTCTTTAGCAAGTTTTGGGTGTTCATTAAAGACTGATAGCATTGTTCATTCACACAGGGTAAATGAGCTTTTAGGTTTCCATGGCAACCTGATCACATCTGCAGAAAAAAAAAAGAATTAAATAAATGGGAATGCTCTTCTGTATCAATTCTATTTAGCTTATCATTTCAGTTATTCCCAACCTAGATGTCCACCTTCGGGGATTCACATATTCTGGTAAAATCCCAGGCTAGTGTTAATAAAAGAATGAAAAATAACACTAGCTGAGTTGAGTTCTGTGAAAAATCAGTCTTGCATTTATTATCTTGGGAGGGACACCATTCTTCTCTCCTAGCACAGCTTTTGTTCTACACCCCCTGAGAAAAATCATAAACTCTGCCAGTTACCGTGCATTAGCTTTAATGGTACACCTAAATCACTCAAGCATTGATGGCACAAATATCCCAGTGCTTCAAATAAGTAGACAAAAAGAGATCCTCCCCGTGATGAACTTGTCATCGAATCTTTGGTTCCCACATTCAAGACCCATGTGATTCATTTGATCAGTCATTTGGAGCCCGTCTTTAAACAGAGCCCCAGACCCCACTCTAAAATAAATGAACAAACAGGAATATCTAAGAGCAGATGTATGAAATCTGAATTTTTAAGAAATATTCTAGTTGATGTCTATTGTATAACTAGTTTGGAAAATTAATGACCTATTAATAAATCAGCTACAAAACTGGCTTGATGGTTTTTAATTAATTGGTTGGCTGAACTGATGATTGTTAACATTCAAATAAAAAGGGAAAAACCAGTGTTGACAGGAAGAGCTAGTACCTGACCACCACAATTCCATACTGTTAGTGTAACATACTGATAATTTCCACTGTATTTCATACTTTTATAAATATATAATTCACAAGCTATGTAATTAATTTCATCCCCTACTTAAAGAGATCCAGACGCATAATTTGAGAGACAATGATCTAAAGAAGTTTTTCAATATACATGGCCTGACACAGCCTACCTGAAAGATTCTGCATGGCAGGATTCGGGCGAGGCTCTGGTAGTGTAGGTATTTAAGTCTCCCAGGTGAATCTGGCATGCCTGAAAGATACACCCCAAATCAGCTCTGATCACACCACAGGAGGCACTTCACAATAGAAATATCAGTTAACAGTGTTGAAATCAAAACAAAGTGAAATGGTTCCATGATCAGGTAAAGATGTCCCTTTCATAGGGACCAGATTTCATAAGTCCACGGAGTCATGAAGCCTGTTTCCTGCATAGCTGGGAGACAGACATTCACCACTTTATCTTTTTGAACATCTCACTTCTACACTTCCAATACTTGGTCTTCAAATGACATGATATCATCAATTAGGTAAAATTATAAGCAAGTTATCTCGACTGGAGCTTAGTGAAAAAGTGAAAATGTTAGCTACTCAGCCCCGTCCCACTCCCTGCGACCCCATGAACTGTAGCCCGCCAGGCTCCTCTGTCCACATAATTCTCTAGGCAAGAATACTGGAGTGGGTAGCCATTCCCTTCTCCAGGGGATTTCCCTGACCCCGGGATTGAACCAGAGCCTCCTACATTGCAGGCAGATTCTTAACCATTTAAGCCACTAGGGAAGCCTAATTGGAGCTTAGGGTTGTCCCAAATGCTAAACTCAATCATCAGTACATAATCTCTTTAATTACTTCCATGGATAATTAATCACATCCATTCATGAGAGCAGGGACTATGTCTCTTTAATCTATAACTTAGTTCTCAGTGCTTAGAACTGTGCTTGGCATACATTGGGTACCAATAAATATCTGAATAAAATGTACCACCCTTAGGAACATTCAAATAAACCATAAGTAGTGCTAATTATAATCATCATACTGTATGTCACATCCTCAAAATCTAATTTATTAAAGACTTTATCTAGTTAAAAGTCTTGATTATTGGGCCAGGAGCCTCTGATTATTTTGTTCTACTTAGAATATTTTTTAACTCAGAAATGAAAAGCTGTTCTTTCCCACTCTGCCAAGGTTTTTCCTGAAAAAGGAAAATGCTGTCCCAATTTCTGGCTTTCTCTCATTCTATGATTACAACTTAAGACGAAAATTTAATGTTGTAATGATATCAAACTCTTTATATAGATTATAAAATATACATACTTCCAAGTTCAATTATTCTCACATTTAATGTAGGAGGCTACCTATTTTAAGCAAAATTATTTCTAATGAAAATGTAATACGGATGGCCTCCAATTTACCACTCCAGCACTTACCACCACAATGAATAATTCCCCTCCCGTGTTCATTCATGTGATCATTGAAGGGGTGAGCTTCTTTTACTTGTGAAGAACTTGCCTTTGAGGAACTGAAAACTCTGTAAAGATGGAAATGATGCTAATTTCTAGCGCTGAGGACAAAATAGGTTTCATTAACACCATTTTTACCAATAGAAATATCAGAAGTTTGAGGCTACATGGGGAAATACGGAAAGAGAGTTTCCAATAGCAGAACATTTCAAACAAATAGCCCAATTTCACCTTGGCTGCTCAGGTAATTGAAAGAAAATGAGTCCCAACCCTAAACCATCTGGCTGGTTCCGCAGACTAAATCCCCATGGTAACTGCTAGACCACTCCTGAATCATTTCCTCCTCGAGGATGGTAGAACAGTGCCCACCCAAACCCTCACTCAGCAGATACAGATACCACCTTCTATTGCCAGCTGCATTCTATGTAGAGATATCTTCTACTTCTTTGTAAATAGGAATAAAGGGAGAAATGCGAAGGCAATTGATGGTTGGCAAATCACTAGTATGATGCAGGCACTTTTAATATATGAGAAATGGATTTCCTGAGGGCTATCTAATCCTAGAAAGTTAAAGACAGTAACACCCTGCTCAGAGATGTCCAGGCAGGAACTCAGCTTTCTCCCTGTAGAACGATGAAGACTGTGTTATTCTGAATTCATTCCAAGTACTTAGAAGCTGCAGTTTTTGTTAATATGCTCACAAAAGAAAAAGCACAAATTGCAAACATAATTTTTCCCTTTATGTTCATGGACATACTAATACCTAGCCTTGATTAGAACAATGCCTGCCTACAGAAAGTTCTCAAAGTACTTTACATGATTGCTTTATTTAATCCCCACAACAACCACCTAAGTAGGCACTGTTTTTGTTTTTACTTTACAATTGAGAAAAATGGGATTCATCAAGATTAGATAACTTTTCTGAGGTTTCTGGCTGGTAAGTGGTGGAAATCAAGATAGGTGAGAGAAACATCAACAACCTCAGATATGCAGACAAAATCACTCTAAGGCAGAAAGGGAAGAGGAATTAAAGAGCCTCTTGATGACAATGAAGGAGGAGAGTGAAAGAGCTGGCTTAAAGCTAAATACTAAAAAAAAACCAAAAAAAACTAAGATCACGGCATTCAACCTCATTACTTCATGGAAAATAGAAAAAGGAAAAGGTGGAAATAGTGACAGATTTCCTCTTCTTGGGCTCTAAAATCACTGTGGATGGTGACTACAGTTATGAAATCAGAAGACAATTGCTTCTTGGCAGGAAAGATATAACAAACCTAGCCAGTATGTTGAAAAGCTGAGACATTACTCTGCAGACGAAGGTCCATCTAGTCAAGGCTATGATTTTTCTTCCCAGTGGTCACATAAGGTTGTGACCTCAAAGAAGACAGAACACCAAAGAACTGATGCCTTCGAACTCTGGTGCTGAAGAAGACTTCTGAAAGTCTCTTGGACAGCGAAGAGATCAAACCAGTCGATCTTAAGGGAAATCAACCATGAATACTCACTGGAAGGACTGATGTATTTTGCATACATACATATGCATGCATACATATGTATGTATGCTGCAGTATTTTGGTCATCTGATATGAACAGCCAACTCATTGGAAAAGTCCCTGATGCTAGGAAAGACTGAGGGTAGGAGGAAAGGGGGACGACAGAGGATGACATGGCTGGATGGCATCACCGATGGACAAGAACTTGGGCAAACTCCAGGAGATGGTGAGGGACAGGAAGCCAGGCATGCTGCAGTCTGTGGAGTCTCAAAGAGTCAGACACGACTGGAGGACTAAACAACAAATGGTGGAAAGCTGAAACCTGATCAGCATGGCTCTAGAGCCCTTGTGCCAAAGCAACCCAATAGGTCCCAATGTAAGTCCCTAGTGTTAAATATCTGCAGAGGAGGGAGAGACAAGACTGACTCACACACACAGCATCACCAGCAGGTGTGGACCATCTCCTCATCCCTCCAAATACAGCGGTCCCCCAGCTTGAACACTGACTCAATGGACGTGAATGTGAGCAAATTTCAGGAGATGGTGAAGGACAGAGCGCAGTGGGCTACAGTCCCTGGGGGTTGCAGAGTGAGACATGACTGCGCACTCACACACACAAAGTAGCAGATAGGAGGCGATTTACTAGAATAGGACGCTTGTGAAGCTTACAAGCAGGCAGGCCAGAAATGCTATAGCTCCTATGCTTTCCTCTTGCCAACACGGAGCTCACCAGAAATACTGGAAATACCTAACGCTATGCACTCGTCAGCCTCTAAGATGGCCCAAATGCTATCTGCAGCCTCAGATTCACACTTTTGTATAATCCTTTGCCTTTGAAAGTGGGTTGGACTTGACTTGCTTTTAATGAAGAGAATATGGCAGAAGTGATGGGATGGCATTTCTGAGACCGGGTTATAAAAAAGACTCCATCTTCTGTTTTCGGCACTCTGTGTCTCTCTCCTGGATTATGTGCTTCAAGAGATGCCAGCTGCCACGCCATGAGGCAGCTCCAAGGATAATGCTGCCAACAGCCACCTGAGTGAGCCTGAAAGCAATTCTCCCAGCTGAGCCTTGAGATGACAGCGCTCCTGGGCCAACGCCTTGACTGAAGCCTCATGGGAAACTCTGAACAAGGATCACCAGGCTAAGCTGCTTCTGACATCCTGACCCACAGAAACTGCATAGTAATAAATGTTATTGTCTTCAGCTTTTAAGTTTTGGAGTAGCTGTCTTACACAGTTATAGATAACTAAAACATAGCGTAAGGAATGTTTATTATGCATCAGAGATGAAGTTAAGCACTTTACATCTCATTTGCTTTTCACAACAACCCTATAAAATGGGCAGTATTAGTATTAGCCTTTTACATATTGAAGTACAAAGAAGGAAAATAGCCAGGAGAATTTCAGCTGGCTTCTGAATGGGGTGTCTGGGAGAGCATTTGTAAATACAGGGTCTGGCATGTAGTATGTACCACTGAATCTGTGTTGATTGAGTCGTTGGTTCAACACGATCATGTCCAAAAAACTACAATGAGATAAAAAACAGAAATTCTGTTATTTATATTCAATGGTAGCAGGCCTGGGGGAAGTAAGTTACCCCAAAGAAGATTTATTCAATATGCCTCTTTTAACGTAGTGTTCATGTGAGGGTTCAGGTATTCTTCTAAGATGAATGATTCATGACCCCCATCCCCAAGAAGTGCTATAAAGCTGGTAAGAGTTTCAGTAGCCTCTGTCACCTACTACATCCATCTGTAGATGTGGAGTGATGGCATAAGAGTAGGGAACTAAAGGCAGTATTGCTCCCTTGACTCCTTAATCTTCTAGCCCCTCCAAGTTCTTCCAGTTTCTGCATCCTCTAACTTGCCACTGATTGGGACACACAATTCCCCTTACAAGTTCAGTCCCTTGTGAGTTTTCAACCTTGACTTGAACCAGTGTGTTTTGAGGAAGTTCTGACACATTGACCTGGGATCATCAACAGTTGGCTGCTGGAGCCCAGTTAAATACATGCTAGAACCTTGTAATGGGTCTCTGCCCAAATCTCAAGGCTGTCTCTTCATTTGGTTACTTTAATAATGGCTTGAAAAATTCTGAAGACTTTTTGTTTATTTACACACTACTTATTAAGCTCATCACCCCCAATTTGGCCATGCCAGTCTGCATCTGGAAGTACGGTATCTGTGTTCTGACCTTTTACTACAACCTACAGCCAGAAAACCAGCATGGCAGTCAATGACTGTTTCATATTGACAGCTCAGTAAGACTTCTTCTAAGTCATCTTCTGAGACTCCCAATCATGCCCTCCCCATTACTGTGCTTTTCTTTCAATCACATACTGCTTTATTTCATCTTGACTCTTCATCATCTACCACTCGCCTGAGCAATGGTAATGCAAAATTTCTTACTGTACTATACTCAACATTTTGAATATTCTTTCAACCCTGTTGTGAACAAATGTATAGGATGGGTGATTATTCACATTTATATTATCATTAGTAAAAAGAATATTTTAAAAATTTGGTCTATTAGAAACTGGGCTAACTCTTGGTGTGTATGTATCACTTATTCTTTCAAGCAACAAGGGAGTCTGTATCAAATCTATTTCAGAAATGAACAAATAGAAGTTCATAGAGCTTGGCAGTCTGCCCAGTTTCCAAACCAACGAGTGAAAGAGTCGATCTTCATCCCAGGCTTCTACTTTTAGCTATTACACAGTACAGTATTTCGATCTGGATTCACATCTGTAATCACCTTGTAAAAATTTATCAAGCAGTACCTTTAAAATGTGTATGTTTTATTTTATGTGTGTTTTACTAAATAAGGATGTTTCATGTGCCTAATATCTGCCGACTGTCTACTGCCTTATCAAACCTGCTTGGAGGTTTTCTATAATTAATTGTCTTCCAATCTTCCCATCTGCTCCCATGCCAGACTCTTCATCCTGCTTCTTTTATATTCTTGTTACAAATACAACCTTGGGCTAAGCAGGGGAACTCTAGAGCAAGTGCTAATCTTTAGATGAAATGAAAAAGCATGCGTTTTCTCCCAATCCTCCTGGCAGAATAACAGCCACAAGTCTCCAAGGGGAGAGTTCACTTCAAAGTGCTCCCAAACCAATCCAAATATTACTTGAGCTGGAAGAACACACTTAAAACAGCAATGACTGCACGGTGGACAATTTACAAATACTTACTGGTTAAGCCATGGCCTTTGCTGACTTAATGAAACTCTCTGAAAATACTTTTTTTCCCCCATTTTATATCTCTAATCCTAGGGAACTTTCCACTTCCCACCTTCAGTTTGTTCGAGCTGCAATATTAACTGGGGACTTTACCACAGGGGGGAGAAAACACAGTAACGATGCTTGCATTTCTGTTAGGAGAAACAGCCATCACTGCATTTTATGTTTAGTTGGCTTAGTTTACTTTTAATTTGCCTCTGTCTTTAAAACCATGCCTGTTTCTAATGCAACTGGGAGAAAGGGAGGTGACGAGAAGGAGAAGTTTAACAGGAACACAATATTATTCAACTAAACTAGAACTCTGGAAAAGTACTGCTGATTAGGAATGGTGAAAAGTCATTCTGGATGAATGCATTGGTTTCACCTAGAGAATTGTGTGCCCAGGGAACTCAACTACTCTGAGAAAAGGTTACTAATAAAATGATGATTCTCCAATCTAATTCACTAAGCCTGGCACAGTACAGAGAGACGCTCAGTCAGGGAAATAGCAGACCCTCTACCCTCTCACTATGTCCTTGGAATCCAAAGGCTCCACTGAAGCAAAGCCTATAATAAAATTATCCCAGTATGCTGTCTCTGAATTTCCCACCTATACCACCTCCTTCTTCAGTGTCATGGCCACATGCTAATTACCAGCACTCTCTATTTCATTTGATAATAATCCAAAGAGGCCAATCCTAAAAGAAGCAAGTGGAGGCGAGGAGAAGACAAGGGATTGGGAGGTTACAGAGTCGCCGTGTGTGATAACAAATAAGGATTTAATCAAACTGAACTCCATGCCCAGAAAAACAGCAAAGGGAAGCCAACTACTCATAAAGGCAAATAAATGTCTTTTTAAAATGAATGCTCATGAATGTAGACAAAATTGGACCTCAATTATTGTAAATTTGCATAGGCGCTGCAAAGACCACTCCAAGGGAAATGGCCAACAGTTCTTTTGGTCCATGTGCCCCACGTCTGTCCCTGCAATCTCATCAAGATTGGTCCAAACCTGGGACAAAAATATTGCCCACTGGTCCCATATCCATGCTCTGCCTGGAGAAAGCTGAGTTGAAAGCACTGTGAACACTAGTTCACATCGGCCTTGACAAATCTCTACCACATATGTCCATTCAGTCCAGGCTGCTAGTACTCCATATTTATTTTATTTCCCTCATGGGCTGAAAACCAATCCTGGGGACAACCTGTTTAATTGCCTTTCATCACGTTCTTGCCAATTACTTTCCCCAGAGACAGGGCATCTTTATCACGTCTACTCTATCTGAGCAGCTTTGTCCCCCCAGTAGCTCCCTCATGGCCCTGGCTTAGGCATTAATTCTTCACTTGTTAAGAATGAATCTCTTCACATTCCTTCTTCCACTATAAATTTGCAACTCTGTTCTCCAGTGTTTCCCAGGTTTCAGGTCTTTTGTCTCATTTACAGATCTGTCTTCACTGCCAAAGTGCTTCCCAGCTAATGTTTAGTTGGGTAGTTTTTTTAGGTTTTCTTCACTTTTTTCCCAGGACACAGTAACATATGCAGCTGCCACCTTGGCCCCACTGAACTCTATGAACATTGCTTGCACTGCTCTGTCCAAATTCCTGAGATAGTGCGAGCCAGCTGGGACCAGAGCCTCAGGGTCTCATTTGCTTGGGAGGTCAGCTTGGATAGGTGTCCTTATATTTCCTTGAAACAGCCTACTTATTTATGATCCAAATACACTGAGTTCAAGAAACATGCCAACTAAAATGTCTGATCCTTGTCTAGTCCCTGGAGAAGGAAATGGCAAACCACTCTAGTATTCTTACCTAGAGAATCCCATGGACAGAGGAGCCTGGCAGGCTACGGTCCATGGGGTTGCAAAGAGTCAGATACAACTAGGCAACTAACACTTTCAACACTTTCCTTGTCTAGAACAGACTGAAGGTTTGTATCCCCCCTGCCAAACTCATATGCTGAAACCCTAATCCCCAATGTGGTAGAGACAGGGTCTCCAGGAGGTAATGTGGGTTAGATTACATTCTGAGGGTGGGGCTCTTGTGATGGGATTAGTGGTACATAAACTTTCTCACATAAGAGTGAGAAAATCTCACTCCTTCCGTGTATACATACACGTACACTAAGTAAAAGCCACGTGAGTTCACAGCAGGAAAGTGGCCATCTGGAAGTCAGCAGGAGAGCCCGCTCCAAAATTCAAACCACCCTAGACCTTGGTCCGAGACTTCTCAACCTTCAGACCTGTGAGAAAATAAATTTCTGTGAACATTTTTTCATTGTTTAAACCACCCAGCCCATGCATGGTGCTTTGTTATGGCAGCCAGAAGTAATATACTACCCTGTCCCTCTGGATGTTTAATGGGAGTTTGCAGTGTTGTCTTGGTTTCCTTCCCTAATCTTAATCTTGGCTGAGGAAATCTGGCAGGCTCTCTCTTGCTGGTCTCATCAGAGTATATTGTAAGAACAGGACTGCATTGTCTATGAACTTCTAGGATGGCTCCAAAGAGTCTTGATGCATCACGAATGTGCTTTTGCATGGGATCCAGTGACGATGAGGTGTGGTCAAGGAGAGCAGCTAGAATGTCAATATAAAGCACTTGAAAGTTTCCTATTTGTTGTTAACTGCAAATTGGCACTTACCAAGAGCACTGCCAAAGATGGAACAACAAAGGCATCTGCCATCTGCCTCTATGGAGATTGAACCCCATGCTGCTATAGCTGCTGACCTTCAGCAACCCCTGAGGGAGCTCAGGGTGGAGTGAGGCCCTCTGTGCTCCAGGGAATCTGGTGGGAGAGGTCTTTAGATAGTTGGATATTTTCAGGAACTGATTTTATGATCTAAATCCTTGCATCTCCTCATATCTAGAGAAGCAATAAATCCCTTTATGGTGACATCAGATCCTCATGACTAACAAAAAACCTTTTGTGAAATGAGTGCTTCATGGTAGGGAACTCCCCCTTCATCAAAACCTTACATATTGAATTTCCCCCACTGCCACTTTGCAGCAGCCTCTCAGAGCTATCTGAGATGCTGCCTCCCAGGCTTCAGTCCTCATTTTGCACCCAAATAAAACTTAACTCACAACTCTCAAACTGTACATCTTTTTTAGTCAACAATGCAAACAGATTGCTTTGCCATCTCATCTCGATCTGGGATGATGGACAGAGTCATGTCAAATTCACAACAAAATATGACTATTTCTCTATATTACCTGCAAATTTTGAATGTTTTCTCTACTTTTGATCAGCTTACCTCAATTGCATATCTCCCTCTTAGTATCTGTGTTCAGATATCAAACAACTCACGCTCTAAAATAAGACATCTATTCTAAGGTTATAAGTCTCTCAAAATACATAAACATCTTTAATGCATTGTTTGACATGTGTTTTCCTAGATTAAGATCCTTAAGTCACAGGATTTTATAAACCATGCTGTCTATACGTGCTGCTGCTGCTGCTAAGTCGCTTCAGTCATGTCCAACTCTGTGCGACCCCATAGACGGCAGCCCACCAGGCTCCCCCATCCCTGGGATTCTCCAGGCAAGAACACTGGAGTGGGTTAGTACTAAAAAGAGTGCTAGCTAAAATTACAGATTAATTGGAGAGGTCTTTTTAAAAATTTACTATATCTTACCAGTACTTATCCAAAATCAAAATCTCTTTACATCTGCCCACTCCAAATAATTTCGTTTTCATATTATAATAGCCACAATTGATAAGAATCAACTACGTCCTTATCATGGATTGGGTATTCCCCATATATTATTTAATTGAACCTTACAATTACTTCATTAGATTTCATTTATCCTCGATTTTATAGATAAGAAGACAGAGACTTGGAGAATGAAGCACACAATTGAAAAGAACTCTCACTCAACAAAGATGGTGCATTATCTAAACCTCTCTGACTTCCAAATCCATGCTATTTCTTTGCCAGTTTTCGAGTCTGGCCATGTTCACAGGGATCATCTTGGAAGCTTGCCATGTATAGCCCCACAACCCAACTCTAGAGAATCTGATTCACAGGGGCTGTTTGTTTCTTTATTCTGTATCCAACTCATTGTAACACAAATTACCACAGATAACCACACAAAATAAATACAAGGAATGCCTTTAACTCTGCTGCTTTATCCAATCAATTTACCAACATTTCTCTCCAAGACATTTGCTGTTTCTAGTCCTGCTAAAAATATTCAAGTTCCTCCCTAGGAAATTAACCTTTGATTATGGAAATCCCCTCTAAATCTTTAAGGTTTAGGAAGGTGAATGTCCCTTTACCTCCAGGTTATCACTAATTCTGCTCTTGGTAATTGCCTGATCAAATGGCTCATAGAATAGATCTGATCATCTTTTTCTTCTCCTGGCTATCAGATCTTTCAGCATACTAAAAGTTCAGTTCTGTTTAAGGCTTTCCATGTTCTGATGCAAGCCCAAATAAGATACTTTCCTAGATGAGCTCTCTACTCACTTTTTTTTTCCTGATTTCATCTAGTGGTTTCCTCACTTGTGCTACTGTATCATCTTACATTGGTCTCTTCAAAGTCTCCCTGCTTCTAGCCTCTTCCACAGGAAATTCATTTGCATACCACTGCCATGTAAGCCTTCTCCAAATATGGGTCTCTGCTTCAAAATCTGCAATATCTCTAACTGCCTTTAAAATAAAACCTAAACTGCCTAAGCTGATAATAAAGACCCTCCACAATCAATGTCCTGTTTATATTCCCAGTCTCATCTCCCACTAAAACCTTGCCATCTCTCCCCAGGCACGTCTTAAAATAGTCCACTTTCATTATCATATGCTATTTTCTTCTGCAGGACCCTGGTTCCTTTTTGTCTGCTTACCCAAAGCCCCTTCTCCTTGAACTATAACTTCTAGTATACATTATTTCTCATTTAGGAAATACTCCCCGACCACAAAGGCCTTTTCTCTTCTGAACTCACATTGTTTACTGCCTTTCTGGACCAGTAAACATGTATTGAATTATCACAGCTTCTGCAGTGCAGCCTGAATTGCTACTTAACTTTCTAGACCTTTTTGTTTAAAGAAAGAAAGAAAAGAAAAATCATTTGCTTTAATGATCTGGGAATTTAAGGTAAATAAATCTGAATAATGACCTCAAGTTACTATTACTGCATCTGAGATAAATACATCATCTAAGTTTTAGTTCATCTCATCACATATTAGTTACCAGGCAAGTACTACCTATGTGGATTCATTTATGCAACATAAGACAGATAGAGTCACTCTCTATTCACCTCTGGATAATTATCTCCTTATTTATAACCTTCTCGTTAGAATGCGAGATGCTAATTTCTATACAGGAAATACAATAGAAGACAATGTCTCTGTAACTAAAGAGATAATAAGTACCTTTATCTCAAAATGTATAGCTCTGTTGAACTTCTGCCATGTCTCTTTAAACTTATCTTCAATATCACTTTCTACTTATATAATTGCTTTTTATTATCAAAGAACAAAGTCGTGTCTAACAGAAATGTTAATTTCAAACAATATACCACTTATTTTTAATATAGATGGCAAAAGAATGTTCCAAAAGTCGAAGCTATACTCCCTGTAACAATTATAATTTCTCACTGGCAAGGTTAGTGGCAGAACCAAGGTTCTTGTGACTCCCTAGAGAGCAACTTCGAAAGTAAAAGTCCAATGTGAGAGCCAATGATTCCTGTGATGTTAAACTTAATTTAATGATTAAGACATCAGAAAATTCATAAAATATAATTAATGAAGAGAAAATCAACTTTTTATCACTAACAATATGACTCAATTTCTTGGGACAACTAAGGCATACAATCCATGGAGACCAAGTATACCGTCTCACAAAATGTTCTAAATTGTAATGTACCCAGAGCCCTAAATGAAGATTGCTGTCTCTCTTTTTGCTATGGTCACATCTGAGCTCTTTATAGAACATTTTGGCAACTTAATGGACTCTGATATTTATAGCTAACAGAATGTTTTTTATATTGCTTTACCAGTAGATATTTAACTATATATTTGCGATAATCTGTTTTCCCCTCCTAAACCATCTAATTGTGGTAATTAAGCCTCTTAAAACCTGTCAGTATATTTATCCCAAAACAATCTCTGAAACCAACACTCCATTTAGTACATTTGTTTTTTAGCATTCTGTAAATTCTGTTTCAGCATTAGGAGAAAATTCTATTAAGGACGCACTTAACTGGCCACGCAACTGTGTCTTTGTCCTGTTTCCCTGAATTCTTGATCTCTTGTCCCTGACACCTCCTCCCTAGATGTTTCAACATTCCTAATACCCCCCCTGACTACTTGGAACTGGACAAAGTGGCTTTTATCTAAACTTCTACCATTCACTTTCCATTTTCACTGTTATTACCTCCTATAACAAATATACACACACATACACAGACATAACATAGATATATTGTAGAAAATTTTATATATATATAAACTCATATATACTCATGAGTTTATTTCTCATGTAAATTAAAAAACATTTGTTCCTACTCATCATATAGGACATCTCTCAAGAGTGATTTGGGGACCAATTTCTTCCATCTTGGGCATCCACCGTTTCCAACATTTGCCTTCCAAGGGTACAGTGCTTAACCATATGCATCAGTTCTATAGAAAGGAGAGAGTGAAGAGAGCCCACCTGCTTCTAAACCTTTCTGGCAAGGAAGTGACCTTCCTCTCTTCCGGTCACATGCCACTGGTGAGGACTAATGATACAGCCCAGTCCAGATCAAAGGATGCTGGAAGCACCATCCCTGACTGTGCAGTTGTTTCTTAACAACTCTCTACTAAGAGAGGGGAGGCACCCGTTTTGGGAGACCTTTAGCTGCTTCAGCTCCATCCCATTTGTCCTTGCCTTTGGACCGGCTTGCTGATCTTGCACAGTGAGTCCCCTACACACGAAGAAGTTCCTTTCCAAGAGTAGGTTCGTAAGCCCAACTCACACAGTCCGCTATAGAGTACTGAACTGTAATAGGTTTGCAGTACTTTTCACACTTATAATACTTTCATAATACATAAAATCAAACACAAAAAATAAAGAAAACATTTGTAATCTTACAGTACCGTACCTTGAAAATATAGCAGTGCAGGACAGTAGCTGGCATACAGGGGGTGGCGTCGAGGGAACAGGCAAGAAGGGTTACCAACTGGAAGAGGAGGAGGTTGGAGACGCCAGAGCTGAGGATCGGCAGCGATAGGAGATGGCAGCTACATCACCGCTGCTACGTCTGAGCAGAACCAGCTACGTCACCACTGCTTTATACATGCTTCCGGACATCCTGAGCTTGAGACAAAGATACATACCACTGTACTCTATACAGCAGTGTAATCAAAACACAACCACTTATAAAACATGCAAGCATGTGGCAGGGCATGCCAGACACATGAACTAACTTATATGACTAGGCGTGGGAAAGCACGCTCCTGTCTTTGTTGTGTTTTTTTTTCCATTCATTTATATTAGTTGGAGGCTAATTACTTTACAATATTGTAGTGGTTTTTGTCATACATTGACATGAATCAGCACCAGCCCAGGGTGGATGCATGAGACAAGTGCTCGGGCCTGGTGCACTGGGAGGACCCAGAGGAATCAGGTGGAGAGGGAGGTGGGAGGGGGGGATTGGGATGCTCCTGTCTTTGAAAGCTCGCATCTTGAAGGTTTGTATGCAGGGGACTTACTGTATTTGCTTTCTGAATCCAGAAAATAGGTTTTACTTCCCAAACTAACCTGAATGTAAACCAATCCTTAGGCCCCTCCATTTTCCCAGACTCTACCTGACTCTACTGGCTCTCTTAAATGTCTAGCTTTGCCTGTCCTTTTATGGTTTGGTTTATCCTCCTTCCTTTGTTGTTGTTTTAGCCACTAGGTTGTATCCGACTCTTTGCAACCCCATGGACTGTTGCCAGCCAGGCTCATCTGCCCATGGGTTTTTCCAGGCAAGCGTGCTGGAGTGGGTTGCCATTTCCTTTGCCGGGGGTCTTCCTGGCCCAGGGATCGCACTCACGTCTCCTGCATCGGCACGTGGGTTGTTTACCACTGAGCCATCTGGGAAGCCCTTTTAGCAAGCTTTTTATCTGAATGTTTTTGTTGAGATATGCCAGTGTGAGGAATGAGCTCAAAATCATGAAAAAATCATGCCTAAGAAAGTATTTTCTAAAATGAACTGCAGGCTGTGTGTATAGGTGAATTTAATTTCATCAAAACTACAGAAATGTAGTGGGAAAGGAGACTCAAAGGGTAAACTTTAAAGCTCTCCCCCTAGTAACTCAGGTGGGAAAGGAGGATTGATATGAGGGTCAATAGCAAAATAATGAACAGTACACCAATTACTGGATTATCTAAACAGTCACAAAAGAGAACTGTAAATAGGCGCTTTCAAGAAGAGCCAAATTAAATTAAAATGAGGTAAGTAAATCAGCAATTTAAAGAGTTCCACAATGTATATGATTACTAATATTATAGTCCATTATAATCTAGAATAAAAGCATAATCACATTTGTATGCAATTTGAAATACATATGTGTGTATGTGTTAGTGTGTAAGAGAGAAAGAGAGATCTACATGGTATATATATTGAACTAGCCAAAAAGTTCATTTGGGTTTTTCCTTTTAAGCCAACCCAATACATACAGGATATATGGGAAATGGAGGTTTCACTTAGGACTTAGATTCAGTAAAAGATGATGATGAACAGCCTCAAAGTCAAATCGGAGTCATAAACATTATTCACTACACATTACTCATCTCATAGCTTTTAATGGAATAAAAAACAATACGAAGCGATCAGAATGAGACAGATCCCATTCTTAGCATATAGGAGATTTCACTTTCATTTCCAAGAATTGCAAAGAAGTTATTTGAAAACAAGCATCAGAAACTGGAAACATAAACTCCATGGGCAAATTTGTAGCAAGTAGTACACACAGAAGCAGACAGATACAGGAATGGGGAAAGCAGCCATCACCAGCCTGGCTTCAGCTGCCCAGGTTGCTGGGATGATAGAGGTGACTCCCTAAAGAGAAAGCCAAGAGAACCCAGAAGGCAGAACACCACACCTGGACCAGCTTCAAAAAAAAGCTGAAGGAAGGAGTGGGGGAAAGCACAGGAAATGGAGAGAATCAGAAATCATTTCTCCTCCAGGACACACGTGACCATCGTCACCCTCAACAACACTCAAGGATTTCCCTCAGGTAGCGATGAAGTCATCGTCCTCAAACTTTACACATCACTTAACATCAGGCAGGTATCCTTACGAATAATCTAATTAGCATAAAATTATTATGTCAAACATCAAGTGGGCAAAGTACAAAGAAACCCTGGAAATGCCTGTGTAACTAACCTCAGTCTAAGAGCCCACACTCTCCGCTTGCCATCCTCAATGCTCTGCCCTTTCTTCAGTTGGAATATGTCGTTTCAAGTGTTCGTCACTCAGCCAGGTCTGACTCTGTGTGACCCCATGGACCTTAGCCACCAGGCTCCTCTGTCCATGGAATTCTCCAGGCAAGAATACTGGAGTGGGTTGCCATTTCCTTCTCCAGGCAGTTTAAGGGCACAATTTTTCCTGTTCAGGGAATAATTTTCGGGGGTTCCTTTCTACATTAACTTTCACACTCAACAAAACGCATCAGAAATTGGAAACCTATCACCAAGCTACTAAGGCAGAGGTAGTCTCATCTAGGATGAACCCTCACACACAAGACAAACACAGCCAGGAAATCTCAGAACTGAGGGAATAGCTCCATCTCGTGGCTACGTCCACCCTGGGGACACCCCCCCCCGTCCCTGGTAGATCCTGTATCTTCACTTTCTGTCTGCAGGAAGCTGTGGCCACAAACCCCCACAGCTTGCTGAACTCAGGTCACACTCTCATGACCCATGGCCCCCTCGTCACTGACACCCTAACTTAGGAGACAGAACATAATTCAATTCCCTCTTGCATCCCTTTCCTTCTATAGCTTTTTTCTTCCCCAAAATGGTTTACAATTCTCATCAACTTTTTTCACTAGCTTTCAGGATTATAAAAGGATTATTCTTCAGACCCAACCCATGATCTGAAAACCTAGAAGCCAGTACCAAAAGATCCTAATAGCACATTTAAAATCATCTAAAAGGAATGCTTCTTGAGAACATTCCAATTAAGCTAAAATGCACTATAGTTACATGCATATTCTACATGCAGCATCTTTATAAGTGATGAGCAACATTAATCAAAGAGATAATGCTAAAATATTTCTTATTATGCATTAGTTCCCAAATAAATGGCATTCTTATTCATTAAAATTCAGATTCAGATAAATAAAACTCTCTCCACTTACAACCGAACCTTAACTATGCAGGTCATCAAAGCAGCTCCCAGAATTCTGAACTTATCCTCAATATAAAGCTGCAAAGGAAGGTAATTAGTTTGAATAAAAGCTGTAGCTTCAAAACAAGGATGAATAGTCATTTTAAATAACAAAATGTCAATATTTGCAGAAAATTGAGACTTCACAAATAATAAACAGCGCTAGTCTCTATGTGAACTGTGGGCCAGTTATTATAAATATTGAAATTCAACAATTCATCACTAAAGCTATTCTTTATCTTAGCTATTTTCATCTGGGAGCAAATAGAAATTATATTTGTTGGCTACCGCTAAAGGAAGGAAAAACCGCTCTGCCCTTTCTTTTTCTTGGTGAATTTGGCCCAGGACAAGAATATCAAAATTACATGTATACAGGGAAAATAATTTGGTATCCAGAAAGACCAAAAGATGTTACAAACCTAATTATCTCTGTATCAGCAACACATGGTAACATAGTCAGACTGAGAGTTGGTGGGGGTGGGGAGGATCTCTTAAGATGAAAAATGCAAACAGGTGATCCTGCCAATAGAGAAATTGATCTGTGTACATCCTTGGAATGGCCAAATTTTTTAACCCATTTCTGTTCCTTTTATGATTTCCTATTTATTCATTTTATCATCTTACATCTGACCATGCAGATGCATCCAATTTTCCTCTGATAATTTTGGCAAAGCATCAGGTCATTAAGACACGCTGATTTTAAAAGAAACATTATTATAACACTGCCAATTAAAAGTGGGGAAAATAGCACTACAAAATATGCTGTTCTTTCACACTGATAACAAGAAAGAGTTCCCAGTGCTATGGAAATATTTTCTAAGCTTTATGTTTTCGCTTCTCACAGGGCACACTGCTGTTTCTGGGTGGGCTGAGGTGTCAGTGCAGAATCACAGTTAGACAACAGTCCATCTGGTGTTGAAAGAGCTCAGTGGCCATCGTTATCTGAACATTTTCTCCATGTACCCAAACCCAGTGCTAACACTGTTTGAAGTCGTAAAGTGACGAGGAGGTTTTTGGTTTTGTTATGACTAATTTCACATTTCCTCATGGTGTGACCCAAGGTTCCAAAACACAGAAATGTTCCCTCTTAAAGGCTGCCTCTCTGGGACTTCCCTGCTGGCCCAATGCTTTAGGGCACACCTGCCAAGGCAGGGGACATGGGTTCGATCCCTGGTTTGGGAAGATCCCACATGCCAAGGAGCAACTGAGCCCGCGAGCCACAGCCACCATGGTCTACTGTCCAGGAGTCGCAACTACGGAAGCCCGCACACGTCTAAGAGCCTGTTCTCTGCAACAGGAAAAGTCACCGCAAAGAGAAGCCTGCGCACCACCACTAGAGAGAAGCCCCAGCTCATGACCATCAGAAGGCCCATGCAGCACCGAACACCCAGCACAGCCATAGATAAGTAAATAGAAGGTTGCCTCTCTATCCTCAGTGACCACGAGATTTCGGAGAAAACTTAGATGTTTCACACCCTCGTGGAGGCACACTTGGACCTGCCTTACCTGGCCCAGGATGGCTGTGAAACCAACACTGTCCCCAGGGAACCAGAAGATGCATCCTTCATCCCAGGTGCCCCACCAAGCTGCAGGAAAGAGATCCTGGCGCCAGGGAGGGACAGCATGCTACCAGCTCTCTGGCTGGAAAAAAAAAAAAGGTGGCGGAGGTGGGAGTGGGGGGGAGTTACAGAAGAATCTTGTAAACGGCAGAGATTTTCATGCAGATGCTTTTGATGATACTGAGGCGGATCAAATGAAACATGGATGGCTAAAGTGAACCACACAGAAGATGAAAATGCTTTTGATTATAATAAAAACTAGGATTTGTCTTCATTACACAACTTTCCTCCCCAGTCAAGGAAAACTAGATTCAAACTGACAAGGTCATTCCACCATGAATGCTCAAAGCAATGATGAAGGACCCAGAGAACTTTCCTTTTAAGCCACCTCCTGGGGAGCAGGGCTCTCTCTGCACCCACCATCCTTGTTTTCTCCATTTTCTCACAGGGACAGCACTGATCACTGTCCTTGAAAGGACTAAAGTCCTCCCATTGGGTGTTATACCTCACGTTGAGTAGGCTTTTCCACATTCCCACACCCAAAACTAGTCAACTGTAGTTAATAGTTTGTGCCCAAGGTGTCAGATACACTCTGATATGCATTTTTTCTTAGCATATAGTACTAATAAAAATTACTACTATAGTACTATATACTACGTTATACATATATATGTGTGTGTGTGTGTATATATATATAAATTAGTACTGTATACTAATAAAAAATGTACCTTAAGATTCTAATCTTTCCAAAACAGGCTAACGGGTTTCACTGCTCCATCCCAGGGAATGACAGAATCTTCACTTATTTGCACAAGTCAGAAACTTGGGTATCATCTAGTATTTCTTCCTCTTCCTCTGTATCTAATCAATCATAAATTCCTATAGATGATACCTTACAATTATTCCCTCAAAATTCTCTATTCCACCATTGTTGTCTTAGTTCAGTTCTCCGTATCTTCTCCATGAGGCATTTGAGGAGCATCTTTGCTAGAGAGCTATTTCATACTTTTCCTCTTTTTGTAAAATTCGAATACTTCATCCCCCCTTTTATATTATTTTGGTGATTCTCACTGTGTGATACATTTTTTTTCTATTGGATTTTTCCATTCATCATCCAGAGTACTTTAAAACATTGTATCTTAAATAATTTATTTGCTAATGATTCTGCAGTTTTGGCTGGGCTCAGCTGGGTGATTCTTCTAAATGCATTCCCTGGGGTCACTCATGCAGCTGCAGTTACCGAGAGACTTGACTGAAGCTAGACCTCTAGGATGACTCCACTCATATGTCTGACCTCATCTCAGGATGGCAACTATACAGCACATCTAGAAATCAAGTAATTCAAACAACCACTGATCTGAAAGCCATTTTTTCCCAATAAAATGAAACTGATAGAATATCTAAGGTGTTTTAATATATTGACAGAAATCTAAATTAGTGCTCATTTTGTAGAGGGTAAACAATTACTAACTCTGGGAAACAGAAGGATGTCATACAGAAAAGAAAAAATAGCTCATATAAACTACATGCTCAGCCAGATACAGTATTTACCTACATAAACACTGAATGTTATTCAGAATATTTATTAAAATCTTCTTATAAATATGCTGGGTGCTGGGAGTCTAGTGGCCAGGGACAAGTAATAAATGTGTGGGCTAGAGAGTGAATAAACAAAGCTTAATGCTCACCTTCCATAGTAGGAAGAAAACAGGAAATGCTTAAGACTGGTAAATCAAAAAGTAATAGTGAATGTATGTTATTCACAAACACAGAGGTACGTATAAAGCAAATACACTGAAAGTATTGAAATAACTACTTTGGAAAATGGGAAGTTGTGGAGCCAAAGGAACTTTTCTTTAGATCAAGACTTAGAGAACAACATAGCTATTTATCAGTACATATATAACTTCCCTGACAGCTCAGTTGGTAAAGAATTTGCCTGCAATGCAGGAGACCCCAGTTCTATTCCTGGGTCGGGAAGATCCCCTGGAGAAGGGATAGGCTACCCACTCCAGTATTCTTAGGCTTCCCTTGTGGCTCAACTGGTAAAGAATCCACCTCCAATGCAGAAGACCTGGGTTCAATCCCTGGGTTGGGAAGAGCCCCTGGAGAAGGGAAACACTAGCCACTCCAGTATTCTGGCCTCGATAATTCCATGGACTGTATAGTCCATGGAGTCGCAAAGAGTCGGACACGACTGAGTGACTTTCACTTTCAAGTAACTTTGAACAAAAGGCAGACAAAAAAATAATCTTTGGAAATTCATACTGTGAATGCATGTCTTCCGCTTCTAGTTTCTTTCCAGTTGCAGATATTGCTGCTGGCATGGCAAAGGAGACTTTAAAACACCTCAATTCATTTTTTGTGGGCAATAAATTCCCGAATGTTTCCATTTAGTTTACCACTTCCTCTTCTTTTTACATATTTAGTCCTGGACATCCGTGGTCAAGTGATGTATAAGGATTCAAAGAATAAATGAATGTGACAGGCTGTGTCTACATAGGGAAGCTGCGTGATAAAGGCAACAAGTGTTCTGACAAAACTGTGCACCTTGGCAAATGCTCCAAATCTCAAGATCAAGCAAAAGCATCTACCTGTCTTTGATTCTACCTTCCAGATAAAATTACATGCAATGGATGGTCAGAGAGTTATAACCATCCTGGGGGAAATTACTGACAAAAGTAAATAAATTCCATACGGCATGAGCCAAATTGTTTTATTAAACTGGTGGGCAGCATGATGGTTTCTTCTGTTTGTTGATACAAGGATCAGATTTCTCACATTCACGAAAATAATTCAATTTCTCAAACTTGAATGAAAGAAAGAAAACGGAAGAAGGTGGTCCAGGCCCCAGGAGAAATCTTTTTCCAACTCATTGTCAAGGCTGTCCCACTTTGAAGCAATGCGTTTTTGAGTCCTACGTTTGGATGGCATTTCTGCTCAGGGAATGATTCACATTTTGATCTTTCATTCCTTTGGGACAACCAGTGAAAAGTGCTTTTGTAAGTTACAGCTCTGACCTTTTTAGGATTCTGTCACTTAATTAGAAAACATCAGAGGTCTTCTGTCTGGCAGTGTTTACTGCCTGTAACAAAGCAAACAGAAACGCAACCAAAGAGTAATTTGCAAGGGGTTACGGATCCATTCACAACAAATATTTATTGTCACTAGTGCAATCCCACACTGAAAATAAAATACACCAGAGATCTGTCTTCCTCTCTTGGGACCCATGTCACTCAACTATACTACAGGCAAAAACAACTTATAAAGATGGTGTTAGGTAGTTAGAATAGGAAAAAGGAGTCCAAAACGGTGGTGGCTAAAAGACTAAGAAGGGAAAAGCCTGCGAAAATAGAATAAAGGAAGGTCTGAGTGGAGTGAGAACCTCAGGTAAAACAAACAGCCCTCCTGGCCGTCCCAATTTACATAGGGCAGGCTCGGGGGGAGGAGACAAATGGGTAAAAAGAGGAAGCCTAGAGGGATTGAGGCCTCTCCTCTCTCGTCTTTTGGGTCAGCCTGCCCTCACTCATCCAGGGTGTACTAGCCTTTGTGTTTCCTAATAAAACTGAGCTGTAACATGGAGCTGTTAACACTAGTTGGTCCAAGGGCTGCAATGCTGGTCCGTCCATTGCTTCAAATTTTTGTTGCGACAAGGTAGAACCGAGGAAATTACACATTCCCCCGACAATGGCATTTGGCTCATAGATTCAAACTGCTTTCCAAGCTCTCCCCAGGGGAAGTGTGTTGCACAATGTGAGAGTTGCTCTATATAACACCTGTCTTAAATCATGTGGTCTGTAGATGCCTGGAGGACCCCAAGGCCTTTCTAGGTATTCCATGAGGTCAAAACATTTTCATAGGAATATCAAGTTATTACTCATTCTTCAATATGTTAACATTTGCACTGGCACTAGTGGTCAAGAACCCGCCTGCCAATGCAGGAGAACTAAGAGATGCTGGTTCAATCCCTGAGTCGGGAAGATCCCCTGGAGGAGGAAATGGCAACCCACTCCAGTATTCTTGCCTGGAAAATCCCATGGACAGAGGAGCCTGGCAGGGTACAGTCCACAGGGTCACAAAGAGTTGGACACGACTAAAGTGACTTAACACAGCACTAATGGTACAAAAATTAATCATGAGTAAAACTCTGGTACCTAAGCATGAATTGAAACAGAGGCACTAAACTTCTCTAGCTTTTGTTTGTTCAGTAACAGCTTTATTAGAGATATAATTCACATAAAATACAATTCTCATTTGCCAATGAGAGTGTTAATCTGGATGGACCTTCTGGTTTCTTAATATCTTTTCTCTGAAAACACTGGAAAACAGCCTCAGCTAACAGCAATAATATTGAGTGTGATCCCCTGTGGTTAGAAAGTAGGGAATCAGGGATCGATGACTTCTAATTTTAAAACAACACATATAACCAATCAGTTTAATTGCAATAGACTTGTTAAATTTATTGCTATTGGTAATCTCAGTAAGAAAGCAGGTGACGCAGTAATTCAAGGAGGGTAGTAATTTAGATTTTCCCCTCAACTCCTCACTGCTCATTGCCTGTGCAGATACAGACCTTGTCAAACTGGCTCCACTAAATCCAGTGGGCTTAGAACAATCAGTCTGATGTGCAGACAGTAGACCCATCAATTAAATGTCAGCTGATACAGTTGCCTTAAAATTAGTCCTCTCATCAGCCCAAGATGACCAGAATACAGAATCTGCATAAAGTTTGTATAGAACAGGGTGTGACTACTGAGAAGCAAATGATCTCCACCTCGGAATTTCAGGACCTGTTTTATAAAAGGTTTACTTTTTGAAATACAGAAAAAGAAATGACTTTCTAAGGAATTCAGATGACAAATGAGCCTCTTTCCACCCTGAGCAACATTCTATTTTTGCACAGCGCTATTGTGATATATGTTCTGCCATTGACCAAAAATTTAACTCATTTTAAACAAGACTAACCCCTCCTCCTCCTCAGAAAATGATCACTCAGTCATCTGTGCTAAGAAAATGTTGTTGCTGAAAGCAAAATTTTTCTTTAATTAAGAAGATACAAAATTTGTGACCCACAAAAGTCAGTGGTCACATTTGGTGCCTGTCATCATGACAGATAAAGGATAGGCTACCAACATAGACCTTTCACTGTCTACCTGGGCCTTCAGGCACTCCAGGTCTAAGAAGTTTTCGGTTATGTTCAATTCAGCGCCTTGCACTGGCTCCTGACAGTTTTGATCTCATCACTTGAAAGCAAGGTTTGTTTTTTTGTTCTGTTTTGTTCTTCACTCAGAGAATTCCAATCACAGTTACAACAGCAAAGCAACTCACATATTTGTATCACTTCCTACATTTTCATTTCTCACCATCAAAACAAAATGAATATTCTGTGTTAAAAAAATGGCACATTTTATAGATGATCGCCTTCATAAAAGCTGGCGTATGTTCATTAGAATATCGGCTTATCTGCTGTATTTTTAAAAAACTGTTTATTTTGGCTCTGCTGGGTCTTCATTTGTGCACAAGATTTTCTTTAGTTGTGGCAAGTGGTGGCTTCTTTGCTGTGGAGCTCAGGCTCTAGGGCACATGGGCTTCAGCAGCTGCAGCTCAAGGGCTCGGTAGTTGTGGTTCCTTGGCTCTAGAGCACAGGCTCGGCAATTGTGGTGCATGGGCTTAGTTACCAAGGCGGATGGGATCATCCCAGACCAGGGATCAAACCTGTGTCTCCTGCACTGGCAAGTGGATTCTTTACTATTGAGACACCAGGGCAGCCCCATCCTCAGTATTTTTAAAGCGTATTCTAGAAAAATATTCTTGAGCCAATACCTGGTACGTGAATGAGTCCAATAACTGGTACATGAATGAACCAGTACAGGAATGATTAAAACAATAACCTTACACATGAATGAATTTAAACCTTGAAACTGAAGTTGTCAGGACTGTACTACTACCTCAGAACTTAAGAAAGAGGATGTACGTACTGATGTTTCTTACCCTTTTGATCTTCTCTCAATGAATTTGAGATCCTAAGTCATATTACTGATTGTTCAGCGAACTTTCAGACCATTGCATTTCAATAACAAGAAAACAATGGAGCTTGATAAAGTCCTCCTATGTCTTGTGGACAGTGATTTTTGATATTGTCAGACAAAGACAGAATCCTCAGTACTGACGCTACCAATAGTAATTCATGTATGAAAATCACCACCATCACTCTTATCAGTCATCACTGACCAATGATCAATCACCGCCATCATCATTCCCACCGACTCACTGCCTACAAATCTAAGTGTAAGTGCAGTATGCTAACTACTTCTGTATATATACTATGGTTTGTCTGCAAAGACAGTTGCAACTGTTCCCACATCCATGAGCAGGTACCTTTGCAGTATGGCCTTGCCACTTTCCCCATTGAGAAGCAGTGCTTATTTTCCTCTCTTCTTAAAACTGTTTTGCCCAGTAGCATGTGGAAGCAGTGACTTTCTGTGATTCCTGAACCTCAGTCACATGAGGTCTTGCAGCTTTTGCAAGTTACCCTGTTCAGTTTGCAACCCTGAAAGCAGCATGTGGGAGGCCAGGGCTAGTTTTGAAGCAGTTAAGAGACCAGGTAGAGGATCTGAGAGAGAGAGAGATCGATTGATCCAGGCAACACCCACCAGCAATAAAAATGAGGTCATCCTGGACCATCCAGCCCCAGATGACAGCAGACGGCAACCACATGACACACCAGGGCAAGGCTGTTACCGAGTCTAAGCTCGCTCTGCTCACCACACGATAGGCCAATGAATCCAAGAGACGAGGTGTTGAGGCAAGGAAGAGATTTTAATCAGAGAGCCAGCAGACTGAGAAGATGGCAGGATAGCATCTCAAAACAACCATCTTCTTGGGGTCTGGATGCCAGGTTCTTTTATAGATCAGAGATGGGGGGAGGTGAGGAATCAAAGTAAAAAGGCCATTAATCTTGCAAACATCTCCAAGAATGGCAAGTCTCAGGCAGGGGATGTGTTAATTTCTTCCTTCCCGCCATCCACAGATGGACAGGATCTGAACAAAGGCACTTTAGTTTAACTGTCAGGCAGAGGGGCAGGATTCTCTGGGGCAACCATCCTGTGTGATTATAATAACAAAGGCAACAGAAAGCAAGTCAAAGAAACAGTTCTAACATGGAGTCAGAATTGGCTTCCTCCTTGCAACAGGACCACCAGAGAAAATCATTACCTGATCCCAACTCAAACCACTAAGTCACAAAATTGTAAGCAGAGAAACGGTTTTGTTTTAAGCTACTAAGGTTGGGGTGGTTTGCACATAGGAATACATAACTGAAACACGTCCACTTTCTGACTTAAACTTCCATCGAATATTGTGTGCTTTCCACCTCTATGGTACTGCCTTCAGTATCCACCTGGTGAGTATTTATTATAAACTTTAGTGCCCACAGAGGCTCTGAGTCCTCATGACATCATTGTTTACCACCTAGGTGTTCAAAGCCCAACTCTGCTTTCCTGGGTCTTTCCAGGACTCCGGTCAGTTGTGGAAGAGTGGTTGTCCACGTGGGGAGATTTAGAAAGTAAGCTGAGCAGCTTGAGGCCAACCAGCGTGTGCTTCCTGCTCTGTGACCCTGGTCTTGCTGTCATCACTGGTCAGCAGTGAGGAGGATCTCATGAGCGATTAGCATAGCTGGTGTGACCGAGCTCATGCAAGTGAAGCCTGGTTCACCCAAGGAGAGGCCAGTCACCTTCAGAGTCAGACTGAGCTCTCCTACAGGACAAATAACTAGACAGAATCAAACATTTTCTGAGATAAACTTTAAATCTCAAGGAATCTGACACTTCAGTTCTGAGTTTCTAGGCTGTCAAGACTTTCCCTAAGGCAATAGGTGAGTAATATTTGTCTCTCTGGACAAGGAAAAGAAATGCAATAAGAAACAAAGAGAAGAAGATACAGCTTGCAAAATCTTGTCTTGCCACGCTGGCAATGATGTAGTGCAATGTGAAGGAATTTAGACTCAAGAAGAAATCCGAGCCATCGGAGACCATCCCCACTGGTCAAAGGAGTTGGGCAAAGCTATAGGGAGAAATCAGGATGTCAACCCATCAATCATGAACAACTTAAACTACCAAAAAGAGAATCAGCATTGTCAGGATTTTCACAAAGACCGTATTGTGAGGGACTTTCCTGGCGGTCCAGTGACGAAGACTCCATGGTTCCGATGCAGGGGGCCCAGGTTCCATCCCTGATCAGGGAATTAGATCCCACATGCCGCAACTAAGAGTTCACATGCTGCAACTGAAGACCCTGCATGCTATAACGAGAACCCAGCACAGCCAAATAAGTAAATGATTTTTAAAAGATATCATCCGTGTCTGTCTGTATGTGGACATATCTTCAGCTCATTCTGAAATATATGCTGGGTCATACTGAGTTCTAAACAAAGCAGTATTTATAATCCTAATACTTCACATTTTTATTTCACTCCATGTTTGAGAAAGTAGTTTTACATATAGCATCTCTACTGATTAACTGTATGTTATGATGATAAGAGGTAGTTTTGGTACCAAAAGAGTGTGTGGATCCAGCTGTTTGAGGCTCAAAAGCCTCATCATTATTACCAGCTGGATTTACTGACTCTCTGGTGGCTCAGTGGTAAAGAATCTGCCTGCAATGCAGAAGACTCGGGTTTGATCCCTGGGTCAGGAAGTTCCCCTGGAGGAGGAAATGGCAACCCACTCTGGTATTCTTGCCTGAAGAATCCCATGGACAGAGGAGCGTGGCGGGCCTATGGGGTTGCAAAATGTCAGACACGATCGAGCGACTAATACTTTCCCTTTGTTTTGAATTAGAAGGTCGTTTTGCTTCGTGTGGTCTTGTTTTCTGCCTCATGCTCATACATTGTTAGTACTCAAGTCTGAACTGGACAGGGAAAGCCACGGCTATTCTCCTTCCAAAAGTCTCTTAGAGCTCTCATTTTCAGCCTTCTCACATTTGGAATATAATGCTTTTTCCTGTATGGGTGTCAATGAACTGTAACATGTGGATGTGCCATTTTAAAATATTTCAGACCTTTTCTCACCCTGCTCATCACTGCTGAACAACCTACACAACAAGACATTTATGTACAACCCTATGTCTTCCCCCCGCAGGCCTCCTGAGGCTTGGTTTCTTATTATTTGGCTCATCTTCAGAGCATACAGCTTTACTCCTTGCCCTTCCCCTTACAAACTTTACAACTGAATTCACCCTTTGCTCCAATTCTAAGATGTCTCTTTATCCCACCGAACTCATTAAATTGGCAACCTCCATTGAAAGCTGTGTCATTTTCTTTTAATTAACTGAGGTGACATTTCACCTGGGATAGAGCAAACTTAAAGGTGTATCACTGTCAGTCTAACAGGAAAAATATGGATAATCCACAAAATCTTAACTTTTCTTGAAGCCAGCAAATGCTAAAGTCATCCCTGAAATCTAAGGAAAAATAGGCATCTTCATAGAAAAAACAGGATACAAGCACAGACTCAGTGCATGCGAAGAAACCAGGACTTCCTTGCAAAAGGGTTAGGAGACTCTAACACACGGCTATGACTGAATGTGAGCGAGTTTATGAGCTTATAGAAACTCTAGTGGCTGCAACCCACTGGCAAGACCTTCACCAGTCATAAGAAAGATCGAGGTCATGGTGAAAGACAAGAGAAAGCCTCCACTGCAGTGCAGGTCTAGATTTGGGACATGGCGTTCTCTCTAAAAAAATACACGAAGTCCCATCTAGATCTTTTTCCATTATGAAACAATGGAGGAAGGGCAGTCAAGCCTGCAGTTGCCCAAACACATATGCGGATCCATGGGGATTACGGGAAGGGAAAATTGAAAAATTCCCTTCTCTGGAGAAAGGGAGAGGTATTCTAGTTCTGGAGAAAGGACAGGGTCACTGAAAAAGCCCCACTCTAGATACAAGGGACACAGGGCCTGTCTAACGCTAGTGAGGAACATCTCCCCCATCAGGCTATCAGGCCCTGAGTCAAAAGCAACTGCAATTTGCTTCCCGGAGAAGGTCAACACTGCGGGGAGACACCTCTCTGAGGTTCACATATAAAGGAAAAGCTCAAAGCTAAAGGTGAAACATAAACTCTCCAACAAACCAGTTGCCAGCCCAAGTACAAGGCAGCAATACAGGAATCTGGACAGAAGCACAATGATAATAAAACTCAAACTCAGTCCCACTCCTAATGAGATTCATACAACCCTTTACTTGGAAAGCCCAGCAAAAGATAACATGCTCCCATTTCCAGCCTGAAATGCTATTTATCTCAGTCTCTACTGTCACAGATAGAACAACCAGCTTTCAAGCAAAAAATATGAGGCTGTGAGATACACAAAACTTTGAGTAAAAGAAACAACTCATGGTCAAGGGACAAAATAAACAACAAAATCAGATTAAAAAATGAACCAGATAACAGAACTAACAAAGAGAATTTAAAATAAACATGATTAATGTTTTAAATCTGCTAGTGGACAAGGAGGACAATATGGATAGGTAGATGTGGAATTTCAGCAGAGTGGTGGAAACTCAAAGTATAATGGAAATATTAGAAATAAACAAACATTTTGACAGAAATTATTTCAGCACGGTCAAGGAAGGAAGGAAGGATCTTGAAGACAGCTGAGGAAACCGCCCAACCTGAGACACAAAGAGAAGAGAGTGGAAAAGAAAATCAGCAACCATCTGACAGCTGGACAATATCAAATGACCCAATAAATGCATAATTAGAATCTCAGAAGGACAAGAGAGCACAAGATACGAGAAAATTCACAGAGAGTAACAGGAAATTTCCAGAAATAATGACATATACCAATTCATATAACTAAGTAATTCAGAGGATACCAAGCAAGATTAAGGTTTAAGTATTCATAGAAAGTAACACACACACACAACCCTAGACAAATTATATTTAAATGTTAAAAACAAAGACAAAAGTGAAAAATCTTGAAAGTAACCACAGGGGGTGTAGGAGAACAACATATTACCTTCATAAAATAAAGACAAGGGCTATAGCAGATTTTCCATCTGCACAAGGCCAAGAAACAGTGGTATGAATGGCTATAGTAGTGAAAGAAAAAACTATTAAATTAGGATTCTATACCAAGTAAAATATAAAGTGTTTGCTTTCTCAGGCAAACAGAAATTGATAGAACTGGTTTACAGCAAACTCACACTACAAACAAACAAACAAAAAACTGTTAAAAGAAGTTCTTCAAACAATAAATATGAAACCTGACAGACTTGGATGCATACAAAGAAATGAAAAGATCCTGAAAAACATAAATGAGGGTAAATTTAAATCCTTTTTCACCACTTTTAATGACACAAAAGACAACTAGCTAAAGTAAAAATTATAGCAATGTCTTCTGAGTTTATAACATAAGTGGAATTAAATATAGGGAAACGATAGCACAAAAATGGGCAGGCGAAATTGAGAGAATACTGTTACAATGCCCTTACCCTACCCATAAGGCAGTTAATATTATTAGAATATAGGCCATGGTTAATTGAAGATATAAACTGAAGGCAACCACAAACAAAATTTAACACAGTTATAAATAATTACTGAAAATGGAGATAAAATATTCAATCTAAATACAGGCAGAAAAAAATCAGGCAAAAGGAACAAAGAACCAATGAAACAAATAGAAAACAAATGTAAACAGGGAAGATTTTAATCTAAACTGTATCAGTAATTAAATGTAAATGATATAACAATAGATTTAAAAACAGCCATCTACAAGAAATCTATTTTAAGTATAAAGACACATATAGATTAAAAGAATAAAGATAGGAAAAAGACACACCATGAAAATACCAATTAAAAGAAATCCATGTTGGCCATGTCAATATTAGACAAACCTAAAAACAAAGAATATTACCAGGAGTCAAGAGAAGTTTTACATATTAAAAAAGGATCCGTCCAGCAAGAAATGATAATAAAATTAAATGTATATACAGCAAACAGAGCTCAAGAGAAAGAGGGATATTTGAGGAAAAAATATTTCTTTGATCATAAGCATTTAAAAACTAGTGATAATTCAGACTTAGTCTAGGCTTCTGCTTATTTAAGTAAGAATTAAGTAATCTTGGAAATTTTGAAACTACTGGGGAAAATATGGGTGAATTATAGCAAAAGGAACTTGGTAAATAATACCTGGAGGCCTGGAGAAATGTCTTTAAGTGGTTTAAGACTCCTTGAGTTCAGAAACCACTCCAGCATTTGGATGGCCCTGGGAGAGTTATTTAACCCATTTACCCTCAATTTTCCCATCCGTGAAATGGGAAAAATAACAGAAGCTATCTCATGAAGTATAAGGTTCAATAAAGCTGTTGTAAGGATTAACCAAAATTCTATCAAGTGAAGTTCTTGGAACACAGTAAACATTACAAATATTAGCTGTAACATAACAACTAATTGATGCTTTTGAACTGTGGTGTTGGAGAAGGCTCTTGAAAGTCCCTTGCACTGCAAGGAGATCCAACCAGTCCATCTTAAAGGAAATCAGTCCTGAATATTCATTGAAAGGACTGATGCTGAAGCTGAAACTCCGATACTTTGGTCACCTGATGCGAAGAGCTGATGCTGAGAAAGATTGAAGGCAGATGGGGGCGACAGAGGATGAGTTGGCTGGATGGCATCACCGACTCAATGTGCATGAGTCTGAGTAAACTCTGGGAGTTGATGATGGAAAGGGAGGCCTGGTGTGCTGCAGTCCATGGGGTTGCAAAGAGTCGGACACAACTGAGCGAGTGAACTGAACCGAACAACTAATTAACATCTTTCCACCCCCTTAGATTGAGAGTTCTTGAAGGGCAGGGAAAGGTCATCTGATTTGCTCAGTTTCATCGCCAGCTCCAGGCCCAACGCCCAGCAGAGTAAGACCGTGGTACATACTATCTAAATGAAAGAGTTTAGGTGGTGAAGAAGAGAGGCTCTGTGACTGTAAGTAACAAGAAACAGGAAGAACTTTACAGAGAAGATGGAATGCGGGATGTCCTGGGGCACAGGTTAAATCCCTGGTCAGGGAACGAAGATTCTGCGTGCTGTCTGCCACAGCCAATTTTATTTTATTTTTTTCATTTTTAAAAATAAAGAAGAAGATGGAATGAGAGCTAGCCTTTGGATGATTGAGTGCTTTTAAAGAAATGGAGAGGAAAGAGAAGCGCATTTGGGGAAAGCAAAATAGCATTTGGAAAGCTAATGAGGTGAAAATAGAAAACTTTTTTTGAAGGACCATGAGTAGATTAACACAGCTAACGCAGAGAATTTGCGTAGGACGACAATAAGGGGGAAAAGCCGTAAAGGACACCAGGACTAGACTATAAAACCTTAGATAACAGGCAAGACAAGCAACCCTCTTAGTCTCCTTCTTTCAGCCTTGGCATTAAGAAAGGGCTTATATCTGCTTCCACTTCATTTCTTGGGAATAAGACTCCAATTATTATATTTTGACACATAAAAGCTACCCAGAGTCATTGGTACTAACACATGAAGAGTCTTGAAACAGAGGTTTGGGCATCAAGGCTGAAAGGCTCTGCTAAGATCTCATCTGTGAGGTCCCTACAGACCCACTACAGTGTTCAGCAATATAACAATCATTTCTGCCTCCTTCCTAAAGATACAAGGCTTAGGCAGCTCTGCAGAGTTCAAATAAATCTCTCTCCTGTGACACTGAAAATGAATGACAGATTGGTGCCAAGATTCTTAACGGTCCCATTATACGATGTTGCTAATAATAGTCAACTCTGTCTCAAAATTGTACAAGGAAGGAGCTGTCTATAAGCTTTCAGCATCTGGAAATCAGTTTAGACATGCAAATTTGAATAATTTGAACAAATCCTTCCTGAGACAATTAGGACACTTAGAACATAATCCATGTCAAGGCTATCAATTAAGAATGGGAATTGTAATCACTACCCTGCATTTGGTGAGGTTTCCCTTAAAAACAAAGGAGCATGGAACCTGGAAAATTCTCAACATCAGAAATGTCATTCTCAAAGCATACTGTCCTTTATTCTATGACTGGCTGATAATAAGTATTGCTTTTCTTCAAAGATAACGCTCCACTGAAACCACCTGTACCATTTTACTCCCCTCTAAATAGTCATTGTTTCTTCCCATCCTATTTTTCATGCCCTTTTACTATCACCCCTAGACTTTCAAGAGTATTTCATAAATTCTATCACTGAATCAGATGCCTTGACTTTCTGACCAATGAATTTCACTGTTAAAACTGCAGAAGTAGCACAGAACTTCCCATATTTGCCATTCGCCATCACAGCCAAACCCTTAGGACTGACTTTTTTGCCCTGGCTTAGAAAGAGAACTGAGACTGCATGTAGCCCAGAACTGGACCCTGGTTCAGTGCTCCTTTTACTATAAGATCTTACCTTTCATGCCATGACTTAATGGGTTACTCTCTATCTCCAAGATTCACATTTTTAAGAGAACCTAAGTAAGAGGGACGTGTATAAACCTCAAGAAATGAAACCACTAAAGGTTGTAAAAGGAGACATTCTGGACACCTTTAAATCATTCTCTGTAAGAGGTCATCTTCTCCTTAGTCCCTCCCAGGCCCTGTCTACTTAGAAAGAATGTCTAAGGAAATGAACTGTGTAAATTTTTCTACTTTACAAGTTCCTCAGGAGCCTAATATTTGAAAAGAAATGTTTATCCATTCAACAAATCAGTTTGATCATCTACTAATACAGACATTCTCACTGCTCGAACCCACATCATTTGGCAGGCATCTCCTGCTCGGCCGTTGAGCCACCTGGGAAGCCGATTCTCACTGTTAGGGATACACAAATCAAGACAACTTTTTGGATTCAGAGGGTTCTCGGGTTAGTCCAGAAGACAAATGTTTGAATGATTATGGTACTGAATAACACATGTTGGAGCTGAAGGAGGCCTTGGGTGCCAACCTGAAGTAAAAGAGTCCATCAACAAGGAAGGTTAGGGATGTTCTCAAGGATGACATGCACCAAAATTGCGTCTTTAAGGATGAGTTAGGAATTAGCTGCATGGAAAGAGGTGAAAAAGGAATTGCAATCTGGAACACAAGCAAAGTCATGGGAGCATATGTCATCATAATGTGTCTGGAGAGCCACAAATAGCTTGATATGATTACAGCATAGACTGTGAAAGAGGAATAGAGACTGATGAGGGTAAGCAAGTAGGCAAACAGTTGTTCTGAGTGCTAATCGAAGGGCTTGAATTTTACCTAGCTATGAGCTAATTTCTATTTGTCATATTCTAATTTAATTAACAGATTATTTTTATGAACCAGTGATCAAAAAATTTGGGATTCCAAGAGACACAAAATAAACTATACAACTATCCACTGCAATTTGGATATGTAACAAGCATCTGAAATTTATGTCACCAAATAGAACACGTGCTTACCCAACCCATCCCTCTCCAGAAAGTTCTTCCCATCTCAATAAATGGCAATATCATTCACCCAGTTGTTTAATTCCAAAACTTAACAGTCATTCTGGATTCTGCCATTTTCTTTATTTTCTACTTCCAAACCATGAGCAAGTCCTGCCAGCACTACCCCCAAAAATTAATCGTAATCCAATTATGTCACATCAGTTCCACGTTTATAACTCAATCCAAGACTCATTTCCCATCTGGAACATAAGAATAACCTCTTAACTGGTCTGTTTCCCCTCTTTCTTCCCTCTAATCAATCTTCTCCACAAAGTAACCAGAATGATCAATTTTTCCCCCAGTTTTATGCAGTATAATTGATATACCACATTGTGTGTGTTTAAGCTGTACAATGGGTTGTTTTGATTCATTTCTATATTGCAAAATGATTACCACCATCATGTTAGCTAATGCTTACATTGTGTCACATTTCCTTTTCACCATGAGAACACTTAAGGTTCTACTCTCCTAACAACTTTCAGGTATATGTTGCTAATTATAATAATGATGCTGTGCATTAAATCCCCAGAACTTATTCACCTTCTAACTACAATGAAATATCCTAAAAAGTAAACAGTCTCATTCACAGTAGCAACAAAAACAACAAAATACTTAGAAATCAATCTAACTGAGGAGGTGAAAGACATATACATTGAAAACAGTAAGACTTTGGTAAAAGAACCCAAAGGAGACACACACAAAATATGGACAGTTATCTCATGTTTATGAATTGGAAGAATAGTCAAAATGCCCATACTACCCAAAGCCATCTGTAAATCAATGGAACTCCTGTCAAAATTCCAACAGAATTTTTGCAGAAATTTTAAAAATATATATAATTTATATGGAACTACAAAAGTCCCTGAATAGCCAAAGAAATTTTGAGGAAGAAAAACAAGACTGGTGGCCTCAGAGTTCTTGATTTCAAGCTATACTACAAAGCTACAGTAATCAAATCAGTACAGTACTGGCATACACAGACACATAGGCAAACAGAACGGAATCAAGAGCTCTCAAATATCAAATATACAGTCAACAAGGGAGCAGAAAATATAAGAAGGGGTAAGAATAGTCTCTTCTGTAAACAATGGTGGATAAACCGGATATTCACTTGCAAAAAAAAAATAAATAAATAGACCCCTATCTTACACCATACACAAAAATCAAATCAAATCAAAATATTAATAGATTGAAGACTTAAAGGTGACACCTAAAACCACAAAACTCCTAGAAGAAAATATAGGGGATAAACTCCTTGAAATTGGTCTTGGCAATGATTTTTTTGGACTTGACAACAAAAGTAAAAATAAGCAAGTGAGTCTACAGCAAATTAAAAGGCTTCTCCACAGCAAAGGAAATCATTAACAAAATTAAAAGGTAATCACTGAAATGGGAGAAAATACTTACAAATCAAATATCTAATAAGGGGTTAATGTCCAGAATATATAAAAGAACTCATACAATTCAATAACAAAAAGAGAATCTGACTTAGAAATGGATATTTTTCTAAAGAATATATGGTCAAATGACACTAGAGAAGGTGTTCAACATAACTAATCATAAGTGAAATGCAAATCAAAACCACAATGAAACATCACCTCACACCTGTCAAAAAGACAAGAAATAACATGTAGGCAAGGGCATGGAATAAAGGGAAACCTCATACACTGTTGGTAGGGATGTAAACTGGTATAGTCACCATGTAAAACAGTATGGGAATCCCTTAAAAATTACAAATAGAACTACCACATAACCCAGACATTTTACTTCTGGATAAGCAGCCAAAGGAAATGCACCAAGTTTTCAAAGAAATATCTGCATGCTCATGTTTTTTGCAGTTTTATTCATAATAGCCAAGACAAGGAAACAGCTAAGGGTTTGTCAAGGATAACTGGATAAAGAAGATGTGTTATACATGTACGTGTGTGTCAGTCATGAGAAAGAAGGGAATTCTGTCACTTGCCACAATATGAATGGGCCTTGATGGCATTATGCTAAGTGAACTATGTCAGATAGAGAAAAACAAATAGTATATGATATTACTTTGCATATTACATTTGATATTGCATCACTGATGCAATAAACATGAACTTGGGCAAACTCCGGGAGATGGTAAGGGATAGGGAGGCCCAGTGTGCTGCAGTCCATGGGGTCGCAGAGAGTCAGACATGACTGGATGACTGAACAACAACAAATGTAATATTACTTACAGGTGGACTTTTAAAAAGCCAAACTTTGTAGAAACAAAAAATAGAATGGTGGTTGCTAAAGGCCAGGGAGTCAGGGAAATAGGAAGATGTTAGTCAGAGGGCATAATAATCTCTTAAAATGCAGATCAGATCAGGTAATTCAGATGTTTAAAGCCTGCCTATGGCTTCTGCAAGACTGGAATCCTGCTACCCTGGGGTCCTGAACCTGGAGTTTATCATCATGAGGATTTATTCCTCCAGCGACTTGGCTCCTAGTAGACTTATTTTCAGGAAAGAAAAGAATTAAACATTGGGAAGTATTCATTAGACAATCTGGATATTGCCTAGATATGCTAATACTAAACCTTCATATGATTCTTTATATTTTGTTTATTATAGGATGCTAGTCTCAAATGAGAAGGAAAGAAGTTAAGACAGAATTGGGTAACGTGGCTACTGATTAGTGCATCTCACTAGCCTCTAAAAATTTCCAGTCTGGAAACCATGACTTAGGTGTATTAGATGAGTAATTGGAGGAACATCATTTTAACAGAGCACTTTGAGAGAACTGCTCACAAAAGAGGGATGTGCGTGTGTGTGTACAAAGAGAAAGAGAGGAAGAAAGGAGGAGGGAGACAGAGAGCCCTGGGATGTGGGTGGAAAGAAAGGTTTCTCCCAATCTGTTACTACACACACACACAGTCTTGAAATAACCTTTCTAAAGATTCTTCCAAAGGCATTGAGAAGCTAAAGTTGTTTTTCTAATTCAAAAATGATTTGTCACTCTGTTGCTGGCAGCTCGTTTGATTTCATCACTGGGGAAGTTAATTTAATGGCCGTTTACACTTCTGCATGACATTGTCTTTGTGTCCTGAGGCCCTAGAGGGCACTGTGGCAGCACAGTCCATGAACTGATCTTACCTACACGCAGATTCTACTACTGCTGGATGCTTGCGAAGGGCAAAATCAAGAATTGCTTAACACAGCTTCATAGCACTTTCCTGATTAATCAGGGATAAATAAGGCTGTATCTCACAGCCTGACAAATAGTCAACAAGCCCAAATACTCCACTGAGATTTTGTTGTAGTTGTTGTTCAGTCACTAGGTCATGCCTGACTCTTTGCGACCCCGGGGATCATAGCCTGCCATGCTTCTCTGTCCATGGGATTTCCCAGGCAAAAATAATGAGCTTTCGAAAGCATGAAAATAAGTCAGGCAAATAACGGGCTCTAACGCACATTTTTGAACCTTGCATAGATACACTTGAGCATCTTCACCCACATAATTTTCCTATGTTAACAGGGGTGGATATTTTACCTCCCAACTTCTCTGTGAGAATATGCTACATTTCTAAAGGTCAAGTGCAAAACTGTTCCCCTTGACAGCTGCCCTAGCAAGTTCAGAATTGAGCCTCCTATCATGGGTAGGGGGAAATGTATCCAGTCTTCCTATGTAAGAACAGGTTTCCTGGCTGCCCCAAAGTAGAACATTGCTCTGAAACCTTTCTTAAGCTGAAATGCCACAAAGTAAAGAAGCAATTATGTTAGGACACAAATAAATGGAGACAAAGCACAAATGCTCACACACTGTTCCAAGCTGTGGTGTTGTCACTAAAAATACTAGCGGCAACCTGAAAGTAGAGAGCTATTTTATTTGGTGGGAATGTTAAGGACTCCGAGCCCAGGAGACAGCATCGCAGGTAATGCTGAGACTGCTCTGACGAGGCGGGAGAGGGAGTCGGGGCATATACAAGTTTGTAACAAAAGGGCAGGCAGCCTGAATATCAAAAATTATTGTTAAGTAAGGAAAGCCAGGGCTTCCCAGGTAGCTCAGAGGGGAAACCTGGGTTTCCCAGGTAGCTCAGATGGTAAAGAATCTGCCTGCAGTGCGGGAAGATGGATGGGGCTCAATCCCTGATTTGGGAAGATGCCCTGGAGATGGGCATGGCAACCCACTCCAGTATTCTTCTGGCTTGGAGAGTCCCATGGACAGAGGAGCATGATGGGGTACAGTCCATGGGTGGCAAAGAGTCAGACACAACTTGGTGACTAACACACACACAGGAAAACCATGTATCAAGTTAAGGAGTTTAGTGTTCTTCCGTGTGGCGGAAGATGCCAGCCTCTGAGCATTCCTTTCATATGCACCTGAGCTATCTGGGGCCACACCCCTTTCTTGACTGTGTGCGTCCTAAACCCCTCGTTCAATGTAGATGTGGAGGATGGCTGCTGCGCATTTCCCCTCCACCGGCTCCACGGCGGTCACCATGGAGGGTGGAGGCATCTCCTGGATCGCAGGCATTGTGGTCCCTTTGGGGAGCCCGCAATCACATTTGTTGCAGATAGCTGGAATCGCAGAGAGCTGTGACATTTCTTGCCCACCCACCGACATGGCAGGAAATGTTTCACTTCTCAGCATCTTGAGGCTGAGATGCAGGACGCAGTGCCCAGAGAAGGGGCTTGATGGTACCACTCTGGCTTCTCCAGATTCATGATGGCTCTATAAATGCTCCCTGCCAGACAAATGCTGAAAGGTCTGGATTCAGTTGGTGAGAACATGTACTAACGTAGGTCTTGCCTAAAAGCTAAGTGGAGTAAAGCGAAATTTTTAAAAGGTCTTACTTTGAAAGACCTCCTTAGTTTTCCTCTTTAAGTAACTCTCCCATCTGCCTGTCACAAATAATAACAACGAGGAATTACAAGGAGTTTTAACATCTAAAGAAAACTCTGTCATACAGCCTATTCATTTTTTTAAATAAATGTCTCTTAAATGATACAGCTGAAATGATATTCAGGTCTTCTTATTCTAAGCCCCGTGCTCCTCACAGTGGAGTTTGCCGACATAAATTTATGTAGATAAAGGTCAATGTTTCTAACCTAGTCATTGATATGAAAGCACAAAAAAAGATCTAAGCCTAAATATCAGTGTATTCTATTTGAAACTAAAAACTATCCAGGTTATGATACAAAGCAGCAACTTTTTCCATACTTTAGAATGAAGACTTCTTTAAGATTTGCTGCTTATTTGCTCTGAGCCGGACTCCTAGCCATATGGATTAAATATCCAGGCAACCACTCTTAGAAAAAAAACCCCAGGCACCATAAATCTGAATGTAGACTGGGGCCACCATTTGAAAGATCAGTCAACATAAACCACTGATTTCAGAACACCATTTGTTATTTGTTTGGGGGGTGTTTTGGTTTGTTTTATGAGGAGAAGATAGGCTGGAAAGAGGATTGTTTCTTGTAAACTGAGAAATTGATAGGAAAAAATCTTTTTTTCCTATAAATTTAGACAACACTGTATTTGAACTGATCCTAGATCTTGTGGCAATAGTATTGGAGTAGTGTTTTTATTATGTTTTTGGACTTATTTACAAGAGATGGAGTAAAAGAGATGCTTATACAAGAAAGCAGAGAATCATCATTTACAGATGCTGCCAAATACGCCACAAAGTAATAACCACAATTAACATTCTCACAGCAATTTAGAGCTTACAGAGACGCTTTTATTTACCCGGTAGTGTCTCACTGGATGATGTAATTTAGGAAAAACAGCCACTTCTACTTTACAATGAGAAACCTACTTTACGGCTTCTGAGAGAGGCTCCTTAAGGAATGGAGGCAGGTCTGCAACTCAGAGCTTCCAGTCTGACTCTGGCTCACTCTGTCCTGCCACAGATCACAGCTGCTGACTCTACCTATTCAAAGACACTGAAAGAGACCAATATTCTTGGACCTCAGTTTTGAAAGTCCCAGTGGGTGGGCTTCCCTGCTGGCTCCGACAGTAAAGACTCTGCCTGCAATGCAGGAAACCCAGGTTCAATCCCTGGGTTGGGAAGATCCCCTGGAGAGGAAAATGGCAACCCGCTCCAGTATTCTTGCCTGGAGAATTCCACAGACAGAGGAGCCTGGCGGGCTACAGTCCACGGGGTCGCCAAGAGTCGGACACGACTGAGTGACTAACATTTTCACTTCACTGTCAATGTATCCTGGCATTACCACACCCTACCAGATTTTTCCACGATCTTTTTGGTAGGTTGTGTGTGTCAATGAAAGAAATACTGCCTGCCATATTAGTAAACATCCGATGCGGCAGCCATAAAGCCATCATATTCCAGCGGTGCCAGCAGTGAGCCCTGAGGGGGCTCAGCATGGAAACATAACGCCCACCATCAAGCCAGACCCTGCACCCACCCCCTGACGCGCCCCTGAGAAAACTCCAGATGAGAAACCACAGAACACTGGCCCCGGAGAGCTGAGAGGGGCCTATGGAAGCAACGATTTCAGCGAGCCCAGACTTTTCCATCTTTCCAGACAGAGAAAAACACAAAATTCCCCCACTTGAGATGTCTAGTTTTCTCTGATTAACAGTAATCTTTTCATATTCTGACTACCTGGTCTTTGTTGCAAAAACCCCTATGCATCCTGCCTCCACCCACGTCTGTCTGAAGCAGCCTCTCTGAGCTATCTGAGATGCTAGACTCTGGGCTTAAGGCCTTAGTTTGTCTGCCAAGCAGCACATAATTCTTAACTTTTAGGCTGTGCATCGTTGACAAGCAGTAACCTCAGACAATGCTTCCCCCAGTCACAAAGACATGCTGAGGGGCAGCAAGAAAGTCACCCCACGGTTCTATTTTTTTCTGGAATCTCCCTTTCTTTCCCTAATCTAATATGGAAGAGGCTGAAAATTCAGCTCTTGAAAAGACCTGCTTATTTCCTAAAGTATCCACAAAATGTGCAAAACGTCAAGAAAATTTAAAGCCTTAGGTGTGAGTAAATTTAAGCAAAGTATGTATAATTCATCTCTTCATTTGTACCTCTCATAGAATGGTTCCATTGACTGCAATCCTACCTGTGTTTACCCAGGTTCCAAGGAGAAATATAATGAATCTCTTATGTGGAGACAACAGGAATCAAGACTGATCATGTAGGGGTCAGATTCTGGCCATCTCAGGCACATATGGTGAGGCTGTTTCTAGCTAGAATTTCTTTTTTAATCAATTTAATTGGAGAATATTTGCTTTACGATATTGTGGTAGTTTTTGCCATACATCAGCATGAATTGGCCACAAGCTATACACGTGAATACCCGTCTAACATCCCTCCCCACCTCTTCCCTCTGCGTTGTCCTGGAGCACAAGCTTTGGGTGCCCTGCTTCATGCATCGAACTTGCACTGGTCATCTGTTTTACATAAGGTAATGTACATGTTTCAGTGCTATCCTCTCAAATCATTCCACCCTCACCTTCTCCTACTGAGTCCAAAACTCTGTTCTTCCCATCTGTGTCTCCTTTGTTGCATGCATGTAGGATTGTTGGTACCGTCTTTCTAAATTTCATATATATGTGTTAATATATAGGATTTGTCTCTTTCTTACTTCTATCTGTATAATAGGCTCCAGGTTCATCCACCTCATTAAAACTGACTCAAATGCATTCCTTTTTATAGCCGAGTAATAGTCCATTGTGTATATGTACCACAACTTCCTTTTCCATTCATCTGCCCATGGTCATCTAGGTTGCTTCCATGTCCTAGCTATTCTAAATAACTAGCTAAAATTTCAATAATTTTATAATAATTTCACAGATCTCCCCCATCTCCCAGGCTTTACATCACTTCTCACCATCTTGTGACTCAGGATGTAACCACAAATAAAAGAATAAGGTTTTTAGCAACTAAAACAAGTAGATTGGAAAAAAAAAAAAAAATGAACTTTATCACAGTCTAAAGCTTGCTTCCAATATTTTTTCCCTTAAATTTTAATATTTATGGTTTTCACATAATTCAAGTCTGAAGGAAAAGAAATCAATCATTTTACCCTTGGTTAGCTTCTCACCATCATCCATCTATTCTCAAAATTATTATTTTTTTTGGAGCAGAGAAAGGTTTATTGCAGGGTCAAGAAAGGAGACAGGTGGCTCACGTCCCCAAAATTCCCTAACTCTCTGAAGGGTTTCAGGAAAGCATTTTTTTTTTTAATATAAATTTATTTATTTTAATTGGAAGCTAATTACGTTACAACATTGCATTGGTTTTGCCATACACTGACATGAATCCACCACAGGTGTATACGGGTTCCCCCATCCTGAACCCTCCTCCCCTCCCTCCCCATCCCATCACTCAGGGTCATCCCAGTGCTCCAGCCCCGAGCACCCTGTCTCATGCATCAAACCTGGACTGGCGATTCATTTCACATATGATAATATCCGTGTTTCAGTGCCATTCTCCCAAATCATCCCACCCTCGCCCTCTCCCACAGAGTCCAAAAGACTGTTCTGGACATCTAAATTCAAATCAAGCTTGTTCAAAGTACTTATTTTTAAAAAATCATCCCAGGCTAAGGAAATCAGAGTTAGAAATACCTTCTAGCCCTCTGTTTTCAGGGTACAGGTAGGACTGCCAGCACTCGGACTGGGCAGAAGGCAGGCTCAATGACATAATGGGGGCAACACGGGTGTGGGTGTGTGTGTGCACACGCGCGTGTCCTGTACTCAGTCGTGTCTGAGGCTTTGTGACCCCCTGGACTGTGGCCCGCCAGGCGCCTCTGTCCATGGAAATTTCCAGGCAAGAATACTGGAGTAGGTTGCCATTTCCATTAACTGGGGATCTTCCTGACCCAGGGATTGAACCCACGCTTCCTATGTCTCCTGAACTGCAGATGGATTCTTTACCACTGAGCCACCTGGGAAGCAATATAGAGGCCACGCTCACTTCTTCAAATTCACCACTCTTATTAGTAACACATTTAATGCAGGGAAATAGGAAAGCAAAAGGGCAATACAAACATCACCCCAGAGGTATGATCTGCCTCTGCAAGAAAGCAGGAGATTAATTTACTACTCAGGCAAAAAATGTGATTATTTCTTTTCTCCCTCTTTCTTTCACTACCTTTTGCTGTCCAAAAGACCTCTAGCAAGATTTAAGCATCATCAGACTTTCATTTGTACCCTTAGAGTTGAAAATTAAATTGCAAAATAACCTTCCCCCTCTGTCACTACAGCAAATGTTTAAAATTTGTTCTTTAAACAATTCTTTTCAAATTATATTTTCTTCCAACTTGATTTGTTGCAATTTCTCTAGTGAGAAAAGCCATGTATCAGTTCCTTTCCCTGTCTGCCTTTTGAAATATCTTTGCTACTAGAAATACTTGAAGTGACCTTGGTTTCAAGCAGTATCTGCTGGTCAACGAAGGTTATCTTTGACCTCGATCTCCAGGAAAGGAAGATTCAATGAGCTTGAATTGATTTTAATGGTAACAATATTCATCCCAGAGATGTGGACAAGTATGTTGGTGGAAGATCTAAGAGATCTATTCAATTCAGGCCAAATTCAAATATATGTTCATTTTATACTATCATGCTCTGGGTTTTACTTTGAACATAAAAACCAAAGTTCAATTCTTATGCAAATATTTATGTAAATGTAAATATTTATGACTGACCAACATGTCTCAATGAACTACATTTTTATGTATGACGTCAAACAGGAATAGAAATCTTCACGAAAATCCATGTGATTGGGCTACTTATTTTCAATCCCCATATAGTAATAATGATTTACTGTGCTCACCAGATCTACTGATCAAATCATCCAAACTTCATATAAATGTATCTAAGTTGCAAATAAGATTTCTCAAGGAATTACAAGGGAGATAGGGAGACAAGTATGATACACATGAAACAATCAGGTAATAATAATACTGGCATATATAATCAACTGCAGTCCAAAGACTATAGGTGATGAGAAGAGTGGAAAGTAAACTATCAAAGTTTTTATGGAGGTGGGAGAAATACAATACACGAAAAGATTATTAATCTTTGAGTAAGTAGAAAGTCACAGAAGAGGGAGACAAGAGATCATTTGCTGGGGCTACTAACCAAAGCTATGATCCTTTTTTCCTTATGTTGCATTGATTCTAAAAGCAAGACTGAAAATTTCTAAGATCTTTCTTTCACATTTTAATGTCTCAGAAACAAGGGCGCCCATTACAGTCAATAGCATGTCACAGTCTGATTGGCCTTGATTTTCTATCATGATGGCACCATCATGGTCCTCGGTGGTTTTGTTCTTCAGTTGATGATGTCTTATATTCAAAGACACAGAAAATGTATAATCATCTTATAGCTTAAATCACAGAAGCAGAGAAGATTGGACCGATCTTCTAAAAACCAGGAGACTTGGGTTCCATCCCTGGGTTAGGAAGATCCCCTGGAGCAGGGAATGGCAACCCACTCCCGTGTTCTTGCCTGGAGAATCCCAGGACAGAGGAACCTGGCCAGCTACATTCCATGGAAGTGCAGAGAGTCAGACACGACTGAGTGATCACACACACACACACACACACACACGGAGAACTCCATGGACAGAAGAGCCTGGCCAGCTACCTTCCATGGAGTTGCAAACAGACACGACTGAGCAAGTTACACACATACACACACCCCTCCATGATCCTGGTTTGTGATTTACTTCAGCACTCCATTATTTTCAGACATGATTTGGCCCTCCACAACAAGAAGGAATGTGCTAGTTCCCAGCTTATTACCTCTCAGTTCCAAATCCACGGTTGTGATCCTGAAACACTTCTCCCTGGCCGTCTGACATGACATTCATCTTGTCCGTACAGAATACGGGAGTGACCGTGGAGGAGGAAAGCTTTCTCCTCCTGGTTCTGGGTGCTTTCTTTTTTCTGCTCCTCCTGCCCTGGGCTGGAGGTCAGGAAACCCAGGGAAACTCACCCCTAGAGAAATTCCAGAAGAGTTCAACAGGGCCCCCCAGCTCCTTTCTGAAGTGAGTTCCACGAGCTTCCTAGGGTCTTCCTAGTGACAGTTTTTTGACCATGGGCTTCCTAGGGAATTCAATACCATCCCCCTCCTTTGGGAAGCTTCCTGATGAATGTCCCCGGCATCTCAGCAGACAGTTCTCTTATTTAGGATTAAAATAGATCTCATATACTAAGAGAGAAAACCTGATAGACTTGTGCACTAGCTTTCTCACTGAAGGCCCACCAATGAGAGCAAAATGAAAAGTGCGTGGTTGGGTGGGTTGGGGAAGAAGTAAAATGGGTTGATCGTGAGGGTGTGGGGCAGAAGTTGATGAAGAGGTAGCTATATATGTCTGACTGTCAAGGTATTTCTAACTGATTGTAAACCACCTCTAGGCGGTTTCTTCCAACTTCTGTTTTAGGAGATGAACCTCATTTTCAGAATGGTTTACATCTTTTTATTCTTTATTTCTAGACAGAAATCATCCTGATGCATTCAGGTACAACAAAAAAGATCCTTCCACATCTAGTAAGTTTTTTTCATCCTGAGAGTTAATGTTGGAAATACAAAACAGATGCCTAACAGTTGATTTAATGTTCATTTTACTCAACCAGATGCCTTAGTATCTTATACACACTTCCAAACTACTTTGGTACAATATTTGCTTGTACAGTTTGGCATTTGACGTTTTAACACTAAGTACAATAAATGTGAAAATAAGAAGTAGAATTATTTTCATTTCTAATTCAAAAATGTAATGAGCAAATTCATGACTTTAAAGAGAAGGAAAGGGTTAGCACAGGTGAGTTATCATCCAAACCTCATTTTTAAAAACTCACTTTGTATTCTACGTAGATTGCAGTTGTTCTTTGTATTTGCAGATCAGAATGTAAGATATTCAAACTTCAGCTGAAGGACTTTATAAGGCATTCTATAGTAGTAGCTTACTTTCATAAAACAGCTTCTTTCTTATTTATCAATTTATAAACAGTATACAATTTAAGTCGAAAATTTAACATGAAAACTCTTTAACTTTAAAAATAAAATTGCATTTTACTCATATTATCCTCCTTCAAATTGGTAGTTTAGTCATTTATCATTTTGTGTTTGACACTTTTTTTTTTTTTTAATTTCCAAATATATTTTCTGGTCAATGGAATTCCATCAACATATTATCTCTGGACCTTCCATATCCTTATTCTCTTTTCTCCCCCTTTATTTCTTACAGTAAAAGATAAAGGAAGATTAAAAAGACACGTGTGAGCTTGAACAAAAGGTCTGTTCATATTAAACAAGAAGAAAAAACGCTTCATTCAGATACGCTAAGGTAAACTTAGAATGGTTGTTTTATCCATTCTGATGTTATCATTTTCAGCCCAGAACCAAGGACAGGAGCAGACACTCTTACTGTGATTTTCTTGTGTCCAGTGTGTCCTGGATGAACCAAAGCAGGGAAATACAGGCTTGTCTTCCCAAACTGCAGGCCGTCGGAGAGAAAGTTCAAAACCCAGAAACTCGTTTTATACATACACTACACACACCCCACTTTCTGCATATATTCACAGGCTTATTCACATATACAGTTGCCTTTAGATCTGCGCTATATTGTCAATTCCACCAAGGCCGTGAGTACAGGCCTTGCCAACGCTCTCAGAAAAACATCCGAGGACAGAGCATCTGCTTCCAAGACTTTCTCAAAGGAAAACAAAGCTGGGAATTCTCTGAAAGTGAGATACGCAAAGAATACACCCTACCATCTGCTGCTCTTGTTAATGGATGTGTTGCCATCACAGTACGTGACACTGTGCAGGAACCATGGGGAGCACCTAATTCTTTTGCTAAAGATAAGAAAATTAAAGGGGTGGGAGGGGGGATCGGGATGGGGAATACATGTAAATCCATGGCTGATTCATGTCAATGTATGACAAAACCCACTACAATATTGTAATTAGCCTCCAACTAATAAAAATAAATGAAAAAAATAAAGATGAAAAACCAAAAATAATAATAATAATAATAATAAAGATAAGGAAATTCAAGGAAAATGAGGGTGGGTGACGTTCCCAAAGTCTCCCCAGGAAGCCAGGAGTGGCAGGGCCAGGAACAGAGTATCTCTAACCCCAGGCTCCGTGTAGAGCAGTATCCTTGTCTAACCAGGCCTCCCCTAGGGACTCACATGGTGAGAACCTGCCTGCAATGCAGGAGACCCAGGTTCAGTCCCTGGGTTGGGAAGATTTCCTGAAGAAGGGGACAGCTACCCACTCCAGTAAACCCATGCCCTATTTTCCTCTCTTGAGTAATGTTAATACCATTTCAAAATTTCCTCCTCCCCTCCAAAACCAATCCTCAAACATATTTTGGTGTAAATATTATTTGGATTTATCATTGTCACCAATAGTGATGAAGTATACCAACACTTGTCCATTGATTAGGAGGAAAAAGGAAACATTATCAATGACTTTTGAGGGTAAAGGACTGTGAGTGAGGGCAGGTTGAAATTCACAGATGCAGCGTTTCTGGCAAGTCCCAGGCCATAGACACTGGGCCAGCCTGCCTAATGGAGTAGAAATCCCACTATTCGTGTGTCATTTGAGATATTTAGTCCATGTCACAGTCAGAATACTTTGTTGTGGACAGAGAAATTCACAGGAATCAGGAGGGGCATTAGGCAGCATTGTGTGTGTCATAGCTCTGAACCCTTGAGCTATTAGAAAAGGATAAATACTATCGGTCCTCAAATATAGCTAAAATAAGGCAGAATAGGGTCAGGTCCTAAGCACATTTCACTTACAGATGACCTGCACTACTTCATTTAATCTTAACAGTAACAAACAAATCTGTTAATGCATATTAATGTTAGAGACTGAACAATAAAACAAATTGAATACACCCAGAAAGCAAGTAGGAACAGTTTAGAATTCCCCACCAATACCTAATTCATTAGCGGAGATTTGACAATGACTTCAGAGCATCCTTGCAGGCATCCCTAATTTCTGTGCTATGGACTTTCCTTTCGTCCATCCCTCAGCCTAGCTCGGTGCGTGTCACATGTTGATACACATAAACACTACTTGCTTTGCAATTCTGGCCGTAGGCAATTTTGCCCCACACCTCAGACTCTGAATTCTCTGCTTCAAGCACAGTGCATCTCCATCACCCGCGCAGATGGAGCCAGGGCTGCAAACGTGGAGCCATGACATGAAAACCTTAATGTCAGATTTTGTCCATAGGGTGGGGGGGGGTATGATTCCTGAGCAAGCAGATGAAGGAAGGGTTACCAGTTTCCCAATCATCTCGGTGGTTTCTGGGTAAGAGAAAAACTGGTGCTAGACTGGGATGGCTGTAAAGATGCAAAGGAAGATCCCAATATCCGCTAGATATGAAAGGAATACTGATAATGTCACATAGTTACTAAAAGCAAAATCTTCTTGTATCTTACCTATCTTGATTAAAGTTCAATGCCTACCCACTTCCAGCTATGTGATCACAAACATTGACTTAACTTCCCCATGATGATTAATTCTCTGTGTCAATGAGGTATCCAGACACTTGGTCAAACATTATTCTGAGCAACTCTGGGAATGTTTTTGGATGAAATTACTGATATTTTCCCAAAGCTGGTACTATATGTTTATCACAAATTTTGGGAACTTACTCCTCTGAGGCTTTGATTTCCCAAACTAAACTTTTGGAAAACCCAGTGCTCTATTAAAATACCCAACTTGTGCAAATCAAATGCCTCAGCATCAAGACTGTTGTCTCTGCCCTATCATACACAAGTTGAACATCTCCTTGTCTCTCATCCTTTGCATTTTCTTTAACGTCTGTCCTCCCGGCTACTTGATCAGAGTATGGATAAAAACCAAGAAAAGGAAAAGCACACATGGGATATCAAAGTATCACTGTGACACAATTAAAATACGTGGTATTTGTCTTCAGGGTCCCTTGTAAGTTCCTTCCTTTCTCGTCCTACATGCACTTCATCTTCATCAAGGACCACATACGCCCATGATCTTGCCTTTTAACAAAAGCTTCTTCAGAACAAGATTCTGTTGCCTTAGACAACCCCAAGTGCAAGCAGCTGAAAATGCTTGAGCACTAAAACTTAGAGTAATTTGCATTTAAGAGTAATTTGCACAGACTTGAGTTAAAAATAAAACCCAAAGTTACAGTGCTGCAATTGCCAGCATAGAGCCCTAAGGAGACATATTTTAGACAAAAGAGTCTTCCCAGAGTTCTAAAAACTGAACCAATAGGCAATTGTTTCTCCTCCAGACATGCCAACAATATGTGAGAAGAAATGTTGCCTTCCCGGACAGTTCATTGTTTCATGTCCTAAATTTAAGCGACATATGAAGCGAATTCATATTTAATGTTGCATACTCAAATAGGAAGTATGTTAAATAATGGTAAAGTACACTCCTAATTAAAGTATTTGAAATTAAATTACAATTGTGAATCACCTGGTGTTAAACTGAGAGGTGACTGCAGAGACCCTGCTGGTTTTATTTAAAGACTGACTTCATACAACCATTAGGATCTAGTGACATTTCATGGCTAGGAAAGATTTCTGAAAACCACAAAAGACTGGGTTATAATCTAATATCATGTGGATAAATTGGAGAAACTGAAATCGATACAATGAAGGTCAAATAAGGTTGGAAAAAAGCAGAACACAGTAAGGATACAAAATGTTATAGAAAAATAACATGGAACATTTAAACTAAGTCACAGTCACAGAAATAAAGATTCATTCAGACTGCAATGAAGGTAGATGAATCTTGAATGCTCCCTTCCTTCCACTCCTAAAAGGCCTTTGATAAACAGTATAAGCTGAAATATTACTGACTCCACATACATCATAATTATTTCAAGATTATGTATTCTATTTTGAAAACAATAACCAAAAGACAGATGAAAAAGATACAAAGAGTAGAAGGCCATTCAGCATAGAGAGAGCAAAAGTTTTAAGATTTGAACTGAAAATCTCTGAAGAAAGAAAGTTAGGGTTGAGAGGTTTTCTGCCTGTGGGAAAAATGATTAGGGCCCAACATAGGTGTTTTAAAAAATACAAGTGGCCATCAAAAAAAAAAAAAAGGTGGGTGAATTAGGCTTTCAGTAGCTGGAATTTGGAGACAGATTTTTCTCAAATAATGGGATTAGATCATAAACAATTTTGGAAATGAAATATTAGGTCAATGAATTATTTGGCAACATAAGACTTCTTGAAAGAGTAAAAAAAAGACAATAAATAAGAGTGACATTGATATTATTGATATTGACATTGACAATAAAACTCTTTAGGGGATAATTATGGTATTAATAAAAACTGTAGTCTGTGGGGAAGGAAAATGGAAATTGCTGTTCAATTGGTATAAAGTTTCAGCAAAGAAAAAGGATGAATTCTAAAGATCTGCTTTACAACCCCATGTCTATAGTTAACAATGCTGTATTGTGTGCTTAAAAGTTTTTTTCAGGAGGGTAAATCACATGTTAAGTGTTATTATCACAATAAAAAAAAATTTACACCCATCATGACAACATGGAGAAATAAAACAGGTAATTTTAAAATACCAATTAATTAAATCCTGCACAATTTTACTCACTCTCAAGATAAAGTCATGAAAAGCAACAGAATTGAGTCACTGATTCCAAAAGTTGACAAATGGTGGGTTTTTAAAAAAATATTACTGAGAGCCACACACCATGAAAATCAAACTACTAAAATAACAGTAATGATATAGTGTTACCTAACCTTTCTGTGATACCATCATCAAATCTCTCTCATTTCGGCTTTATCCAGGCATTTCAAGACATTAATCGTCCAAAGAATCTTTGTTCTCCTGTGTTCTGACCTTACACTTCTTACATGTGGCACTTTGTGACCGTATTAGCCAATGAGCTTAACCAGCATCAGCTGTTGCCAATACATCACACAAGCTCTGCTGGTAATTTCTAGAGTGTTTCTCAAATTAAGTTGTGCAATGACATGGAGAAATGCTAATTATATCATAAGGGATGCTGCAAAGTTCTCAAAACACAATTAATCTTCATTTTCAAAATTAATCCACATGCTACTTTCAGGCCACCACTGCAATGGAAGGGATGAAAAGCGGGGAGTGATAAAATGAACAAATAATCAGACAGTAGGATCACAAAACAATAGAGCACCCCAGCTCTATGAAAGGGTGCTTCTATCAAGGAGATTACCTAAATAGAACTTTAAAAAAATGGGTTTAAAATAGTTTGAGACCTGTTATTTGCTTACTGCTGAGCTGTGTGCCATGGGGCTAGCAGAAAAGTCCCTGCCTTCAAGAAATACAATTCTAATTGGAAAGAACAACAAGAATTAAAGGAGAAAACTACAGAAGGTAGCAAATAGTTATCTGGTAAACTAAGTGGTACTCAACAGCCATAGTGTAGAAGCCCAGGGCAGGGGAGATCTTTGGGACGGCAGTACCTAAGATGTGGGAGACCACAGTCTATATGGCAGAGATAAACAAGAGGGCCTTCCTGGTGATGAGATCAGAACAGGGAAGGGCTCCTATAGAAGACGACTATGATGAAAACATCTTCAGAAAGCAAAGGAGGTATCAGATTATGGAAGGTCATGAGAAGCTCACAGTTAGTTTAGGCCTGGCACAACGAAAATATGAAATAATAGTAGGTGATTAAGTGCAGAAGTAACATGATACAACACATGGATAAAAACACTGGTTTGGTCCCTGGGTCAGGCAGATCCCCTGGAGAAGGAAATGGCAACCCACTCCAGTATTCCTGCCTGGGAAACCCCATCGATAGAGGAGCCTGGAGGGCTACAGTCCATGCGGTCATGAAAGAGACAGACAGGACTTAGCTACTAAACAACAAGAAAAGGCTGAGCCTCATAGAGAACTTTTTTCCCCAAAACTCTTGACTACTACTCCTGGTCTAGTCAGAGTGAAAGTGTGGCTTTTCCATTCATATTATTCTCATAGTGTCACTGTACAAACTAGATGCATTTGAGGCCTGGGTGTAGCCTTAGGGTCAGCCATGCATAAGCTTTTAGTGGAAGACAATTTTTCTGGAATGTCATTAATGGGACACATGCTTTGGGTTACTTTGAAGTTAGGAAATGTATTTGTAGCACACCCAGGGAAAAGCAAGTCTTCCTGGGGTAACACATTCTTACCCAGGGGTACCCACTTCTAAACTGGTATCTTGAGTGCCAATCAGTGACTCTGCCCCATTCAGATCTGCATTTGTAGCAATCCTGGCAGTGGTGCTATAACTTGGTAATTTATGAGGACAACGTGTCTCCAACAGGTGAGACTGACTAAATCTACAGAATGAGGACTGTAAGTTACGGTGCTGTTAATTTAAGCATATTTATGTAAAACAAGACTTCCCTGGTGGCTCAGATGGTAAAGCGTCTGCCTACAGTGCAGGAGACCTGGGTTCAATCCCTGGGTCAGGAAGATCTCCTGGAGAAGGAAATGGCAACCCACTCCAGTATTCTTGCCTGGAAAACCCCATGGACAGAGGAATCTGTTGGGCTACAGTCCATGGGATCGCAAAGAGTCGGACACAACTGAGCGAGTATCTGTATGTAAAACAAACTCATAGTAACATATAATAATTTGCAATTCTTCACCAAAAGGGATGAAAAGGTATGCCTAGTGGAGGGAATTTTGTTCAGTCTGTATTTCTCTTACTGTTTCGAGGCTTCCTCCATGCTGTTTTCATCTCACATAGATGGCACTGCATATGCACAAAGCTGTCTTTTGATAAGGATCTTTATTAATTCCATTGGTAAGAAGATAAAACTTCCCTTCAATATCACTGCAGAAATACCGCCCACTGGTCCCATGTGGGATCTCGGTTCCTTCACCAGAGATCAAGATTGTGTTCCCTGCGGTGGAAGCGCAGTCTTAACCACTGGAGAACCAGGGACGTCTTGCCACGGGTTTCTTACTGGGGAAGGGCTTCTCTTTGATTTTTCGTGCTACTGCAGAGACTCAGTTATCTGAGTGCAGTCCTCTGCTGATCACCCTACCTCTCTGGTCTGCCTGAACTATAGCAATCAGAATTATCATGAGCCTCTATACTGAAACCATCTTTGCTTCCTGAAGATGCCTCCATTATATTCAGGTATTCCCTTCTACCGGCGGACCTTACCTGCTCTACACGTTCGCATTCATTATGTGATTTATCCTGATTCATTCTCCAACCTCCTCTCATATTCACTGAAAGATAACTTCTGGATTTGAAGTCCAAACTTATGAGATAAGCGCTCGGGCCTGGTGCACTGGGAAGGCCCAGAGGGATCGGGTGGAGTGGGAGGTGGGAGGGGGGATCAGGATGGGGAACACATGTAAATCCATGGCTGATTCATGTCAATGTATGACAAAAACCACTACAATATTGTAAAGTAACTAGCCTCCAACTAATAAAAATAAATGGAAAAAATAATAATAATAATAAAATAAAACAAACAAACAAAAAAGCCATCCTCCAATAAACAAAAACATCATCAAAATTTTACTTTACATGTTATATTATTAATTATTTATCTCTGCTATAAAGTTCAGGTTTTATTACTCTTTAACCATTTCACACCCAATGGAGCAGAGTAAAACCATTTATCCCTGTCTTTCAAAGGCACACATTTACACCATGCACAGAATACTCTGAGTTAAATAGACAGCTGCTCACAGCTGTCCCCTCAGCAATAGACTGAGAAGCCCACAAAATTTCCATCGGGTTAACAAAATGATCCATAATATCTTTTGCAAGGACTACAGATGACACAAATTCTAAAAGAGAATGCCACTTGGCCTAGGCATTTTAACTGAAAAAGAAAAAAAATCCCTTGGCTTACAGGTGTTTATTTAACAAAGCAGTATCCAAGAATCTCTTTTATTGATTCATAAGTTCCCTGGATATTTATCAAACAACTATTAATACTACATGTCAACACTGTGTCAAAAAATACTTCCAATAGACATTATCCCTTAAGATAAAGAAGGGACAGACTCAGAAGGACTTCCTTGAAATCACATATCTCATTGGTCATGTACCAAGAAAATAGGATGATTTTAAAAGCATAAATGATACACACATGGGCATCATTTTGAAAACATACACTTCACTCAAAAGGGGAAATAGATTAAAAAAAAAGAAGAAGAGACTATCCTGTTAGTTCTTAAAGCCATTACTGGACTATCACTTTATTCCCTAGAACTAACTTTCTTCCCAGGAACCAAGGACAAACTCTTGCTAATAAAACTGTTGGAAGTGAAATGGCCAAACTAGGGATTCATAGACAGGAAACCAAGTTGAAGACAGGGTCATATATTTAGTGAAAAATGGAAATCCTTGTGGCACATGTGAATCTCATGGGCTCCTCCATTTGACAGCTCAGCCACTTAAAATTTTTATTTCATTTCAGGCATCATAAGTAAGCTGCTCTTGAAGCTCTCAGTTGGTAATTGGTCCACTTTAACATGAAGTCATGCTTTCCTTAGGGCTGGTTCTCTGTTTAAAATGCATAAGTATCCATTTTTAAAAGTTTAATTATGTGAAATTTTATTTCAAATTTAATAATTTAGTCTAGAAAGTTTCTAGTTGATGAAAATGTCAAATGTAAAAAGATAGGAATGCTTAATTAGTTGAGTACCTTAAGTTTTTTGACAAATACTAAGTGGACTTGTTAACACTTGCTGCCAGAACTCAAGGGTTTCATTAAAAATAGAAATGGAGAAAATCAGCCTCACTGAATACATGATTGACAGTCTAGACCAAGCCTCCTCTTTCCTTATGCCTCACTCTGCATCTCTTCTTTCTGAAAGGACACTCCTTCATTGTGTTTTGCTTTTACAAACAATATGTTTTTTTAAAACACCAATATTCACTTCTTATACTGTTAATAATAATAAATATCATGACAATGTGTTTAAACAATAAAAAACCAAGCCAAATAAAATCAAACAAAAAGAACTGAGAAAGAAGGCTTGGGTGTTAGAGGCAACTCATGTACAACTCTTAAATAAACACATTTTCATTCTTCTGGTCTTTGTTTCCTTATCAGCAAAAGTAGGAGACTGAAGCACATGATCTCTTATCAAATCAAATGGGATGATCCCTTATTGAATTAAATGCTTTTGGTTCCGTCATTCCATGAAATCGATTTTAAGGTTGTTCTCCCTGCTTCCTAGCTTCCTTCCCTCCTTCTTATTGGAAATATTTAGGAAGAGGAAAATTGCATCAATTGATCTTTTTCTTTTTCTTTTGGATTTCCCTGGTGGCTCAGCTGGTAAAGAATCTGCCTGCAATGCAGGAGACTCCGGTTCGATTCCTGGGTTGGGAAGAGCCGCTGGAGAAGGGAAAGGCTACCCACTCCAGTATTCTGGCCTGGAGAATTCCACAGACTGTATAGTCCATGGGGTCACAAAGAGTTGGACATGACTGAGCGACTTTCACTTCACTTACTGAGATATATTCACTTATCATGCAGTTCATTCATTCACCAGTTGATTTTTAACCATAGGTTTCCTCTTAACAGTGAACACATCTTCTGTGTATTTGATATGGTACTTTTCAAGAAGCTTAGAGTCCAGTAGGAACATGACACAAAACCAGAAATCATCTCAGCACCCTTCAAAAAGCAGCAAAATGCGTTGGCTTTACTTAATCTGAAAGTATCCCGAATACTTTCCACCTCAGAGCTCTCTAACAGCCAAACCCATACTTCTTCCTGACTACTAGAAAGATCTACCTGAATCATCAGAAGCATTAAATTCTATTTCTTGAAAACTTAACTCTTCAACTTCCCTTACAACCGGTTTCTTCTCCTGCACATGCGCCACCCTTGTTCACGGAGCCTCTATCCATCTGGTTCCCCGCACGGGAGGGCTAACAGGCCTGCTTGAGGACCACCTCTCCTTCACCTCCCCCTCCGAAACAACTAGTAACTGGTTCAACCACAGTCTAAACACCTCTCCAATCTCCAGCTCCTCCCTAGATCTAGTTGTATTAACTTGCATCAAGATATTTACATTTGTCTGTTCACCCTTGTTTAAGTGAAGTCCCAAGAAATCACGACTGTCTCTCTTAAGTTTATTTCCTGAGTACCTTATACAATCCTTGGCCCATTATTATGGTACTCAATAAATTGAGTTCTGCTTTTAATAAGTACATAGTGAATAAACTCTGTAAAGACCTGTATGGGAAAAGAAATAAAGAAAGGATATGGGTGTGTGTGTGTGTTTGTGTGTGTGTAACTTATTCACTTTGCTATACAACAGAAAGTAATACAAGATTGTAAATCAACTATGCTCTAACAAACATTTTTAAAAGACTAGTAAGTAAGTAGTGATGAACTAATGCTTACTAACTTCCTTCTGAATTGATATTTCCTAAAATAAGTTGAAAACTTTTTAGAGCTTCAAAGATAGAACTTAAAATATCAAGGGATTTTCACATGTACTATCTCTAATGCGTATTATTTTCTACCTTTGGATAATCTACCCCTCACCAACTGCTCATCCTTTAATTCAGTCTCCGTAATACTTCTCCCCAAGCTATGATTATAGTACTTTTCATCCTTTTCAAACATAGCTAGCCCAAGAGCTAGTGGACATCATATGTAAGAGTGGATTTATACCCTCCCAAATCCTATGAAACGTGTGTTTTCTACCTGCCAGGAATATGAGTTGTGTGCACAGGTCTGCTGAGGCTTTCTTTTCCCCCGAAACAGCACCTAAAGGAGCTGGTAGGACGCAAGAATATGTGGCACGATGCTTGGGTTGTTTCTTTGCCTAACTGGCCTGAATTTACGAGTACATAATAACTCCATCTCTCCATTTTCAAATTCAGGCAGCATTATAAAATAAGCCTGAGTAATATTCAGGCTGCTTTGCTTTATGGGGAGCTTTATAGCATGACCATGCTGTGTACCAAGGCATGGGGTAAGCACAGATGTTTGCATTCATTTAGACTTCTCTGGGCAGCAGCAGTATGAATGCAGTTTGGACGGCATCATTACGAATTATACTTGGACTCTATTGCATTAAAAGGTAATGGGTTTCTTCCCACTTCCCATTCATTTTAAAAGTCAAGAGTTAAGTTGACCAGTGGGTAACTCCCTCTCCCTTTCCAAGCTCTTTTCCTAAATCATGAAGTGTATCTGCTCCCACTTTCTGGTCTCTGGGTTTCTCTGCTGTTTTGTATTTTACATAGCTAATCAGATCCAGGAGCAGAACATTACTGCTGTTCAGGGCCCTCTATTTTTTTTTTTTCTTACTGTCTGGTTACTTGAATTAATGCTGTAATATTTTGGATGCCATTATATTATGCTAGAACAATCTTTGCTCTACTAGGAAGGACCAGCAGAGAACAGCTTGTAAGTAATATTGTCCTTTCCTGATTCAGTAAGTGGGTAATTTGTTCCAGTGAGCAAACTTGCATGACCTTCCTATTATGAAAATAAATGAAATAAGATACTCACCTCGCTTTTCACAACGCTACCCTGAGGTTTGTTCGGAATTTTTTAACAGACAGAAAGAAAGGCAAAGAGGCAGAAACTCTGGAAAATAATATAAGAGGCCCTGATGACATGTCAGCTAGGAAAGTGTTCTGTGATTCTGGTTTGTAATCTGCTAGGCACCTCACATTAGAATCTTCAACTCACCAACCTTCTGTATAAGCACAAAATCATCCGAACCCACCTGCCATAACCATTCATACCTAAATCCTCTCTGGGCAGGAGGGGCTCCTGGAGGACCTCTTCTGCTCAGGCAGTTCTGGAAATCAGTCCTGAATATTCACTGGAAGGACTGATGCTGAGGCTGAAACTCCAACATTTTGGCCACCTGATGCGAAGACCTGACTCATTGGAGAAGACCCTGATGCTGGGAAAGATTGATGGCAGGAGGAGAAGGGGACGACAGAGGATGAAATGGTTGGGTGGCATCACCAACTCAATGGACATGAGTGTGAGTAAGCTCAAGGAGTTGATGATGGACAGGGAAGCCTGGCGTGCTGCAGTCCATGGGGTCGCAAAGAGTCAGACATGACTGAACAACTGAACTGAACCGAAAAATCTGAAACAAATCCAGGGACTTGGGAGCATCACAAGATAAGACTTTATATATTTTCTTATACAATTCTACCCCAGTCACTCCTTGATCTAGCAGCCTATTTAGCTAAAACGGTACATCTAGATGTTCTATTCAGTCATCATAAATGCTCTTGAAAATTGCTTTAAGCCAGAGTTTCTCCCCTTGGTACTACTGATTCTGGGGCTGGGTTAAGTCTTGTGCTATGGGAGCTGTTCTAGGCATTGTAGGCTGTTTACCAGCATCACTGGCCTCTACTCACTAGATGCCACAAGCGCCCTCCCCACTGTCATGACAACCAAAGCTGCATCTAGACATTACCTCGAGTCCCCTGGAAGACAAAAATTACCCCTGGTTGGGAACCACTGCTCAAACAAACCAACTCATTTTTGATAGAAAGAAACCCCCCCTAGTAACACGCAGCTCCCAAGAAGTCAGTGCGATATGGCAGAGGGACAGGAATCAGCCTGCTGAGGTTTCACAGTTTCCTCATTTGTAAAAAGGGGCTTCCCAGGTGGCTCAATGATGAATCTGCCTGCCAAGCATGAGACGTGGGTTTGACCCCTGGGTCAGGAACATTCCCTGGAGAAGGAAATGGCAACCCACTCCAGTATTCTTACCTGGAACATCCCATGGACAGAGGAGCCTGGTGGGTTATAGTCCATGGGGTCGCAAAGGAGTCAGACACGACTAAGCAACTAAACAACAACATCTGTAAAAAGTAGATCATAAAACCTGTTTTTGCAGGCAGCTGAAAGGTAATATATTCGAAGTACTAGCAAAGTGTGAAGAGTCTATTAGTTATTTAATATTTTTAAAGGAGTAGCTGTTTCATTATCAGAAATTAAATCTATCAAACAGTTAAACTTCAATCTCAGCCTTAAGATCATCATTTTTAATTCCATCATCAGTGAGAAGTAAAGGTGGTATGGAATGTTAGGCTGAATTTATACTATCCCCGGATACTCTCTAGACTTAATTTCCTGTGTGCGTTTATTTTATCCCCAGAAGAAAGCTAGAAACTTCTCCCTGTGGCAGAACAAGTTCTAGGGCTGGTGGATACACCAACAGTAGTTTTCAAGCAGGCCACTCCAGGCAGGAATGAAATCCCCCATCACCGTCAGGCAAGGGCAAGCACCCAGCAGTCCAGAAGAGCCAAGGGTCACAGTGACTGGGCTTGAGAAGGTGATTTACCATGAGGAGTGAGTGTGGGTGGTTCTTAGGAGTCCAGGGAGGAAGGGGGTGAGCTCTCAGATCTGCTGCCATGGGTAACAGGACCTGGGGGGCTGCGTCGGGAGTGTGTGATCGGTTGCCTGGGACCTCCAGCTCAGGTCTTAAGAGAACAGGCAGTGGCCAGAATAAGAGCTTGAAGGTAGGAACTGAAGAAGCAAGCTTTAGACAGGAACATTCTGACAACCTCTCAGGAACAGCAATACTAGTTCCTGCCACTTTGTAGGTATGACATCAGACTTCTTCCTTTGAGGTGTTTACCTGCGATGAGGAACACACAGCATGGGAGGGGACCTCTTGCAATCTGGTCTTTGCAAATATCAGGAGTTTAGACCAAGGAAGCGTCTGATCACATGGGGTGGACAGGGAGGGGTGACTGATCTTAAACCTGCAACGGAATAGCAAGCAAGCTCAACGTTTTTACTTAGATCATACCTTATGTAATTAATACGTCGAGCAAGGTAGACTTCTAATACATCAGAAATTCCTTTATTCTTTTTTCTCATGACCCTCTCAAACCCAGTCTGGAAGCTTTGTTCTTCCTCTACTCCTGAGTGAATAGGCCTGAGCAAGTTCCTCAATAGACATGCATACATTCAGATCATTAAATCTTGTCCTTGAGTTTTGGTCCCTAAAACAATCACAGCTGAATTTTAAAAAATCTGGTGCAATCCCTTATCGAAATTCCACACTTAATTCCAGGTTTATCGCAAGCCTGTGGCCAGCAGGAAGCAACAGGAATGGGTGTGGGTCTCCTAAGCGTGGTATTTGAAAATTCCTCTACAGCAGCAATGGAAAGAAGTGCGTGAAGGGACAGGAGCGTAGAAAACACCTTTCCTATTGGGAATCGTCTCAAGTTGTCTCTGTCCTTGACGCCTTGGTGTGTTTCTGCGGAAACCGTGCTGCTGTGACCTGACACCTGCCATTCCCTGCCTCAGCCACACAATCCCCACGGACCCTCCTGAGGTCCTGGTTTTCTGAGGTTCTCCTCCAACACACATCCTCCCTTTAAGGGCTTCATTCTCCTTCTGGAAGCCCTCTCAGAAGAGTCCCTGCAAGATGATTCTAGATCTCTGGCAGCCTGGCTCCCCAAGAGCACCGGTCCCTCAGAAACATACATCTGCAACTGCTGCCTCTGCAGTCCCGACCTCACATTCCACATGGTGGACACAGCCCACTCTGCCCTTTAGATCCTCATGCAAGAGTCAAACCATAGGGACTTCCTAGGTGGTCCAGTGCTTAAGATTTCCGTGTTTCCAAGGCAGCGGGGCTGGGGTGGTCCCTGGTTAGGGAACCAGATGCTATGTGCCACAACTGAAGATTCCACATGCCACAACTAAGAGCTGGTACAGCCAAATAAATAAACATCAAAAAAGAACAAGAGAGTCAAACTATAGCCTGCTCTTCCTCCAGTGCAGAGGATGAACAAAAGTTCTCCAGCTAGTCTACTTGGGGCCTCTGGACGAGCGCCCTTGAAAGCCCTCTCATTAGCATTGAGGTGAAAGCAAAGCACCAAGGACTAAAACTCCCCAATCCTCTCCCCCAGCCCCTCTCTCCTCTCCAGTGTGGACCAATTTATGGTCATAAGCTGATGAACTGTGGTGCTGGAGAAGACTCCTGAGAGTCCCTTGGACTGCAAGGAGATCCAACCAGTCCATCCTCAAGGAGATCAGTCCTGAGTGTTCATTGGAAGGACTGATGCTGAAGCTGAAACTCCAATACTTTGGCCACCTGATGCAAAGAACTGACTCCTTTGAAAAGACCCTGATGCTGGGAAAGATTGAAGGCGGGAGGAGAAGGGGATGACAGAGGATAGGATGGTTGGATGGCGTCACCGACTCAATGGATATGAGTCTGAGCAAACTCCAGGAGTTGGTGATGGACAGGGAGGCCTGGTGTGCTGCAGTCCATGGGATCACAAAGAGTAGGACACGACTGAGCGACTGAACTGAAAAGGAGATCAGGGTCATGTCCCACATCATGGGGCTCTGACGTCTCATCTCAGAACATGTGGCACATTTAGGCTGGAAGTCAACCCAAAACTAAAAAGAAGTAACCCCACATACACTTCTTGCCCGATACAAGGGGTAAATGTAAGATTGTCAGAGATGGGCAGGCGTGCATGAGGCTCCCAGCCAACTTCTTGGGGCTGGCAGGGGAGGGGCTGAGTTGTTCAAAGACAGCTGGGCTGAGAGAGCGCGCTGACCCTGTTCCAGGATTGGCTGCTTGGACAGAGTCTCTCTTCACCCACAGCTCAGCCTAAGCAAAGTCACCATGAGACTCGTAAACATGTTTTCAAGCCACTGAAGCAGAGAGAGTGAGGACATCACTATGGCACAGCTGCCGGCGTGGCCCCTGCCAGGCAGGTTCTCACCTCATTTGAGCAGAAACCCCCTAAGCCCTTTATCCAGGTTTCCCACTTAAAGCTAAGACCAGAATCCCCTCCAACACATGGGGATAAGATAGTGCCTTGGAGATTCGCTGAAACGTCAGGACAGCATTAAATCGTTCACAGAGATCTTTACCAGACTGCCTCCAACAGAGAAATAACACAAGTGCCTCAGTGGGCAGTTTGATTGTTAAGAGAAGACTGTGCAACAAATGCTACTGGGAGAAAGCCCCTCCAGAGGGAGACTGCGAATCCAAACAAACCGACAGGAGCTGCAGTCATGCCTTGAGAAACAAAACGGAAAACCCAGTAAAAGACAGTCCCACTTTTTTCTCGTGCCACCTCAGCTGAGAAGAAGCAAACCGACTGTCCTCGTGGCAACAAGGAACATACCCCATGCTCCTAAACAGCATCGCAGCCCTGTGAAGAGGAGAAAATCCTTTCAATAATATGATAGTAGGGTGTGTAGCTTTTTTTAAAAAAGTAGTGTTTCAAGGGACATGGTTATTTGTCAAGTTCCCTAGAAATAGAAACAGCAGCAGCATCCCGACAACGGATTGAAAGATGAAAAAATAATCCTGAGGACCTGTCTGTACCTTCTCTCCTGGGCTGGATCCCATTCTCCACCCAGAGCCTCTGACTGCAGAGCTCGGGTTCATCTAACCAAACTCTAGGGATGCATTTGGCATGAGGATTCAGAGAGGGGCCTGGAAACTATTTGTGGGCTTTTTAAAGAGAAAACTCTACTTGTGGCCTTTTCTAGAGAGGAAAGTGGTATCTGAGTGGCTTGAAGAGGACCGTGCATGTGGAAAACTGACGATCTTGGAGAAGAGGTAATGAACCAGAGAAGGGGGCACCCATGAAAGGTCCAGTCTTAAAGAGGCTTCACTTTTACCAAACAATAAAAAATCCAGATTAGCTGAAATGTCAGCCACCAAATGTGCTGAATTATAAGTTGTTGCACTGCAACAAGTTGTAAATTATAGTATTCTTATAAACAGTATTATTTTTATGTATTATATATACATATGTATTATTTATATATATAGTATTCATATAAATCTTCTGAGGCTGCACTAATCCAGTGAGTTGGTTCAGAGAAAATTAACTATATAAGGAAAAGGTCTGTCCACTTGATCTCAGTTTTCTCCTGGACCCTTACAGGAAAAGGAAGTGTTGATTTGGGGGAATTAGAACACAGAATACCTGACAGTTCCTCCTAACTGCATCTAAGGGACACCCACGACCTTGGAGTTATGAAGGAGTTGGGATGAGTATGAGAAAGAACAAGAACAAAGTGATCACTCTGCAGATTAGTACAGTCAACTGTTCAGCCTGCAAAACCTAGGATGCTTTTATTCAAACCCGTACTATTATAATCCCAATGTGACATTTCCACTGATTCTTGATTTTTCCTGATCCTTGCTCAGTTGTGTCCAACTCATTTGCGACCCCATAGACTGTGGCCCACCATGCTCCATGGGATTTTCCACACAAGAATACTGGAGTTGGTTACCATTTTTACTTCAGGAGATCTTCCCGGCCCAGGGAGTGAACCCACGTCTCCAGCATTGCAGGCAGATTCTTTACCTCTAAGCCACCAGAGACGCCCATAAATTTTCCCATAAATTAACATAAATTCTTCCATTATATTCATGCACTTACAACTCCTCAGGGCCATCTCTCTTCCAACATTTTGAAGGAGTCCAATACCCTTGATCCCTCTTGAAAATTGGAGAAATTTGGGCCTCATAACATCAAAACACACACAGTCTCACTAATGGCAGAAAAGAGTACCTGTAAAATACAAAAGGCTGGGTGATTTGTAGGGAACTGTGATGACTCAATACATTAAATTGGGCTGCTAGTTAAAATTATTTGGGAATCCCAGAGAGTTCTCTTGTGTTTTCCACGTCTGGAGTCCATAAAATTGATTCCTTAGCCCCTTTTCCCAATGACAATTTTAGCACTCTGCTCTTATTCAAATAACCACATGCTACAGTTCAGTAGCAGTTTTCCTTCGAGGAAACACTATTTTATCTTTGAGGGTGACATGCTCTGAGCTTGGGGGTGATGACCGGTAGCATAGCACAGACAGACTGGAAATGGTGTGCCTTTCACAGCACGCTGCTCCTACATTTTACTGCAGAATGTATGTTTGCGGCAAGGAAATGTGGGTCTCTGCGAAACACAAAACCCTTTTAGCCCCTTGAGATACAACCATTAGCTAATAAATCTCCACCTTCCAGCTTTGTTCCTCCCACAAGAAACATGAGAGCTCTTTGCTTTATGATCTTCAGCTTGTAATAAATTTGAAATCCATCAAAGAGATAGCTCCCCCACGATGGTTTTTCCCCTCTCAAGCAGAAGAACACTCTCCACAATGGCCTAGAGATGATTCTACTTGTGAGAAGTAGCTGCATAGGAACTTCCTGACATTTCTCTAAGTCCATACCCAGTAGAAGAATTTTCTTGAACACAGACCAGTCTGTGGAAAAGCTCCCCAATGCTAAGCAGCGGGTGCAAAATGGAGGCAATTTGTTACAGTTGTTATTGTTTCCTTATCTAAAGCAGTTGAGGGCATGATCATGGCATATTTTTCTTTCAAATTCTCTTTCTTGAACAGTATTTTGTGCGTTTTACTTGTACTAACATCCTAACTGGCCTTAAGTTATGCATATTGCCTACCCATGTAGTGTGTGCGTGTGTAAGCATTTTGTATTTTACCCTAAACAGAACAAATGACATTTCTTATTCTTTTTTTTCTTTGGAAACCAAGCAACCTGGGCCTATACCACTAGTGCTGGGTAGAAGGGAGGTTAGACAGAGAGTCAGAGTAAGCATGCATTTTTTTTCACTTTTCTTTAATTGTGGTAAAATGCACATATAATTTCGTAATCATTTTTAAGTGTAATGGCCAGAATACTGGAGTGGGTAGCCTTTCCCTTCTCCAGGGGATCTTCCCAACCCAGGGATCGCACCCAGGTCTCCCTCATTGCAGGCGGATTCTTAGCTAGCTGAGCCACAACTGAAGCCCTAATAAATAAAATAACTATTTTTAAGTATAAAGCTCAGTGGTATTAAATATACTCACATTATTGTGCATCCACCATCCATCCATCCCCATAACTCTATTCATTTTGTGGAACTTAATTTATGTTACAATTTGAGCAAAAAAAGTGTTACTTAGACAATATGTTCACTGAGACAGCTGATAACTTCTACTATAGTCTTTTATCTATATCTGTCCATAGATATAAACAGGAGCATTGAGAAAATGCTCATGCCAATATGGAGATATCTCCATATTTACAAATATGAAATTATAAATACTCTTATCAACATGTTGTTCAAACCATTACTCAAAACTCAAATGAAATGTGGAAAAGCCAGTTCAGATTAATTTGATATACTGCTCTCTTGATTTTTTTGGTGCTTAATTCAAATTTCTAACCTACCTAGTGTAAAGTTCCAATTAAAATATGATACCAAATCTGTTGATTTCAAAAGACCCTCAATAAGTGAATTTACACTTCATCAATTACAGCAACACTTTATCCATTTGAAAACTTGGGGCACAGTGACATGAGAGATGTATTTCTTGAAACCACAAAGAATATTGGCTTATAGTTGGGAACCTTCGTGATTCAGCCCAATTTTAACCCTAGAAAATACACCCATTGGAATTCCAAGACACAGAAGTCTTTCAAGAGGCGATAGTAACAGAGTAGGCATCAGAGTATTTGGAGCGAAAGAGCAAAAGGAAATCATTGCAGTACATAAGGGGACAGCTGAGTTTGATTGATTCAGTGTAAAAGCCGCTTACAGCAAAATTCAGTTGACAATTCCAACTCTTAGAACTGAAGAAGCACTCAAGAATCATTGAAATAGGATTGTCCCAAGAGTTAAAACTCTCTGGTCACCTCTCACTGTCATCAATGTCGTTAACTATCAAGTGGCCATGCCCACCTCCAAGGCCTTTCCTTAACCGTTAAATGAGTAGATTAAATTGTAGAAAATATAAAATTTTATTTGGCAATCACAATATTACTCTTAACTGCATCAAGAGATAAAACTGTTTTTCATCAGAATAGACTTTCTTTGAACATAAGCCTGAGTAGAAAAATGAGTAGCGTTCACAGCTAACACCATATTCAGTGGTGAAAGACTGAAAGCTTTTCCTCTAAGATCAGGAACAAGACAGGGATGCCTGCATTTGTGATTCCTATACAACATAATATTAGAAGTGTTAGCCATTATAAGTAGGCAAGAAAAAGAAACAAAAGACATCCAAATCAGAAAGAAAGATATAAAATGTCTCTGATTGCAGACAACATGATCCTATATGTAGAAAACCCTAAAGATTGCATTTTAAAAGCTTTTAGAAATAAATTCTGCAATTGTATAATACAAAATCAAAACACAAAAATCAGTTGCATTTATATACACTAAAAATAAAAAATCTGAAAATTTTTTAATTACATTTATAATAGCAATTAAAAAATAAAGTTCCTGGGAATAAACTTAACCAAGGAGGTGAAAGAGTTACACACTGTAAACTTCAAAAAACACTGCTGAAAGAAACTGAAGAAAAGTAAGTGGAAAGATATCCTTGCTCATAGACTGGATGTCTTAATATTAAGGTGTCAGTACAAACCAGAATGATACACAGACTTAATGAAAATTTTTAGAATGGAAAAAAATCATTCTAAATTTAATACGGAATTTCAAAGGACCTGAAATACCCAAAACAATCTTTAAAAAGAAGAATTAAGTTAATGACTCATACTTTCTGATTTCAAAATGTATCACAAAGCTACAGTAACCAAAACAGTATCTTTCTGGCATGAAGACAGACATGTAGATCAATGAAACTGAATGAAAAGACCAGAAACAAACATTTGAGTATACAGTAAAATTGTTTCTGACAAGTATGCCAAAACCACTCAATGGGAAAAGAATAGTCTCTTCAACAAATGGTGCTAGAAAAACTAGACAGCCACATGCAAAAGAATAAAGTTGAAGACTCACCTTACATCACTGAAGAAGTGAAGTGAAAGTTGCTCAGTCGTGTCCGACTCTTTGTGACCCCATGGACTATACAGTCCATGGAATTCTCCAGGCCAGAATACTGGAATGGGTAGCCTTTCCCTTCTCCAGGGGACCTTCCCAACCCAAGGATCAAACCCAGGTCTCCGCATTGTAGGCGGATTCTTTACCAGCTGAGCCACAAGGGAAACCCACCTTATATCATATGAAAAGTTAATTCAAAACAGATCAAAGACCTAAACTTAATACCTTAATGATAAAATTCTTATAAGAAAACAATGGAAAAAATTTCATTACAATCGATTTGGCAATGATTTCTTGGATATAAGATCAAAAATGCAGACAATAAAAGTAAAAATAGCTAAACTGAACTTTATCACAATTAAAAACTTCTATGCAAAGGACACAACAGAGTCAAAAGGCAACCTATAGGATGAGAAAAGTATTTGCAATTATATATATGATGAGAGGTTTATATATTTGATATATATATGTTTTTATATATATATTATATATGATGAGAAAAAAAGCAGTTTTCTGCTGCTCATCAGTGAATACTCACAGAATGTGCTGGAACTTCTCAGGGATTCCTGGAGACATGGCAGTGACCCTAGTTACTCTTTTGTCCATTTTAAAAATCGGATTGTGTTAAGAGTTCTCTCTGTATTCTGGATGTTGACCTCCCATCATATATATAATTGCAAATATTCTTTCACATTCTGTAGGTTGCCTTTTGACTCTGTTGACTGTGTCCTTTGCACAGAGGTTTTAATTTTGATAAAGTTCAGTTTAGCTATTTTTACTTTTATTGTCTATGCTTTTGGTCTTATATCCAAGAAATCAGCAATTAAGGGTATGGGGCAAAGATGCGCTTATGTCCTGTTGAGGAAAGCAGACACCGACCCCACCAAGAAGGCAGGAATGCTCACCGAGGATGAAGTGGAACACGCGATCACCACTATGTAGAATCCACGCCTGCACAAGGTCCCAGAGTGGTTCTTCAACAGACAGAAGGATATGAAGGATGGAAAACAAAGCCAGGTCCTGGCCAGTGGTTGAGACAACACACTCCATGAAGGCCTGGAGCAAAAGCTTCAGGCCCATAGAGGGTTCTGCCACTTCTGGGGACTTCCCTGGAGGTTCAGCGGCTAAGACTCTGTGCTCCCAATGCAGGGCAAGCCTTTCTCCAGCACATCTTCCCAACCTAGGGATCAAATCTGTGTCTCTTAGGTCTCCTGCATTAGCAGGCAGGTTCTTTACCACTAGTGCCATCTGGGAAGCCCTTCCAGGTGGCTCAGATGGTATAGAATCTGCCCAAAATGCAGGAGAACCAGGTTTAATTCCGGGGTAGGGAAGATTCTCCTGGAGAAGGGAAGGGCTACCCACTCCAGTACTCTTGCCTGGAGAATCCCATGGACAGAGGAGCCTGGTGGCCCACAGTGGATGGGGTCCCAAAGAGTCAGACACGACTGAGCCACTGACAGCTCACATGCCACAAATAAAAGATCTCACATACTGCAATGACGATCAAATATACTGCGTGCCACAACTAAGATCCAGCACAGCCAAATAAATATTTTAAAAATTAAATTAAAAATAAGAGCACTGCTGCACCAGTCTATAAAACCACGAGAGTGCAAGGACTCAAGATTAAAGAAGAGGTTTTTACTAAGCTCACCAAAATGCTTTAAAAAATAAACAAAAAAAACCTTGTCAAGTGTTTAAGACATCCAAGTTAAATGAAGAACCACTTGACAATTCTTCAACTATTAACAAGACTTCAGCTTCCAACATTCTATTTTTCAAGGCACACCTCAAACTCCATCATCTCTACAAAACTATTTCCTTCCTTGCTACAAAAACCATATTGCTATGTTTAATGTTGAACGTGTTGTAAGGCCTAAAAAATGTATTTTCTTTTCAATTACAAGCCATGCCTTAAAAAATCACCGTATCTTCACCACACCCACCAGCATTTCACAAGTGTCTTACATCCAGATAATGCTTGATTTATGAAGTTAGTGCTTAACCAGTTTTCCCTCACCCATTTGCCATGAGAACTATTTCAACTCTCTCAGATCCCTCTTCAAATTTCACTTGCTTAATGAAGCCATTCCAAGAAGGCAGTGAATTGGGCATTGGGGACATTGCAATGAAAATGGAAAAGGAAATACCGACCACATCACTTTAGTATAAATCATTTTTCCTCCACCGGGTACTTTTTACCCTTGCAATTTCTCAGTCTTACCTTGACTGTCAGCTCAAATTATGTCTCTATATGCATTTCTTCATCCAGAGCTGGAAAGCTGATACCAGTTATCATCCATTTACTTGTCCTCACTGTAAAGATTTCCCTATACTCCTACGTCTCTGGACTCTGTGTGCTTGTATGTCCAGTATCATCCAGTAATACTGGATATGGGTGATGTCAAGAGCAGGGGAGGAGGGAATCAATAGGAGTTTTAGTTTTATTAGCTGTAATTATGAACAGGTCATTTATTGATTGTAGGTCTCAATTTTTTCATTTATTTAAAATAATAATAGATCTTTTAAGTTTGCTTCCACATTTCTTAGAGTACATTCAACATTCAAGCTTCCCTTAAAGGAAACCAAAAATACACTGATTTAAGTGAAATTAAGAAATATTTATCTCCCTTAGGGCCCAGAAATAGCTGGTCCTAGGCTAATGGGATGGTCTTGCCATCCTCAACAGATGACTTGTTTCCTAAGTCTAAGATGTCTTTTCAAGCTGCCACTACCAGGTCTGGAAAAAAAAAGAAAGGTCAAAGGCAGAGCATATCCATTTCTCTTATGACTGTGATCTGGAAATAACTCCTTGGCTCACACTGCACTGGCCACAGCTTGATCATATGGCCTTGAAGAGCAAGATGGGAAGCATCATCTCTACCAGAGATCCCAGCCTAGGGGCTCTCACATTAGTTTAGTAAAACATACAATGTTTAGAATGTGAAGAACTCTAACGGGTCTAAGAGTTTATGCCACTTGCAAGATAGTAAGTTTCCCTGACACAGTCTCATAGAAGTGTCAGTCTCTGTCATGTCTGACTCTTTGCAACCCATGGTCTATAGCCTGCCAGGGGCCTCTGTCCATGGGATTCTCCAGGCAAGAACACTGTTGGGTTGCCATTCCCTTCCCCAGAGGATCTTCCCGACCCAGGGGTAGAACCTGGGTCTCCTGCATTGCAGGCAGATTCTTTACTGTCTGAGTTACAGGGAAGTCCTGTACAGAGTCTCATGGATTCTGGCAAAGGACATGGTCGGGACGGTGGTCAGGAACAACCTGCTGGCCATGAGCAGTCAGGGACAATGGTACTGCAAGGAGCACGAGCACCGCCACGCATGCACCAGTTTACCTCGCCCCCCAAGTCCTTGCAGGACAATGTGATGGGCCTGGACGGACAAATGCAAACACAGTGGGTCACGCTACAGAAGAAATTTGAATTTAGAGAACTCAAATCTTTTAGAATGGCAGTAACATGTTTGCATTTCACTCTGGAGGGAGTTACATTCTCTATCTTCCAGGGCCTTTTACTCTACAAACATCTTTAAATATATAGTCCAGGTAACAGGAGTTATTACCCAACTCATAGTGAAGTGAAAGTAGCTCAGTCGTGTCCAACTCTTTGCGACCCCATGGACTACACAGTCCATGGAATTCTCCAGGCCAAAATACTGGAGTGGGTAGCCTTTCCCTTCTCCAGGGGGTCTTCCCAACCCAGGGATCAGACCCAGGTCTCCCGAAATGCAGGCAGATTCTTTGCCAGCTGAACCACAAGGGAAGCCCAACCAACTCATAGGATGTCTAGAAATAAGAGAGACCCAGGGAGAGTTGTCTCCAGACATAGGACACTATTAAGAAACACAGGACGCTCTCACTAACCAGTTCCAGGAAAACCAGGGCATATGTTCCTCCTATTAACACCAGTGGCTCCCTAGCAGTCTCTGTCACATCCTCTCATTCTGTAATATCTGCCATCTGAAGGAATAATATGAAGGCCACTAGTTCTTTAGGGACGTAGATGTTTATAAAGATAATATTTCCAGTGATCAAAACTAGATCCTTAAATCTAATACCTCTTGTGTTAGGATCTTTAGGTACTTCCCGTGATATGAATGTTGAGTCATTTAGTGCAAGGGTTCCAGACTAGGACACCAGGCACCTGAGATCTGGGGTAAGATTTTCCATTCATTTGATTCCCGATTTTGAAAATGTCATTCAACATCTTTTAACCTCAATTTATTTATTCTGTATACTGAGCTGTTAATGCTCCTTAAATCTGCCTCAAGCTTCACTTGAACTCAGACACTACCATGGTCTAGTAACCTGAGATGAAGGTCATAGCCAGGTCATTGGATAACCTCCTGGCTCAAGCGTCAGTAGAACTGTTAGGAGAAACATGGACTGAAACCACCCACCCTGACCAGGCACCAGAGTGACCATTTGCATGAGTTATGTTATGACAGGAGATCTTGGGAAGGAACACAGAACTAACATGCCATCACCAACTGGAAGAATTCGAGAAAGGTCAAAGGAGATGCCACATGTCCTACCACCTCCCATCATCCTTCTGGCTAGAATCCATCTGGGCTGAGAGATACCTGTGCCACCAGGTAGGAGCCTGAGTCAGAAGGACTGTCCAGAAACAGCCCAGAAACTAACCCCCTCCCCATAAAACCCGAGACTGCGGGCCACATGGAGGGCGGACCTCCTGGGTTCCTTTGCCCGCTGCTTCCTGCCGGGCACCGCTTCCCAATAAAGTTTCTAGGGCTGTCGGCACACGTGTATCTCCTAGGACAATCCCTTTCCGAGTGTTAGACAAGAGCCCACTCTCGGGCCCTGGACGGGGTCCCCTGTCTGCAACAGTTCCACTAATGCTCAGGGCACTTCTCGCCTCTCTATTGGAAGATATTTTGTCTGCGTGCCACCCAAAACAATAAATAGTCTTTCTCTTAAACCTGTTAAGCTTGGGTCTGACTGTTTAACAAATTCAGTAGGAGCTAAGTGATTTGATCATACCTGTTTCTGCTGGGTTTACCTAGATCATAGCCTTCATAACTCAACTGAACCCTGGAAGACTGCAGAGGAGGAAGTTTCTGAAGTTGCCTTCCATATGGGCACAGGAGGAGAAACTGTTGGCGCTCGGGCCAAATACTTCCATCCTTGATCTGAATTCTCCCTCCTTATTTGTTACTATCTGATCCATTCCTTTCCATCTACCTGCTTCAAAAGGCAATTAAGCAGCCCAAATCTCGTTACCCCCCTTCTCAATAAAGACCTAAGAAACACTTTACCGGCTGTCTTATCTCCTTTTTATCCCTGATCTGCAGTTAGTTCACGAATTCTTTGGCACTTTCTGGCCTTTCGTGTTTTAATTATTTTTCAATATTGGCTCTGAACTCGTTTCAAAAGGCTTTATAAACTTTGGCAGTGGAAACGGGGTGGAGAGGAAGCTGCCGACATGCCTAGATTTCTGGTCTGCAACTTTGCAGTATCTTCATCCTCCTAATTTCATTTTCAAAAATCATTTTTTTCTTACGACTGTTTTTTTCTTGCCAACGAATCCCATAGAGTTTCAGTTCAAAGCACTCACCGAGGTCTAGGTTGCCAATTGTGGTATTTTAAAACACAGACTCCAGGCTTCCTGTGGGGCTTTTACTGTTTGTTTTACATTGTCTTTCCAATATTTTCCTAATTAATGTTCTTATTTTAGAATCATTTCCATTTTATAATTTTTCATTTTCTTCATTTTTAGTCAAAGTCATAAGTGCATATGATTTATGGAGCAAAATGAACAGAAGGACTTCTAAAGAAAACCAAAATTTCCCTTCTTTATGCCTGCCCGCCCACAGAGTCTTAAACCCCAGAAGCAAACACTTTAACTGATTCCTTTTTATTTTCCTGGGGCTCACCTTCAAACACTTAATTAACACATTTACACCACCATTTCTTCCAGGAGTAATGTACAGGTGTGAGAGTTGGACCATAAATAAGGCTGAACACTGAAGAATTAATGTTTTCCAATTTTGGTGCTGAAGAAGATTCCTAAGAGCCCCATGGACAACAAGGAAATTAAACCAGTCAATCCTAAAAGAAATCAACTCCAAAAATTCACTGGAAAGACTGATGCTAAAGCTGACTCTCTGATATTTTGGCCACCTGATAGGAAGAGCCAATTCACTGGAAAAGACTCGGATACTGGAAAAGATTGAGGGCAGGAGGAGAAGGGGGCAACAGAGGATGAGATGGTTGGATGGCATCACCGACTCAAGGTACAGGAGTTTGAGCAACCTCCGGGAGTCGGTGATGGACAGGGAGGCCTGGCGTGCTGTAGTCCACGGGGTCGCAAAGCATCGAACACAACTTAGAGACTGAACACCACCGCTACCACCACTTCTTAGCCATTGGCCTCCTGCCATGGTAGATGAGGATTTTGCTCACTTACATCATTCCTCACCTCTCCAAATCTTTCTCTCTATATTTAGTTTTATATAGACAGTTTATAAGTCCATAGTTTCTGCAGTAAGAACAAACAAGTTAAAAACACTATTTCTTGACCCAAAATTATGCACATCTCAGCTCCCTACTTTATCATACGACAAGACACAAAAATTCATCCTTGTCGCCTCCTCTCTTCCCTTCCACCATCTGTCCATCAACCAGATCTACAATTTAATAATAGCAGAGTGGATACTTTTTACAAGCTGTTCTATACACTTCCTACAATTTTCCATAATCTTTATAGGTTTATTCTAAAAGACAAAAACTGTAAGTGGTATGTGATTTACTGTGGTCATGTCAATAACGAGCTATATCATAAGCTATGCCTCCATATTCTTTTCCAGTGTTGTTTTCTGATTAAAGTATAATATACTAAGAATCAGTTCAATTGTATTCTCCTTCTTCATAGTTTTATCAATTTCCTTTAGCACATTCTCAAATATTTTGAGATTCACAATATTATCTATCTTCTCAGTCTTCTTTTCTTTCCTTTCCAGAGACCACCTTTTTGGTGTCTTCCATCTCTTTCCATAATATAGACTGAGATTGCTTTGTAGGCCTAGCACACAGAATTCCCATCACTGCATTCTGGCTTGGATCTTGTGTTTCCTAAATTCTGCATATTTTTTCCTGATATGTTCCCCTCTTTTTTTCTGGAGCATATCCTCAAGGAACTTTCTAAAAAAGAATACTCAACCATTTTGATCTGAAAAAGTTCATTCAACCATCACGTTTGATTTATTGGCTATTATCTTTGAGTATAAAGTGGTGTTGGTAAGGAATCTAATCTCATTCCTTTGTCGGCAACTTCTGTTTTAACTTCTCCATGGCCTAGTTTTGGGAATGGTCTCCTTATCTTTGCTGTTATAAAAGTCACAATTATCTCTCTCAGTTCAGCTCAGTCACTTAGTCATGTCCGACTCCTTGCGCCCCCATGGACTGCAACACACCAGGCTTCCCTGTCCATTAAATCTCTTAGTGTCTCTTTACACATTCATTGTGCTTAACACTATCTGAGCCTTTTCATTCTGAACACTCCATTCTTTGTTTGATTCTGGGAAGTTTATTTCTGATTTCTTCTGTTCCACAAATTTGCTAATACTTATTCATCCTCTCCATTAACTTTAAGACTCAGTTTTATCCCTTTACTCTTTTCTATCTAAAACCTCTCCCTAGGTAATTTCTTCATCTCCTGTGGCCTAAACTGATTGATATACTGATGACTCCAAACTTATATCTCCAGCCTGATCTCCCTCCACACCCTGTGGACTCCATGGATCCAATTGCCTATTGATCTGATCTACATGCTCAGGTATTTAATATACATCTCAAATATGACCCCCTCATACCTTTTCCCAGTGAACACCTCCCATCTACTTCCCAAAGGCAATAATTTCTATTTATAACACTAGAATTTAGCTGTGTCCCACATAGTATACAGTATTTGCTATCTGGCCTCTCTTTCTTACTATTCTTTGTGAACTTCATCCACTTGTGTATAACAAAAGTTCATTCACTTTAGTTGTAATACAGTAATATAATACTCTATTATATGAATATGTGAGCAATTATTTATTTAATCTACTGTCAATAGTGACATGGGTTGTTTTCTATCTTTAGCTATGATGGATAGTGTTGTAAATCAATCAGGTATGCAGCTCTTGATACACACCTGTATGCATTTCTGTTGTGTATGTAACTAAGAGTGGAGCCACAGTAGCGAAAAGAAAAAATTAGAAAAGAAAACTCAATGAGCTACCCCTACATAGCTATAAGAATAGCCAAAATCCAAACACGTCGACAATAACAAATGTTGTCAAAAAAAACAAAAACAGAAACCAACAGGAACTCTCCTTCACTGTTAGTGTAAACACAACATGGAAACAGCACTTTGAAAGATAGTCCAGTGGTTTCTTCCAAAACGGAGCAAAATTTTCCCCAAGATCCAGCAATCAGGCTCCTTGGTATTTACCCAAATGAGTTGAAAAACCTGTCCTTACAAACCTATACACAAATATTTATAGCAGTTTTATTCACAACTGCCAAAACTTGGAAGCAACCAAGATATCCTTCAGTAGGTTAATGCATAAAAGACCTAGGGTATATACCAACAATGGAATATAGCTCAGTGTTCAAAAGAAATAAGCTATCAAGCCATGAAAATTCATGGAGGAAACTGAAACGCATATTACTGTGTGAAAGAAGCCAATCTGAAAAGACGACATACTATATGATTCCAACCACATGGCATTCTGGATAAGGCATGACCATGGAGGCAGTGTAACAGTCGCAGTGGTGACCGGAGGTTCAGGGCACAGAAAGACAGCAGGCAAAGCACAGAGGAGTTTTAAGGCAGTGAAGCTACTGTGTCTGAAACTATAATGGTGGACAGGTTGTTTGTCCAAACCCATAAAACATAAGGACTTCCCTGATAGCTCAGTTGGTAAAGAATCTGCCCACAATGCCGGAGACCCCAGTTCAGTTCCTGGGTCGGGACGATCCATTGGAGAAGGAATCGACTACCCACTCCAGTATTCTTGGGCTTCCCTTGTGACTCAGCTGGTAAAGAATCCGCCTGTAATGCAAGAAACCTGGGTTTGACCCCTGGGCTGGGAAAATTCCCCTGGAGAAGGGAAAGGCTACCCACTCCAGTATTCTGGCCTGGAGAATTCCATGGGCTGTACAGTCCATGGGGTTGCAAAGAGTTGGACATGACTGAGTATCTTTCACTTTCATAAAACAAAACAAGAGTGAATTCTAATATAAACTATGGGCTTTGAGTGATAATGACATGTGAATGCTCATCAAAATGAAGAATATACCATTCTGGTGGAGGATACTGACATGTAAAGGCTATGAATGTGAGAGGTCATGGGGTATTAGAAACTCTACACTTTCTGCTCAATTCCACAGTGAACCTAAAACTGCTCTAAAAATACATCTATTTGTAAAGAAGAAGCTAAGCAAAACAGGAAAATCCTGTTGGAAGCACTTAGATATCTACACAAAAAAAGAAACAGTGGGGCTCAATTCAACTAATACTAACAAACTCTTCTGCTTAAATCCTTCAGTGGGTTCCAGGTTGGGTTTCTGAGACACTGAGATGAAAGTTCACATGTAACAGATTTATCTGAGAGTATTCCCAGGGAAAGGTGAGCAGCGAGGGTCAATGGGATTGGGGGCGGGGGGAGAGGGGAAGCAAACAGGGCACAGTATCAGGTGAGCCCCCCAATGTTAGCTTTCTGTCCACTCTCCCGGGAAGACGAAAACAGGGCTTGTCGCTCCTGAGGTCACTCCCCATAGAACAGGGAACCCTTGTGCACGACTGATGGGCATGTACATCAGTGCAGTCACCCCGGAAAACAGTACGGAGGCAACTCAAAGTATTAAAAACAGAACGATCACATGATCCAGCAATTCCAAATCCAGATGTTAATTCAAAGGAAACAAAAACGCTAAGTCAAAAAGATACATGCACTCCAGTGTTCACTTGACTATTTACAACAGTCAAGATATGGTAACCACCTAAGTGTCCACTGGTGGATGAATGGACTAAATAAATGTGACTCACATACACAGGCTTGCATACATAATATTATTTAGCCATTCAAAAAAGGAAACTCTGCCATTTGGTACACCGTGGATAGGCCTCAAGAACATTATGCTAACTCACTCAGCTATAAAAGAAGCAAGTCATGGGGATATACTGTATAGCAATGGTGACTATGCTTAATACTGTATTGCATATTTGAAAGTTGCCAAGAGAATAAACTTGAAAAGTTCTCATCACAAGAAAAATAATTCTGTAACTCTAAGATGTTAACTAGACTTACTGTGATCATTTAGCAATACATAAAAATATCAAGTCATTATGTTGTACACCTGAATGCTACGTCAATTATACCTCCATTTAAAAAAACAGGTTCACCATATTAAAAACAAAACTTCTGTAAATTGAAAAACACAATAGACAAGGTCAACAGAAAAACAATGTAAATGACAGAAAGAACACTTTTAAATACAAAAATGTTTTCCATACATCAACAGTAAAACTCTGAAAAGGAAATCATGATACTAAAAAAAATAGGAGCTGGTAATCCATCCATTAAACCATAAAAGTATTGGGCTCATTCAAATATGAAAAGATGTTTAGCTTCACTACTAATCAAATGAATATTAAAACAAAAAAATAATCACTTTTTAACCTATCACATTAACAAAAATTTAGAAATAACAACACTATATATGTGAAAACATTGGGAGGCAGGTACTCATTGGTGGGCATATAAATTTGGTACCACCTTTTAGAAAGTAATTTAGAAGTATATATCAAAATCTAAAATTTATTGTAACATTTGACCCAGAAATTCTACTTTAAAGAAGTACTCATACAGGCTTACCAAGGTATTTACACAAGAAAGCTGCGTAGACTTATATACAACAAAGAACTAGAAATTATCTAAAGAACTTTAAAACAATTCATAAAGAGTACCTTATAATTATGGCACTACCATAAAGTAAAATCATCTTAAGTCACAAAAAAGAAAGAAGCAAATCTATATATACCAACACAGAAAAATGTCAATGATATATTAAGTTATAAAAGCTTATTATCAATACATACTACATGTTGAACTTCAAAAGCATTATGCTGTTCAAAAAGACAGCTGTAAAAAGAAAACACACAATGCAAGATTCCAATATATAAAATGCTAAAAAAAAAAAAAAACAAACAAATCTATAGAGATGGAAACAGATCAATGCTTGCCTGGGACTGGGTGGGACCAGAGCTTGCCTGCAAATGGAGGTAGAAATCTTTGAGGTGATGGAAATATTCTAAAACTAAATTGTGGTGTTGATTGTATAGTTAACTGTCAGTTTAATAAGAACATACCTGATAGCTCAATTGGTAAAGAATCCGCCTACAATGCAGGAGACCCTGGTTCAATTCCTGGGTTGGGAAGATCCACTGGAGAAGGGAGAGGTTACCCACTCCAGTATTCTTGGGCTTCCCTGTGGCTCCGCTGGTAAACAATCAGCCTGCAATGTGGATTAATTAATTGAATTAACTTTGTGAATTTTATAGTATGTAAATTACATCTCAATAAAGCTGTTTTTTCACAGCTTTATTTATTTATTTTGTGTCTCTATTTACAGAGACATAAAAAGCAAAATACTTATCAGTCTAGTAATAGCACGTGCATACCCAGGTATATGTATGTTTCCACAAAGAACTCTCTGCCTTAGAACACTCCTATATTTGAATGTTTTAATACGAATATTACTTTCAATACATTCAGAAAAAAATTGGAAAATTATTGTATATTTTTCAAAATACTGATTTATAAAATATTATAATTTATAAAAATTCTAAAAATATTATCTTTGAAAGCTCTTGGATTATATAGTTCCCATCCTGCCAGCCTCCAAAAACACAAAATCTGATTTCATATATGACTGATCAACATAGCAGTATGATATTTTGCAAAAGCAGAGTAAATTAAGACCAAGCCATTTGTAAATACAGCATCACAGAATGGAAGTAGTGAAGGCCACTGCTAACGCTCACTGAGCACTGCTCCAAGTGCTCTGAATGACCTCACCTGTGCAATCCACATAACCACTCAACGCTGTGATTCAGCCAGTGCGCTCGGCAAAGACCACAGAGCTGGTGGCCGCAGAGCAGAGGTTTAAGCCCAGGTGGTCAGACAGCAAGGCCTGGGCTTAAAGCTAGGCCAGACTGCCCTATTCTAAATAGGTCATACTCATACTACACATAGAAACTAATTCTCTGATTACACGTTTGTTTCAATAAAACGCTTTCCACATTTTTATTTTGGTGGTCAGCTTTTAATTTCTTTAACTATTCCCACATTGCCAATTCAAGTCAACAGAACACATAAAGTAGGTATTTGAGGAGCTTTCATACAATTCTAAATAGCTAGTACCGGAAATGGCACAAAATGGGGTTTAGAATATGTTGAATTATGTTGAACACTTTTAACCGCGTTGCTTTCCACAAATTCAGACTGGTTGACAGTTTAAAAGTCAGCTTTTAAAAAATTCGTAATAGATGGAACAAAATCCTTCCTATTTCTTTCAAGGTTTAAGACATCAGGATACATATATATATAAGTATGTGTGTATGAATACCGATTCATGATGTTGTAGGGCAGAAACCAACACAACATTGTAAGGATTATCCTCCAATTTAAAAAATAAATAAATAAATAAAATGGATAGCCAACAAGATCCTACTATATAGCACAAGGAACGCTGCTCAATATTATGTAACAACCTAAATGGGAAAAGAATTTGAAAAAGAATAGATATATGTATAACTGAATCATTTTCTGTACACTCGAAACTAACACAGCACTGTTAATCAACTATGTTGTTATTTAGTTGTGTCCTAACTCTTTTGTGACCTCATGGACTATAGCCCGCCCGGCTCCTCTGTCCATGGGATTTCCCAGGCAAGAATACTGGAGTGGGTTAACATTTCCTTTTCCAGGGTATCTTCCCGACCCAGGGATGGAACCCATGTCTCCTACTTGGCAGGGAGATTCTTTACCACTGAGCAACCAGAGAAGTCATAGTCAAATAAAAAATTTTTTATAAAGAAGATATCAGGAAGCCTGATGCAATAGAGACTACCCACTGGAAAAACACTGCAACCCATCACATTTAAATTATTTCTACAACTTCACTAACAAGCAATTAATAAAGCCAAGCTCCCAGAGACACTGATCATAGTGATCATATATCAAATAGACGTGGCAGGCCCTTCTATACCTCCCACCGAAACAGGTAATGCAGCATGTTTACACTGAAAATAGGATATAATAAACCCATTTAGATTCTCTCATCATTAAAAGAGGAAAAATAAATCCGGCATTAATGCTTGGCTATATCCTTAAAATGATGCTAATCCTCCTAAATCCCATATTTCTGCAGTTAAAGGTTACAGATATTCTCATCACAAAATGAGTCTTAGAAACACAAAGATTCCATTGATTTTAAAATTTGAAAATAATGACCTCTTTTCTAATAAAACACAAATAAATGCAAATCCCAGTCTATCCTAGTGTAGAGGGTTTCCTCCCTTATCTTAGGGTTACTGATATTATCCTGCCACCTTTTTTCATCCAGCTGGGATAAAAATAACAGCCTTCTGAAACAGCTGAGTTCACAACTCAATCTAAAAAGCTTCATTTAAACATACTCTCGTTCATTAATTTTGAAATTAAGTTTTATCAGTTCTTGCCATATCAACGTGAAAGTCCTCAAATATACATGCAAAAGTTATTATCTTATTCTTCTGCAGTGTTTAAAAATTAATAATGGTGAAAGCCCAATTTCCATCTAGCCACGTCAAGGCATTCGACTCAATAAATTCCATAGACTTTAAGAAGTTCAGGCATCATTACTAAGTTTAGCCCCCTCTGAACTTATAACCAACATTCCTATTCTGTCAATATCACCATATTGAAACTCTTGGCATATAAAGCTAATTTTACACACCAATTTCCCATCAATTGTCCTACTCCATATTGGATAATATTTTCATGTTAAGCATTGAGATAAAGTCTTTTCTACCTGAATTCGTATTGAGAAACTGAATTTTGTTTAAAACATCAGTTTTAATCTCTGAACACTGAAATGAGCTTCTGTATTTTTAATTTAGGTTCATTTTAATATTGTTCTCATTTTCATCTTGATGAAAATCATTATTTCAAACCATCTTCTGTTCGACCACTGAGGCACAACTGGCTTATGTCTAAAAATACACACCAAACCTTTTGTACCTATTAACTCAGAGGGAGGTATCAAGAAAATTAGCTTTGTTGTGCAAATGTGGTAAGTTTTCATGGAGTTTACAACAATCACCTTCAGAAGGAACTAATGGTTACACTGCCCTGTGATCAGGGCTGTTACAAGGAGATTCTGTAATTCTGATTTGCTTCTCCTGACAGGGGAAATGTCTTTTTGTTTTTTATTTTGTGTACAGCACAGTTCCTGGCACATATCGGGCACCATCTATGAAGGAAGAAAGGAAGGGAGGAATTCATATTCAAAAGTGCTTTGGAAACTATAAACCCCATGCATATACAAGAGCTCAGTATTATTACTGTTTTCATTAGCAGCAGGAGAGCGGCTTATCTGCTTATGTGATTAGCTGTACTTAGAGCATGTCCTCCTCAAGAGCCCAACTTGCTCTCGCAGTAGGGCTAAATAAACTGCCTTCTCTTAAGGCTTGATAATTCCTGCACCAAATGAAATCCATCTTCTTAAGCAAAAGGAAAGATTATTGCTTACCTATACCGAGTTGACAGGGGAAGAAAAGGCTTTTCCATTCTACCAAATAAAAAATAATAATAATCTCTATTTTCTTTCAAATATCACACCTCACTCAGACTTGCAGATTCCCCCAACGAGAGGAAAAACAGGTCAATAGGCCATTGAGATAAATGTCACAAAGAAAAAACTGCTCAAAGTAAACACCACAATGTTTTTGTCTTCAGACAGATTTACATTCTTTTCTTGATCCTCTCACAATGCCCTTTCCCAAATTTAGAAAGCATCTTAGAATTACATTTAAAGTAACAAAACTATCCTGTGAAAACCTGTCAAGATGTGTTGGGCTTCTTTTCTAGCTATAATTGTCCAGTTTTATTTAAAAGAACAGCTAAACAATAACACTGCTTGACATATAAGATGATGTTCAATACAAGGACGTGCAAACTATGTATGTATCCCCGATCAAGTGAGTGTGTGTGTGTGATAGAGACAGAGAAATATCTCACATTGACTAGACTACATCAAAAATATGAGATTTAATTCTAGTTGTCATATTTTGGGAGAAACAATTGAAAGTGGGATATCTAACATTTACAGAGAAGAATGTGATCAGTCTAACAATGTTGTTACATGAAGACATCTGGGTAAAGCAGGTTTATTAAAACTGGGTCCCAGAGAATCTTGGAGAAACGGAAGTGTGTCTGGAAAAGAGAGGTGTCCATTTTCCTTAAATAATTGAAGGAATCACCTACAAGTATGAAGGAGGCAAGTTTTTACTTCTTGACAAAATTAGGAGCAATGCATTACATCTTATGAGATATTCAGTTCCCAACAACTTAAGAGGGAAATTCAGGAGTTGGGTTTGGAACATGTAATTTTGAGATACCAAGTAGGTATCTTGCAGAAGGAAATGGCAACCCGCTCCAGTATTCTTGCCTGTAAAATTCCATGGACAGAGGGGTTGCAAGAGAGTCAGACACGACTTAGTTACTAAAGCAAACAAAGTAGATATCTGGGGCTTCTCAGGTGATGCCAGTGGTAAAGAACCCACCTGCCAATGCAGGAGACTTAAGAGACAGGTCTGCCCCCTGCAGAAGGGCACAGCAACCCACTCCAGTATTCTTGCCTGGAAAATCCCATGGACAGAGGCGTCTGGCGGGCTATGGTCCACACAGTTGCAAAGAGTCAGACACGACTGAAGTGACTTTCAGTTCAGTTCAGTCACTCAGTTGTGTCTGACTCTTTGTGACCCCATGGACTGCAGCACGCCAGGCTTAAACTCATGTCCATCAAGTCAGTGATGCCATCCAGCCATCTCATCCTCTGTCATCCCTTCTCCTCCTACCTTCAATCTTTCCCAGCATCAGGGTCTTTTCCAATGAGTCAGGTCTTCGCATTAGGTGGCCAAAGTATTGGAGTTTCAGCTTCAGCATCAGTCCTTCCAATGTATATTCAGGACTGATTTCCTTTAGGATGGACAGGTTGGATCTCCTTGCAGTCCAAGGGACTCTCAAGAGTCTTCTCCAACACCACAGTTCAAAAGCATCAATTCTTCAGTGCTCAGCTTTCTTTATAGTCTAACTCTCACACCCATACATGACCACTGGAAAGACCACAGCTTTGGTTTATAGAAAAACCTGCCTCCTGAGAAATCTGTATGCAGCTTAAGAAGAAACAGTTAAGTGACTTAGCACAAATAAATATTTAAATGAAGATAAATAGAGATACATACACATACAGGTTTATATAGAAATTCTATACATATATAAAAATTTGATAGTTGGGATTCTATAAAGAAGACAGAGCTTGAGGCATAATTTTTATAATATTTGAAATCTTAAGTCTGGGTGAATTCATCTAGGAAGTAAATTTATTTAAGAGAAGTGGTCCAAGGACTAAGCCCTTGGCTATCCTAACATTTATATATCTGCAAGATAAGGATCAAGAAAAAGAGGCAGGAGTGTCTTAGTTTGAGTTTCCCTAGAAGTAGACTCTGAATCAGTTATTTGGGTACAGGTAATTTATTGGGCTAGCCAAAAAGTTCATGTGGGTTTTCTGTAAGATATTATGGAGCAATCTGAATGAACCTTTTGGTCAACCCAGTATTTGAGATGTGACCCCCAAGAAATACTAGTAGTGGAATGAGACCAAGGGACAAGGAAGAAAAAGCAGCCAGTAAAGGGAACGTTATCAAGCAAGTTTATCGTTGGGCACCATTGGAGCTTAATTCCCCTGAAGAACGCTGTAAACCAATATAGAACGCAAGCCTCAAGGTTATCCTTCCAGCAAGAAAAGAAACTGGAGAGTATTTAGATACCGACTGCATCAGTCTTGAGTTGGAATCTGCTCCCAGGAGGCATTCATTCTTTGGTATTTTGAGCCTCCCAGGCTTGTGGGCTGCGTGGGCTCCAACATCCAACACAAGCCCAGATGTAGACAGCTGCAAGTTGGCTGGAGCACAGTGAACTGATGAAGGACCGGTCAGACAACAGCCTCCATCACAGGATGACACAGTCAGAAAGATGGGGAGAAACAAATGTATCCTGCAAGCCAAGTGAATCATGAGCTAACAACACAAAACGGGTCCCTGCATTATGTTTGATATGGGGGACATGCCCTCTGATTGTCCCTTCAGCAACAATTTTCTATGGTAGTAAGCAGTAGAAAAAAAGAAAAAAAAATCAGCAGCACAGAGTCCCCAAAGTGAAATTCTCCTTCTTCCACCTTTAGAATGAGCTCTGTACAATAGGAGATAAGTGGTTTATAAAGACGCATTGAACAATATGTTAATTAAAGGAGCAGTGCCAACTGCAGGAACATTTATAACCTTCGGGGAAAAAAGGAAACTTTCTTTTTAGAGGACACTATGGAGGGCTATTGCTTGTGCACCAGATATTAGCTGAGCAATCGTCAATAATGTCTACCACTGGGTGTACTATGTACGTGCAGGCTCAGTCGTGTCCAACTCTTTGTGACCCCAAGGGATTTTTCAGGCAACAATACTGGAGTGAGTGCTCGCTTCGGCAGCCCATATACTAAAATTGTAACAATACAGAGAAGATTAGCATGGCTCCTGCACAAGGATGACACACAAATTCGTGAAGTGTTCCATATTTTTAGAACAGAATTTTGGACTCTGTGGGAGAAGGCTAGGGTGGGATGTTGTGAGAGAACAGCATCGAAACATGTATATTATCAAGTGTGAAACAGATCACCAGCCCAGGCTGGATGCATGAGACAAGTGCTCGGGCCTGGTGCACTGGGAGGACCCAGAGGGATCGGGTGGAGAGGGAGGTGGGAGGGGGGGGATCGGGATGGGGAATACATGTAACTCCATGGCTGATTCATGTCAATGTATGACAAAACCCACTACAATATTGTAAAGTAATTAGCCTCCAACTAATAAAAATAAATGGAGAAATAAATAAATAAATACATAAAAGAATACTGGAGTGGGTTGCTATTTCCTGCTCCAGGGAACCTGCCCAACCCAGGTATCGAACACACACCTCCTGTGCCTCCAGCACTGGCAGGGTGATTCTTTACCACTGAGCCACCTGGGAAGCCCCCAGGCATATTACACCTTTCATAAAATCATGAGAATATACTTGTTGGCTTCTAGACTCAGATTACCTTCAATTTCACTGGAATGTATTTCTAGTGTAGAAAGATGTAGAAAGATTTCCCAGATAAAATTCCCCTACTAGAAAATCCCAAAGCCCCATCAACTATGTTTCCTTATTCACTGTACATGTTTCTTTTAAAAATATTTTCTTCACAATTTGAAAAATAATTATGGATACTGTTTTAAATTCTTAAGTGTGTGCAAAAGAACTGGAAGGAAAGATTTATCTGCAGGACACTAAATAAATGAGATTTGTCCTTCAGCTCACCTTCAGATAGAAAGGTACTCTTTTTGACTTTATCATCAGGAAAAAGCAGACAGCAAGGAAATTTGCTGTGTAAATAATGGCCTGTGGCATGATTAGAAGCAGCCATACCTTAAAGCACTCTTTTTTAACTCATAAAAAGATACTTAGCATCTGATCACTGATATTTTTGTGTGTAAAAGACACCACTTTGAAATACAGGTATCTGTATACTGCCTGAGAAGGCGTTAACCGAAACTCAGACTCTGACATTTATTTTGAAGCTATTTCTCATGAAAAATCACCATAGCTGTTGTTCTGTGGGACTGACAGTACATCCTCAGTTGTTTGCCTTTAAGAATCATTTAAAGGACCAAGGGAAGAAGGAAAATTGAAAAGCAAATTAAATGTCACAAGTGAAGGGCTGTCACCCTCAGATTTAATAATGTCGTTATCAAAAGTTAAATACCAGGTAATTATGAATATGAAGATATGCAAGAAATCTACAGCATAATTACATATAGCCAGCATTTTCAGAGTTAAGAAGAATTTAACATCATGTGAAGAATTTCCTAAATGACTACTATCATCTACACAGCTTATCCGTACCAGCCCACTAAATCAAGGTAGTTAGAAGTTACCTGAATTGTAAGGGTGGGATTTGGATTATTTCCACTCAGATGCAGTCAGTTAGATTTTTTTCTTATGCTTTGTTTTAGTCCTTTAAGAGGGATGTGGCCCAGTGTGTTGGTGGTGTATATGCCGAGTTACCTTGCAAAATGGTTCCCTCTGCAGGCAAATACTTTGTGATGATACGATGCTAAACATGGATAATAATTCTATCACAGTTTTCTGGGGATCATTCAAGAATGCACAGCACACAAACTCATCCCTCAGCTTCACTCCTTCATCCCTATTCTAATATACATCACCGGAATGATGACATTCAGAACCACAATTCATCAGTACGTGTCTTTCTCCTGATGGATTGTGTTTCATACCATCGCTCTGAAAGTGACACAGAATTCCGAGTGAGCGAAAACTCATAAATAATACTACAATTAAAAATAAAAGATTACTTAGAAGGTAGCAAGTATATTCAGATGTGACTTTTAAATGGCAGGCACATGGCATTTTTCAAATCTCAGAAACATCTATTATGTGGGCCATGAGGGACCGGGGGAGATGATGGATTTTTTTTTTTTTTAATACTTCAAACACTTTTTTGTTCCCTTCTCAGATAAACACAGAGAGAGAGAGACAAACTTACATCCAAATTTTAGGGGTCTCAGGGATGGATGTGGAAGTCTGCTCAATCTTTTTTTTTGAGACTGTAAAGGTATCTCTTAGGTTATTAACCTTCTCTAAGTGTCAAAAATAGTCTATGTACTGAATTTTCTCTTTTGTTGTCTTTACCCATGCCTCTATCTTCTTCATTTCTTTTGTGCTCAGTCTGGACAGGATAAATTGAAGTGGGAGAACAGTTCAGGTGGGAGTGAGGAGCAACAGATGCTTCTCAGGCTAATCCTGATGGCCACTGTTGCAAACCCTGCTAAAAATGCCAAGCTAATACAGGATGAACACTGAAAAAGTCACAGGTAGCTTGTGTCCAAGGACTAGCCGACCAGGGACAACCTAACTCACAGCAACCCATCCAGGACCCAGGTAGCAACTAATTCTTTTGCCCAATTATGTAATAGATAAGAGTCCATTTACAGAGTTAAAAAATCACAAGGTATAAAAGGATAAGCAAAGAAATGTGAGTCTTTATTGCATCCTGAATCTCCAATTCCACTCCTCAGATGTAATAGCTTTTCACTTTCTTGCATATTTGTTAGTTCACTACGGTCTGCACTGAAGTATCATGCAGGCCACATATGCAATGTGGTCCATGGAATTCTCCAGGCAAGAATATTGGTGTGAGTAGCCATTCCCACCTGCAGAGGATCTTCCTGGCCCAGGGATCAAACATGGGTCTCCTGCACTCTAGGCAGATTATCCTCTGAACCACAAGGGAAGCCCTTAAAGGTCTTAGTAGCATTTAAAAATTGAAACATGTCAAATTCTTTTAACTAACATGCTATTTAACCCAATATATCCAAAATGTCATCATTTCAACACATAATCAATATGATAGCATATGAATGAGGTATTTTGCATGGTTTATTCTGAATCTCCTAAATCCAGTGTGCATTTTACATTACAGCATATCTCAGTCCAGACCAGTCACATTTCAAAGACTTAATAGTCAGTGGTTTTGGCTACTATAGTGCAGTTCTAGATGCCTTCTCTGCTTGAGATATATATATATATATATATATATATATATATATATATATATATATATATCAGTGTATGTATGTATATACATATTTATGAACAAATTTGACACATTGTTCTATATACTATTTTTCTCAATTGCTACAAAGATTTCCATATTAGCAAATGAAGACATGACTTGGTTTTTAATACCTGCATTTTGGATGCCTTCCTTCTTTTTCTATAACTGTCCTTTAAAATACATCATTTCTCACATGTGTGAGTACAGAGATTTGTGTGAATTTCTTGATCTAAGAGCATATACATTTAAAATCTTGAATTCTGATGCCAAACTGCCTTCCAAATGTGGAAGATTTATGTCCCATCCTTTATTTTCATGCTTTTTAATCTCAGTCAGTTGGATAATGTAAAAATATGGTGTTTTGTATTTCCCTGATGCCCAGTGAAATTAGCATCTCTGCAGATGTTTATAAGCCATGAATATTTTCTGAACTGCCTTCGAGTGTATTTACTCCATTGATCCACTGAGTTACTGTCCTTTTAAATTGACTGTCAGGGACTTTTTTAATATGAAGAAAACTTGGTTTTTCTCTGTCAAATATGTTATAAACATTTCCTTTCATTTGTGTTGGGTTCTTAATATTGTATATAGTACTGTTTTGCTGAACCAAAGTTTTTAAATTTAGTTAAGCTAAGCCTTTCCATACAGTATTTTATCTTTTTGCCTGTTTCATGATAATAGAAAAATCACGGTTTACTTGTAGTACATTTCTTGTTGTGCTTTTATAATTATGTTTTGAAATTCAGGCACACAGAACTGGATTAAACATAAATTTCCTTCATTCCCATGTATGAATGACTTTTAATTAGTCTGTAATTTACTTATAATAATGTAAAAATCATCACAGCTCAAAACCAAAGTTAAAAAATTCACAATTATAACTTACCATATGGTTTCCCCACATCCCATCCTCCCAGCTCATCACCACCACTAGAAGGATCATTTTTCTGAATTCTGGGTTCATCATTCCCTTGCCTATAATTTCCTTTTAGGTTATTTATTATCAATATTTATTGCATTTCCTTTCATAATTAAAAAGTATATGTGTGTATGTGTGTGTGCTTTTGGCTGTTTTAAACTTTACCAATGTGTCATGCATGTCAGGATTTCCTTTTTAAACTAAGCTATACTGCTAAGATTCAAAAAATACTGTATTGCTAATACAAATATATCTTATCACCTACCACTGTAGTTCATTAATACACTATGATAGTTCACTGTGGGCATATTCACAATATATTCATCTATATTCTGAGGAGTGGCATTTGATTTAGTTTCATACTGTTGGTACTATAAACAGGGCTGCTTATAAAATGCTTTAAAAAACATCTCCTCTTGCACATATACCTAAACATGGAACTGTCTGGGTCATAGAGTTTATGGATGCACAACTTTGGGAGAAAATGCTAAACCTTTCACAAGATGGTTGCAAAAAATTTACACTCCCACTAGCAATGTGGCTCTGAGTTCACATCGTCTTCGACTTAGGCATTGCTGGACTTTTTCTTCTTTAACAGTGAAGTGGATGCTATGTAATATTTTAAGATAGTCCACAATTTTACCAGTCATTTAATTATTGTGTTTTGTAAATGAGCTGCTCAATTTATTTGCCCACTTATTCTTTGAGATAATTTGGAAGAGTGCTTTATATATATTTTTATATGAGGGTTTCTCTGTTATATATAGACAAATGTCTTTCCCTCTTTTCTGTTTTGTCTATTAAAGTTGTCTTTCAATAAACAAAAAGGGGAGGTTCAGAGAAAAGCAACAACATATGCAAATATCCTGAGGCACAAAGGTGTCTGAAGTATTTGAGGAACAGAGTGAAGAACAGTGTGATCTTCTATAGGAAAGCGGTGTACACCAAGTATAGGCTTTTAAAGAAAAACTTTAAAACGGGATGTGAGGTTAGGAAACATATTCAAGAAATCATCCTGGCTTCTGTGTGGAGAACTGCTAGGGAACGAATGTAGCTACCTGAACAGCAGCTAGGAAGTTACTGGTATTATATTCAATACACGTGATACTAAAGAATACCTTCCTTTAAGTGGAGGCATTGGAGATAAACACAAGGTGGATTTAAGATCATTTCAAGGTAGTACGCCACCATTCTCCATGTCTTCCATTCTACACTCCAGCCATAATACAGATGATCCAGCATTTCCCAACAGAGCATGCTGGTTCACACATGCCTCTGCGCCCACACTGCCCTGGTCCCACTGTCCACCACAAGCAATAAAATGACCAGTGTACCCACTGTGTATACATGTACCCACTTTACGTACCCACTTTACATACCCACTATGTCTCGTGGGTATTTTAGATCTGGCAATATGCCTGGCATATACCAAGAACAGTGCCTTATAGTTTGATTATGATACCAATATCCACTTTTTTCCTAATAAAATGAAATTCTTAAAAGAACCCCACAAAGTTCCTTCCCTGAGTATCCTAGGTCATAGAGATACATAGAATGTTCTTATACTTCCTGCTACAACATCTGCTTTATATTTCCCCAGAAATGGGGAGCTAGAAGCATGTGTGTATGTGCTCAGTCATGTCTGACTCTTTGTGACCCCATGGGCTGTAGCCCACCAGGTTCCTCTGTCCACTGGATTTCTCAGGCAAAAATCCTGGAGCAGGTTGCCATTTCCTTCTCCAGGGGACCGTCCCAACCCAGAAATCAAACCCACGACTCCTGATTAGCAGGCAGATTCTTTACCACTGTGCTATCTGGAAAGCCCAGGCATGCAGAGTTAGAAACACCATGTTCCCAAGGGAATCAAGTCAATATCAGTCTCTGATGCAGTGGTTGATGCTGGATGGGGACAGCATCCTGGGGTCTTCTCTCCAACCTCAGCAACCCTCCACAGCAAGCTGGAAGCCACCACCAGAGCATCCCAAGGGACCTGACTCCACTTTACCTACAAGGATGGTGCAGATGAGTGAAGTCCGCCCTGCTTCTGCTTCTCAGCTATTCAAGTCCGTACTCCTGCCCTCATACTAAACAGGATCGTTCACAAAGGTGAAACAGGACACCTCAAGTGCCCGGGGCACTCACCTAAGGCGTCCTTTTACTTTCCTTATGCCCCAGACCTGGCCCCATCCTTCTCTGGCCATTACATTTAGTCTGCGCACATGCTCTCCCACGATCACACTCGGGCCTTCCTTAACAGATGGACACTTGATTTCACCCTGAGTGCTTCATGCTCTCGACTATCTTGCGCGAAGTCGCTCATTTTAACTTCATTCTTATAAAACTGCACTCCTAGTAGCAAATAGCCCTATATTTAGGCTTGGCAAACTTTATCCTCTTCTAAAGACTCCATCCTTATGACAACATGATCCAGAGAAGTACTCATGATAGACGGAGCTTGGAGAGCGATGATACAGAAACTCCAGCTGGGGTGCTCAGCACTTTGCTTTCCCCTCAAAGTTCATGAATAAAGGCGGATCACTGAACTAACCTGTCATCCCTCTCTCTGACCAACTGTAGTGGGTCTGTCTTTTCTCTAGACTGTAACTCAAGTGGAGTAACCCCGAACTCATTTAGTGGGGGCTAGTAAAGGACAAACTAACAAGAGGTTAACTGCGTATCTGATTGTTGAAAATGTTAGCAATGTGTGATTTCCCTTCCTCTATGGACAGAACCTGAAACAGAGGCAAGAGGGTGGATGAGCCCGTGGGGATGATCAGGGGGCCAAACGGAAACCGTCACTGGGAATGTCATTAAGGAGATTAGGTGTATGTGAGTGCAGCTCCATCTGGCAGCAGGGAAGTTCTCCCATGTAATTCACTCTCAGATCAGATAGTGTGGCCATCAAGAAACAACAACTAAACAACAATCTGTTTCGAAGTGGCAGATTTTGAGGCCAGCATCTATACAGAACAAAGCTGAAGGAGGAAGAACACCAAAGATAAGACCCAGCCAACAAGAACACTTTCAAAATATACTGATAACTTTCCAAATGTCTTTTATGGGTAACAAGTAGCTGTGAGATATGGAAGACACAAACTGTTATCTTTACTTGGAATATAAAGAGTATACAACCCAGAGAGGCTGAATGTAACAGAGCTGAAAAATCCTGAACAAGAAATCATAATATATGAGATTCCAGAAATGCTGAGCTGCAGCCACTTCAGGCAACTTTCCCACTGATAGATGAGAGAAGGACTACAGCTCCTCTGCACGAATGTCTCCTAAATGTGTCCAGAACTCACTGGGCTTCCCTGGTGGCACAGACAGTAAAGAGTCTGCCCCCAATGCAGGAGACCCAGCTTTAATCCCTGGGTTGGGAAGATAGATTGGAGAAGGAAGTGGCAACTCTTCCTATTTTTTTTAACATGACTACTAGTAAATTTAAAATTATATAGGTGACTCACATTATAACTCTATTGAACAGCATTGCTCTAAAGGATTTGGGGGATGGGTGGAGTGATGAGATTAATGTAAATCAAGAAGAAACAGAATTACAGAGATTCCACTGTTGATCTGGTCTGCACAACAAGGTAAAAGCTAAAGGATGGACTTGGTTGCACAATGTTATTCCCCATGTGATTCATAGGGTGAAACTAGCTTACAAACGATCACTGGTCCATGACAAGCATAGAAGTTGAGGGTGCATCTTTGGAAACTTCTACACAGTCTGACAGTAACTTTACATTCGTTGAACTTGATATTTTTAAGTGGGCTCAACTTTTATATGTCTTTGTGTTCTCTTGCTGTAGTTTTCTTCATTTATTTGTTGTAGATAATGTTGAAAAATTACCAGTCTGAGATATTGGGAAGATGATCTTCACCACCAAGAGTTGGAATAATACTGAGATGTGCAATTCTGGCAATCCCATATCCAGAGGAACAGAGATTTGTGGATTTCATATGTACTTACTGAAAACCAGTGTTTAATGAAGAACAGTCTCTCACCAGGTTAAACTAGACGTATGGTATATTGTGGCCTGGAAATGTGAAAGGACACATTAGTAAATGCTATTTGACAATAATGAGAAGGAACAACTTGGGAGTTAAATGTAATCCAGTCTGGCAGTTCATTGACACATAGCTATTCACTCTGCCTAATTATGAAAACCAAAAAATCCTGCTTAGAAGAATTAAAGATTTCTCCCCTTCCCTTTGAAACAAAACCAAAAAACATATTAAACCCAGACACAGCAACTGCAGACCCTGCCTACACGCATCACAAAATCAGGTGACTATCACCACACTGATCTAACCACAGTGCACCCAGAGACATCTCGAATACCACAGAAGTTCATGAATCCTTGATTTCATAAGATGCTCCCAGATACAGGGTCCATGATAAAGAGACATATACAACAAAATGACTGAGAATATTTTAGTTGGTTATTTTCCTCATACCCTCAGATTCAGCAATTCACCCAGTTTGCTTACAACAAATTCTAGAAAAGAGGACACAAATGTCCCCTTGATGATGTCTTCCTGCTCAGGTGTTTTAAAGGTCCTTTATATTAGGCACCATAACCCTTCATCTGATTTTCCTCCATTCCACTGATGCTGAACTTGCCAAGGGATATGAGACAACCCAGGCTTCCCTGGTGGCTGAAACAGTAAAGAATCCGCCTGCAATGTGGGGGACCTGGGTTTGATCCCTGGGTTGGGAAGATCCCCTGGAGAAGGGAAAGGCTACCCACTCCAGCATTCTTGCCTGGAAAATCCCATGGACAGAGGAGCCTGGCAGACTACAGTCTATGGGGTTGCAAAGAGTCAGACATGACTGAGCAACTAAGCATATACGTGAGACAACTCGGTATTCACAGGGTTGGGGAAAGTAAGGACAGATATGCCTCTCCCAAAAAAGGCGAGAGCAGTGTACTCCAGAGGTCAGCTCCTGGAGCGCAGACACTCCCTCCTACTCACAGCACTGACCACAATCCTTGGCTATTAGGAAACCACTGGGTAAATATAAATACAATGTATGGACTCTAGCAGAGAAACATTAGTGAAGTATCTCTATGCCAAAACTGAGCATTTTGCTCTTCAACATGATCCTGTAATATAGGTGATAAGGAGGTTGAAACTAAAAGTCTGGTAAAAAATTCAGGTCGCCACCCTCCCCTCCACACTTATACAGTATCTTCCACCAAAATGAAATAGCCTGGGTGCTCTCACTGAACCATCAACTCTTTACTAAATATTCTCTCTGACTTCCCTTCTTGCTCCACCTGGAGGTGAACGGGGAAAGCTCTGTTCTGAGGACCAAGGGAGGTGTCTTTAATTACCTGGGCCTCCCTCACAGCTCAGCTGGTAAAGAATCTGCCTGCAATGCAGGAAACCCAGGTTCAGTCCCTGGGTTGGAAGATCCCCTGAAGAAGGAAATGGCAACCCACTCCAGTATTTTTGCCTGGAGGATCCCAGGAAGAGCAGCTCAGTACTGATTCTCTGAAAGAAAATTTTATTCCCCCCAAAATATTCAGAAATTCTTTGTGTAGAACTACCTTTATGCACGTACAGATTAAGGCGCCATCTGCAGGAAGGGTCCTTCTACAACAGGTTTCTATCCCTTGGCTGAATCCCAGTCCCTCACAAACAACTCAAAGGAAGAGTGTTCCCCCAGGGAGTGTTTTCTTCTGCAATTAGAGGGAGGCAGTGTCTGAAACATCCGAAGCAAACACACACACACAGACAGACAGACACACACACACAGACAGAGAGACAGACAGACAGACAGACACACACACACACACACACCTCAAAGGCTGTGTACACGAACCTTGCAATCAGCACACACACACACACACACACACACACCCTCAAAGGCTGTGTACACGAACCTTGCAATCAACACACACACACACCCAAAGGCTGTGTACACGAACCTTGCAATCAACACACACACACACACACCTCCTCAAAGGCTGTGTACATGAACCTTGCAATCAACACACACACACACACACACACACACACACCCAAAGGCTGTGTACACGAACCTTGCAATCAGGCTGACTGGAATGCCATCACAGCTTTGCTGCTTAATTACTGGGTGACTTTAAGCAAAACTATCATCAGAGTTTAATCAGAAACTCCAAAACATTCCAAGCATTTCAAGCAGGAAGAAATTAAATTTAAAAATTGTTCACAGGACTAGGGTAGCTGGAATAAGGGGAGGAGGCGAGGTGGTGTTCACAGCGCTCAGGAGCTGCGGGAAGCACGACTCGGTTCTTCTGCCGGCTCTCCCCTGCACCTCCTCAGCCGCTGCGAGAGCCCCCAGACCAAGCTCCCGCCCCGCACCCCCTGCCTCACCCCTGCTGTAGGTCCCCACACTTCTCACAGCATCGCCCCGTGCACTGCCGCTGCTATTGCCAGAGCCGGAAAGACAGCTTCTACTTCCACCTTCCATGTCCAATCGCAAGTAAGAGCCTCCTACTGAAAGAAAACCAAACCTTCCAGGAAGGGAGTCTACGAAATGAAGCTTCTAGGCTTTTCCAGCATCTGACATACAGGAGAGAGAACAACAGAAAACACCCATGATCACAAGTTCAATAATCTGTCTGCACCACAGCTTTTCGCTTCATAAATGAATGGCCTGATGCTATATTCATTGCTGTAAGGGCTTACTAACTGTTGAGGTATGATATGCTGGGTATTAATCTAGAAACTGTGGCTATGAAGTTTCTTCTAAGTACAGCCTCTGCTTTCACACGTGAATACGTATTTAAACACATAACTGTAGTAACAATTTAATGCTAGCTCTAGGCACAGGGTCATACAGTATCACACCAAAAAAGAGAGCTCTTTAAATAATTCTGGGAAGAACACAAACAAATAGTTTCTAAAGAAAGTGATACATACTTGAGTCTTCAACCATGGGTAGATTTATCCAGGCAACTGGTAGCAGAAGATTTCAGAATAAACAAAAGCTACTATGAGAGAGAGGATGCAAAAACAGAATAAGGTATAGAGACTAACGCAAGCAATTCTAAGCCCTGGAGAATAAAACTCAAGATAAGAAATGGGACAAGAGAGAGAAGTGGAGAAGAGTAGTGAAGACATCTTTAACCTGTTGAAAGGCTTAGATATCAACATACTAGAAGAGCAGACATATTCAAGAGCTTGAGGTTCAGCTGTGGTGTGGTCAAATTCGTGTTATGTCTATGAGAAGAGGGTAAAATATGAGCAGAGAGGCCAATCAGGAAACTTTCAATTGCTGTGGAATGAGTCAACGAAAAGCTAAATTAGGACCAATGCAAAAGGAAAAAAAAAAAAAGGTGAGTCAACCAGACACACTAGAGTGTTTACAGGCACTAAACAACACTGGACACACAGCTATGGTGAGGAATCTTATAGTTTCCAATCTACTCTTGGAGTAGAAGCACATGCATTTAAGGAATTTGATAAGATGGCTGGAGTGGGGAAGAAAACCATGCAACTCCCAGGAGCTCATACCTTATATGAAGAATGTAGGTTCAGTCAGATATGGAGCTTTTATTTTGCTGGGGGTGGGGAGTGGACAAAAAGCTTGGAGAAGGGCTGGATCACTCTAGACAAGAGAGGAGAGGCTGATCCCACAGCCACCAGGAGTCATGATCTCTGGCTAAGTTAGGGAGAGCAGGAATAGAGGTAGAGAGATAGAGTCTAGAAGTAATGATAAATTGTCACGGCTTGATGGCTGGTTAATGCAGAAGGTGCCAAAAGCCAGAAATCACGAAGAGTTATTAAAGTGCGAAGCCGTAATCTTTTATATGAAACCCATGTGTCCAGAAGTGCTTGAGGCTATAAAAAAATTCCAGATTTAGTCAAAATAATATGGTATCTATACCATGATTTCCATAACACAAGCAGGAAGGTATATACTGGTGCCACACTCCAACATGTTCATATTTTTTCAATGAAGTATATGAATATTCATAACAAGTGGGATAAATAAAAAACTGAAGTAACCATCTCAGGACAGGCAGCTTTCAACTCAAATGTGCAGAGACAAGGTCAGGTTTCACTGCCAAGCAGATGATGAAAACCTCTCCATTTTCAGATCTCTTCCCATTTCAGAACCCTAAAACCCATATCTTGAGGGGAGAGAGATGAGAGTGTTGGGTTCTGGGTGATTCTGGCAGATTTACCTTCTATTTGTTTCTCTCTGTCTCCAAAGGTGGGACTTTGTTTTCTATCATGAACTGAGGTGGGAATATGGGTGCCCAACTATATCCACTGTTGCCAAGGTGCTCAGGAGCTCTGGGAAAACACACTTGGCCTTGAGAGGGTAACAGGCAGGAAGGTCAGGGTCTCCAAATGGAGGAAATAGGCTGCAAGTGCCAGACATTTTTATCTCTCTTAAGCGGCAGGAGGAAACAAACTAGCGATATTTTCTTTTTCTTCTCTATACAGATTTGAAAGGAGGTTTCTCTTAAAATGCTGTGTTGCCATGACACCTGGTTTCACCTGAAGCTAACTATTCTCAAACCTTGAGTTAACCAATACATTTTTTTTCTTATGGAAATGTTTGTCTTAAGATATGTTAATTTACCCCAGACTCTGTAAGTTCCGCCAAATGGCCCAAACTACTTACTCAGATATTGTTCCCCTAATCTATGTAAATGAGACTATTTGTTTGGTAATACAATTTGTTTGATAATTGTTTGTTTGCCCTTCTACAAGATTCAAGTCAATTGTTTTATGGCCTGGGATGAATTATCTGGTGCCATTCTAAATTTTAAGACATTCCTTTTTTTTTCATTAACAGACTGCGAGTGACTATATAACATCCAGCTGAAGACTAGAAGGGGGTTACTCTTTCTGCCCCCTTCTGTTGCCTATATCAGAAGCTTTCTCTATCTCCTTTATACTTTAATAAAACTTTATTACACAAAGGCTCTGAGTGATCCAGCCTTGTCTCTGGCCCCGGATTGAATTCATCTCCTCCGGAGGCCAAGAATCCCAGCGTCTTAACGTTCAGCAACAACCTTTCAACCTCAGTCATATTACTAGACTTCACAGATTTTTTAATGATCTGGGTGTGTCACCTAGGAGTCCACTTTAGAGCAAAAGAGAATGGATTTTCATAGAGCATCACCATTAGATGGTAAGAAATGTATCCAAATATGCAAGACTGGGTAGCATCTTGCATACCGGGTATCTGGACTCAGAGACTGACTCCAGGCAAAGACTCTACCTGACTGTCTCCCCAGCCAGACTCCTCTTCCCACCACCAGATGACTCCAACAACCAGTAAGAACACCTCTCTCAATTGAGAGAAAACAGAACCCTCCTACACTACTGGTGGGGATATAAATTGTTACAGCCACTCTGGAGAACAGTATGGAGGTTTCTTAAAAAACTAAGAACAGAACTACCATATGATCCAGCAATCTTACTCCTGGACATATATCCAGAGAAAAACATGGTCCAGAAGGATACAGTTTCATTGCAGCACTGTCGACAATAGCCAAGACACGGAAGCAACATTAATGTCAATCAACAAAGGGATAGATAAAGACGTGGCACATATATACAATGGAATATTACTCAGCCATGAAAAAAAGTCAGAAATAATGCCATTTGCAGCAACAAGGATGGGCCTAGAGATTGCCATGCTGGGTGAAGGAAATCACACAGAAAAGGAGAAATACCATATGACCTCCCTTATATGTGCAATCTAAAAAGAAATGATACAAATGAACTTATTTACAAGACAGAAACACAGTCACAGACTTAGAGAAGGAACTCATGCCCGCCAGAAGGGAAGGATGGTGGGAAGGGATAGTTAGGGAGTTTGGGATGGACATGTACACACTGCCATATTTAAAATGGAAAATCAACAAGGTCCTACTGTATAGCACAGGGCACTCTGCTCAGCGTTATGTGGCAGCCTGGGTGGGAGGGGAGTCTGGGGGAGAATGGATGCATGCATATGTATGGCAGAGTCCCTTTGATGTGCACCCAAAACCATCACAGCATTGTTAATTGGCTATTCTCCAACACAAAATAAAAAGGTAAGAAAAGGCCCACATGTGTCATATGTCAAAATTTATCACATTATAAATTTTAAGTACATGTAGTTTATGTCAATTATACTTCAATAAAGTGGTAAAGAATAAAGAAAAATAAGAAATACCTCTCAGTGAGGTGGGTGTCCTGGCCAGAGAAAGAGAAGAACGCAGGGAGTGAACCACCACGGAGGGACAGAAGAACAGTACCTACTCAATTCAGGGAGTGGTCCTTGCAGACTGGAGATCTGAAGGAGGCCAACGGTGACAGAAGAGAAGCAGAGAGGTTTTAGGGATGAGCAGCAGAGTGAGAGCAATCCAGGGAACAAAAGAGGGCTAAACGGAGGGACAAGGGACCTTGGGTTCTGCAGAGCTATCAAATCAGGACTGATCAGATCATCCACCCTCACCGCATCAGGGGGGTGGATCAGTGGGAAGGCAGAGAACTCAGATAAATGACTTTCCTGCTTAAAGAAAATGGGGGGAGGGGGAGGAGCCAAGATGGCGGAGGAGTAGGATGGGGAAACCACTTTCTCTCCTAGAAATTCATCAAAAGAATAACTGAACGCAGAGCAAACTTCACAAAACAACTTCTGATCGCTAGCTGAGGTCATCAGGCGCCCAGAGAAGCAGCCCATTGTCTTCGAAAGGAGATAATTACTATGACCTGTTGGTTACTGCAGCCATGAAGTTAGAAGACAACTGCTCCTTGGCAGGAAAGTTATGACAAACCTAGACACTGTATTAAAAAATCAAAGCTCTCATTTTGCTGACAAAGGTCCACATACTCAAGGCTATGGTCTTTCCAGTAGTCATGCATGGATGTGAGAGCTGGACCATATGTAGAGCACCAAAGAACTGATGTTTTTTAACTGTGGTGTTGGAGAAGACTCTTGAGAGTCCCTTGGACAGCAAGGAGATCAAACTAGTCAATTCTAAAGGAAATCAACTCTGAGTATTCATTGGAAGGACTGGTGCTGAAGCTGAAGTTCCAATACCTTGACCACCTGACCCGAGCCACTGCCTCATTGGAAAAGACCCTGATGCTGCGAAAGAAGGCAGTAGAAGAAGGGGGCAACAGCGGATGAGATGACTGAACGGTATCACTGATTCAATGGACATGAACTTGGGCAAACTCCGGGAGATGATGAAGGACAGGAAAGCCTAGCATGCTGTAGTCCATGGTGTTACAAAAAGTCACACACGACTTGGCAACTGAACAACATTAGAAATCAAACTAAAAGGAAGTAATATGAGCAAAATATTGGGAAACATGAATATATGAGTGAAAAATAATATATTTATAAAAGAAATTAATATATATTTCCTGGTTTAGAGACAATAATAACATGGAAGCTAATGGAAGACAGTGGATAATCAGAAACATCCAAAGGTCCCGTGTGTAAAAATGGAAAAAAATATTAATTATAGATTTTATTTAAAAAAAAGAGAAAAGAAAATGGGGGGATAGTCTATACTTGGAAAATTACATTTTCTATTACTGTACATTTGTATTCACTAGCAATGGTCATGTGGAACAGGATGTTTATAACTCATGGGTTTACAACTAGGGTAACTAATTGGATGGTGGTGCTTTTGATTAAAACTTTTTTAAAAAGGCAAAAGTTGTGAAGGAAACAGTTACCCCAACTGAATATAATAATTGGGGTCATATTAAGTCATCTACTTCTATTACTACATCTTCACATTAAAACATCTACTTCTGCTTTATTGACTATGTCAAAGCCTTTGACTATGTGGATTACAACAAACCGTGGAAAATTCTTCAAGAGATGGGAATACCAGACCACCTGACCTGCCTCCTGAGAAATCTGTATGCATGTCAAGAAGCAACAGTTAGAACTAGACATGGAACAATAGACTGGTTCCAAATAGGAAATGGAGTACGTCAAGGCTGTATTTCGTCACCCTGCTTATTTAACTTATATGCAGAGTACATCATGAGAAATGCTGGACTGGATGAAGCACAAGCTGGAATCAAGATTGCCAGGAGAAATATCAATAACCTCAGATATGCAGATGACACCACCCTTGTGGCAGAAAGTGAAGAAGAACTAAAAAGCCTCTTGATGGAAGTGAAAAGAAGAAAGTGAAAAAGTTGGCTTAAAACTCAACATTCAGAAAACTAAGATCAGGGCATCCAGTCCCACCACTTCATGGCAAATAGATGGGGAAACAATGGAAACAGTGACAGACTTTATTTGGGGGGCTCCAAAATCACTGCAGATGGTGACTGCAGCCATGAAATTAAAAGACACTTGCTCCTTGGGAGTAAAGTTATAACCAACCTAGACAACATATTAAAAAGCAGACATTACTTTGCCAAAAGAAGTCTGTCTAGTTAAAGGTATGGTTTTTCCAGTAGTCATGTATGGATGTGAGAGTTGGATTATAAAGAAAGCTGAGCATCAAAGAATTGATGCTTTTGAACTGTGGCTGGGGAAGACTCTCGAGAGTCACTTGGATGGCAAGGAGATCCAACCAGTCCATCCTAAAGAAAATCGGTCCTGAACATTCATTGGAAGGACTGATGCTGAAGCTGAAACTCTAATACTCTGGTCACCTGATGCGAAGAACTGACTCATGGAAAAGACCCTGTTGCTGGGAAAGATTGAAATCAGTAGGAAAAGGTGACGACAGAGGATGAGATGGTTGGATGACATCACTGCCTCAATGGACATGAATTTGAGTAAACCCTGGGAGTTGGTGATGGACAGGGAGACCTGGTGTGTTGCAGGCCATGGGGTCACAGAGAGTTGGACACGACTGAGTGACTGAACTGAACTGATTAAGTCAAGGTGCTCACACATCATGCAGCTGGAGATACCTAGTGAGCTGCTGGATGTATAATTCTCAAGTTGGTAGGAGATATCTGTGCTAAGGTGGCTCAGAAATTAAAGCGTATGCCTGCAGTGCAGGAGACCTGGGTTTGATCCCTGAGTCGGGAAGATCTCCTGGAGAAGGAAATGGCAACCCACTTCAGTATTCTTACCTGGAGAATCCGATGGAGGGAGGAGCCTGGTAGGCTACAGTCCATGGGGTCGCAAAGACTCGGACACAACTGAGCGACTTCACTTTTACTTTCAATGACTGTAAGGTGTAATGTAAGATAAAACCACAAGAATGTTGAAATTACTCAAGGAGAATTAAGTGGGTGAGAATATATTGATTGGTTGATGATAGAATCCTGAAGAATACCAACACTTAAAGAATGAGTAGTGGGATAGAAACCAACTGGGAAAAAAAATAGTATTAGCAGTAAAAATAAATAAATAAATAAAAGAACAAGCAGAACCACTTACTACAAAGTCACGGAGAACAAAAGACTGTTAAGGATGTAATTGCTGTCAAGTGAGAGAAAGAGTAAAATGCATCCTTGGAATGTGGGAAGAAGGACGTGGAAGTACAAAGGCAACAATTTCAACACATTGGTTGAGGCTGACCACAGCGGGCAGTAAATGGGTGCGGTGCTACGTGAAGACAGTAAGCACAGAGTATTCTTTCAAGGACTGACACAAATTAAATGAGATAACTTTTAGTAGAGTGTTTGACATCTAATGGGCCCTATTGTAACCCAATGACTTCAAGTCACACAGAGGCATGAAGCGTGAGGTCAGGCCCTTTCCTGGGAACTGTGGGTCCAGATGAGAGAAGATGGTTGTGGATTCCCCCATTTTCCCCTCCCTGCCTCTCTGTGGGCAAGCCCAACCCTCCAGGCACCTGGAACCGCCGAGGGGAACAAACAACCCGAACAGCAGGCTTACTGTGGGTAAAATGCTGGTGGCACAGGAACCAGAACTGTAGGACCCAAACTGTTTTAGAAATTTCACTTCAGCCCCCTACCCTACAACAGAAGAGATTGAGTATATTTGCTTTGAAACCCATGTGTTCATTGTTAAAACCCTAGACTTGCAACCAGCCCAATATATCACCACTAAACATTTTCTTACACAATAGGACTGCTGACGTCAAAGCCAACCCAAGTATTGTGCTTAACTGTCTAAAATTCCTGGGAGCTACGTAGTTGTATTATTATTATTTGGTCTCTATATCTGAGAGATCCCTCTCATTTTCTCCCAAGGAAAGAGGACCTTACGAAATTGAAGTAGATGACTAAGCCGGTAGTGGGGTGACCGTGATATGCTGACAGAGAAATCAAGCTCCCAAGTTTCAGAGTCTCCATGCCCTCAGATCATCTTCCTTTGGGGAATGGAAAAATAAGCAGAAGGCCTTCCTTTGTTCTCTATCTTCTATGGAAATATCTAGCTCCGATTTCAAAGGAGATCGCTGTCGCTACCTTGCTTTTGCTCTCTGAGTCACCGCGGAAGACAAATCTTAGTGGTGATTTATTGGGGCGCTCATCTTTCTGTTTATTCATCCGCAGCCAAAACCTAGAGACTCCTTCATCCTCATCCCTGGGCACCGACCCCAAACCAGCTGATTCTGGTCATCAGAAAATTAGCTCTCACCTGTCTAAACTTCCTTCCAGAGAGCAATGCTGGTGGGCACGCATTGCTATATGACTTACGATTTCATTGTTTATGATGAAACCAGCGAAGAGAAACCAGGTCTGCAGTAACTTGAAGGGGCTCTCAGGTAGGCAGGCTTAATTTAACCCTTTTGTACCTATACAAAATAACTTAGCTCACACACCTCTCCCAAACTCCTCCCTAGACCCTTTCCAAAGGTGGAGCTATTTAGACCATGTGTTGCTCTGTCTCTAATTTCAATATACTTAATAAGCATGTAGGACTTCTTTCTCATCACACTGTCATTATCATAAGGTTGGGAACTTCACTGCCAGGGCAACCTGGATGAGAATATACAAGAAGGATTAAATCTTGATTAAAATCCTAACTCTGCTTGAATATAACTGTGTTCGTGGCTCCCCTGACTCAAAAGTCAAAAGAATGATCATTTCTCCAAATTGTCAGTCTCTCCAAAAATGCATCAGTGACTTGTATATGTCTCCTTGAATTTGTTGTTGTTCATTCACTCAGCCGTGTCCAATTATTTGCAACCCCACGGACTGCAGCACACCAGGCCTCCCTATCCTTCACTATGTCCCAAAGTTTGCTCAAATTCATGTCCATTGAGCCAATGACACCATCCAACCATCTCATCCTCTGTCTTCCCCTTCTCCTCCCACCTTCAATCTTTCCCAGCTTCAGGGTCTTTTCCAGTGAATCAATTCTTCACATCAGGTGGCCAAAGTATTAGAGCTTCAGCTTCAGCATCAGTCCTTCTGATGAATATTTAGGGTTGGTAAATTTTAGGATTTACTAGTTTTATCTCCTTGCTATCCAAGGGGACAGCAAAACCTCAATATTTCTAATCACCAGCCTTAATACCCTTGATTCCTCCCAAACCACCGATTTTTCTGTTGGGATTCTCATTCTGGTCAGTCCTGCCCACTGAGAAAAGAGAGCTCTGCAAAAGCAGGAGAGGGGACACAGAAACCGCCTATTCCACCCATTCGTACTTTCAATTCTGACCATACTCCAGGCCCAGCTCAAGTCCTGTTTCCTACATGAATTCCTCTTTAAGCCTCTCAGACCTTCTCCTCTTCCGAATCTCTAACCTTTTCAATCTATGAATCTCATTGGGCATTTGCTTGTATTCGTAGAACTGTTCATTTATTATTTTGTGTATGCTGACTTGTTCCCCAGCGAAACCAGAACTTCTTTCTAACATTAATTCCTTTGACTACCATTTACTAAGCAACAGCTGTGTTCTACACATGGAACTGTACAGTGAAGTCAGCAAGTAGTAGCAGTGCTAGTCACTCACTCATGCACGACTCTTGGCAACCCCGTGGACTGTAGCTCACCAGGCTCCTTTGTGCATGGAATTCTCCAGGCAAGAATACTTGAGTGGATAATCATTCCCTTCTTCAAGGCATCTTGCTGACCCGGGGATCAAACCCAGGTCTCCCACATTACAGACAGACTCTTTACCACGTGAGTCACTAGGGAAGTTCCAAAAAGTAAATAACTGTGAAACACTTGTATTCAAGAAGTGAAGTTGACATGTACATACTGCTATATTTAAAATGGATAACCAACAAGGACCCACTGGATAGCACAGGAAACTCTGCTCAATCCTCTCTCTCTCTCTCTCTTTAGTTGCTAAGTCATGTCCGACTCTTGCGACCCCATGGACTGTAACCTGCCAGGCTCCTCTGTCCATGCTCAATATTATGTAACAACCTAAATGGGAAAAGAATTTGCAAGAGATGAGCTACATGTATATGTATAACTGAATCACTTTGCTGTACTCTTGAAACTACCAAAACATTGTTAATCACCCAAACTCAAGTATAAAATAAAAAGTTAAATAAATAACCATACCTTGAATGACTATTAAATAAAAGTCTAAAGAAGTGGAGGAAAAAAGGAGTGCAGTTAAAGCAGCATTGATTTGCATTCTGCTGTCCCCCCAGGACACAAATGTTAAATTATGAAAAGGATAATCACATCAATAGTATAAAATAATAAGTAGACTTGTCAAGTGGCAAGAGACTCAGATAATTCTTCATAAAATTGTCAGTCCTTTATCATTAACTTCCCTGAAGAATTCAAAGCAATGACTTCAAAGTCCCCTTACGATTCTGGAGGTCTGTTTTTGCCTTGGTATACTGAGCAACCTCACTGATCTCTGCAAAACTATCTTCACAAAGAAACAGCTTGGTTATTCCCTGGAGAAGCTCAGGAAAAGAAATACCTTCCACTTCCATTCCATCTTCTTCATATCATTCTGGGAGAGTAATTTCTAGCCCCCTTGATGTCAAGTGAGGCAGTTAAATGATGACCCTAGAAAAACTGATCAATTCCAGCTACTTCTTAAAGGGTTGACTCAATAAAGAATTAAGGAAACACCCATCCATGATCCAAGACATATACCATAAAATATTGCTGCTGTTGTTAGTCACTCAGCCGTGTCCGACTCTTTGTGACTCCATGGATTGTAGCCCACCAGGTTCCTCTGTCCATGGGATCCTCCAGGCAAGAAGACTGGAGTGGGTTGCCATTTCCTTCTCCAAAATATTGCTAGGTTCAGACAGATAGTGTTGATGGTGCCAGGCAAGCATCTTTTATTTGTGAATATTCATTGAAAGGACTAATGCTGAAGCTCCAATTCTTTGGCCATCTGGTCTGAAAAACATTAGAAAATACCCTGATGCTGGGAAAGGTTGAAGGCAAGAGGAGAAGCAGATGACGGAAGAGATGGTTAGAAAGCATCACCGACTCAATGGACATGAATTTGAGCAAATTCTGGGAGACAGTAGAGGATAGAGGAGCCTGGCGTGCTGCGATCCCTGAGGTCGCAAAGAGTTGGACATTACTTAGGGACTGTACAACAGCAACAATACTCTGGAAACCAGAGGAGGCAAAAGCCTGCTCTCAGCACTGCTCAGAGCATCCTGTTAACTGAGACCATCTCTGTCTTAAGTCTCCTGCACATTCAGTCTACCTGCATAGAGGGGAACCACGGTGAGCATGCCGAAGGTACGCTTGTCACTTTCTGCAGCTAACAGCCTTGGGCAGGCATCCTGTCCCATGAAGGCATCTAGGAAAGTCTGGATTCTACTTTGTGTTTGCTAGGACTGGTTCTAGTAGAAACTGCCCCTATAAATCCATTTCTGCCTCTTTTTAACCACTTTGGAAGCCCTGCTTATGTTTATCATGTCAACCCCACACTCATGCGCCTATACCTCCTAAAAAACTGCTCTCTGGCTGAGCAAACTTGGAGAATATCTTACTTTGCAGGATCCTCCCCCGGACACTTGAGTCAACAGCAGTTGAAGTGAAATTTCCTCTGGCAGCCAGCAGGTGCGGAAGGTAGGAGGGAGGTGCTCACAGCAAGAGAAGTAAACCAGGGCGCCCCTGGGGCAGCTGGGAAGTCATACTGTGCACACAATGCCCGACCCCTCGTGGGCGACTGGCCTGGAGTTAGGAACCAGATTCCAGGAAGACTACAGCTCTGACTAGCCCCGTTTCTCCCACCGGATTGGTACTCATTAAACATTTCACAGCTCGGACACCGTAAAACTTCTCCCCTGTCTAAAGAATGAAGCTGTTAGGAAATCAGGAATCCCTGCCAGCTAAAAGCAAGACAGAGTTTGCCAAATAGTTGTGTTTAAAAGAAAAAAAGACAGTCAACCGTGAGCTCTCTGCCTGCTTAAAGGTCAAATTAAGCATATCCCTACTGCTTCTGATTAACAGGAGGAGGAAAGACAAAACCCCTGCCTCCCCTTGTTGAAGGAAGAATTCATCACAACAAGCAGAGTGTCATTTACTAGGCTGCTTTCAGACAAATCCGCTCAAATTTACCTAATGACAGGATGCTCTCTGCCCAGCAGCTTCTCCAGCAGAGCCCAGTGAAGAAATGCAGTAGTAATTGGTCAAAATGTATCAGGTCTTTCAAGTTGAGAAGTCTCTGCAAATGCCATTTCACACAACAATGCATGTGTTACTAAAAGTTCTTCATAGAGAGCTGAGGAAATGTGAAGCCAGGGGGTATCAAAGGAAATAATACACTGTTCAACGCATGTCTCCCTTCATTCAATCAGTGAGCATTTATGAGATCTAGAATGAGGTTACTGATGCCAAAATGAGATTTTAGTACTCCTGCCAAAGGCACAAATATATAGAGATAGAGAACATTAATGATGGGGACAGAGGAAGTGTGAAAATAAATCCTGAAGCTCCTACATTTGCCCCTCTGATTCCGCCCCACCCCACCCCTTACTCTGGGTGATGGTTTGCTTACCTAAGTAATGATACCCAAACCTAGCAAGGCATGACTGGGAAGGTGTCAGGACCCGGCTGCAAGAACTTCATAACCAGACGGGTGAGAGAAGATAGCAGAGAGAGGAGGACCAGGAGGCATACTCGGGGAACCTTAAGACAAGAACTGACCACAAAGGACAAGAAAAATTACGTCCGTTTCTACCCTGTGCCCTTTTGCACAGTCTTGTTAGTCACCTGAAGACAGAAAACAGTTTCCAATGAATCTTTCTCACTTTCAGTAATTCACGGACATAAAAGTGATACACAACTTTTCATCCCAGGGAATGCTGTATCATTAGAGGCTTTTTCATGCCATGAAGTCTGATAAAAACTTTCAAATAAGTACCTTAAACAACTTAGCCATGTCAGCGCATGCAAGTGTGTTAAGTAGCTTCAGTTGTATCCGACTCTTTGTAACCCTGTATACGGTAGCCTGCCAGGCTTCTCTGTCCATGGGACTATCCAGGCAAGAATACTGGAGTGGGTTGTCATGCCCTCCACCAGGGGATCTTCCTGACCCAGGGATCGAGCCCACATCTCCTGTAGCTCCTGCACTGCCGGCAGATTCTTTACCACTGAGCCACCAAAGAAGCCCCAGCCACATCAGTAGACCATCATAACAGGTGTAGTGAGGTCCTGTATTAGCCAGACACCTCTGTGATAGGTGCAAGGAGAGTGTCAATAGTCAGTGAGGACGTTGACATCAAAGAGGACAGACACACCGCTGATCCCGTGGGAAGGTCAGTGAGTCTGGGCGAGGGCAGAGGGGAGGGCGGAGGCAGACAATGAACAAATAACTAGGCCTGTTGGGCGAAAACAGCACTCATCTCCAGCAGGGCATGGGTCACTCCTCCCCACCCTCCATGGCTGGGGCCATGATGTTATCTTCAGATGAAAAGGTTCTCACCGGCTGTGCCTCTGAGTCACAGCTCCAGGGAAGTCATTCCACTTACAGGAAAGTTCAGGCGAAAGGACTTTTATTTCTGTTTGTTTTCTAATCCAAGTCAGTGCACCAGGTCTTCAAACGCCCCAGGTGACTGAGTCACGAACACTCCTGTAACTGGTACTTGACATTAACTAGACTGATTACACCAGAATAGAAACCAGCTGCATGATAAGTGATGATGGCATCCCTGAGCTGGGGCTCTTTCTCCCTTCCATCAAGACTTTCAGAAGTCAGCAGGAGCAGAGGACGAAATAAGTATCTTTCAATGCAGAGAGGCTTAGCATCTTCTTTTTCACTAAGATCAACATTTAATGATGCTCCCTCTCAATTTACACCATTCTGTAATAGCACGTTCAAACTAACCAAGCTGCATTTGAAGTTAGACTTTGTGTTTCATCACAATTACTCCGTCTCACAGTGGGCATTATCACTTACATCAATTATTTACATTTTCATCCTGACAATATAAACTTCCAATAGTATTTATTAAGTATCTGCTTCACACTGAGAAACACAGACTGTAAATATTCTATCTGATCTGAAGGATTGGATCACTTATTCAAAGAGAGCAAGTACATATGCATGAAATAATTTATAAACAAGCAAGTAGTATGGCATATGAACAGTGTTAATTCACAAATTGTAAAAGAGCAGTTATACACAATCAGAGAACAGGATCATGATTCATCACACTTCACAAGCTTCGAATTCAGTTTGATAGAATGAAATTAAGAAGAGAATGATCAAACAGGCTCCCATTTCATTTAAGAAAAGAAGGCTTCTTGAGAGAGATGAAGTGCAAAAGTTTGGATTACATATATGTGCCCTGATTCAAAGCTATCTCTAAGCAGAGACCAAGTCTTATAAACCTTGCATATTCCTCCACCAGGGCCCCCCTAGGGTGCCTGAGGCCACAGACAGCTATTTTTGTGGGGGTTCCTATCTAAACAAACAATTTGATTGAATAGTGTGTTGAAAATGTGTGACCATTTTTTATATACAGTGAAACATTGATGAAGCTATGGAATAGTGGGGAGAGAAGATTTTAGTGCCCAAGAGTAAATGGAAGGGTTCACTATAGTGTCCAGATGCTATCGCTTCTTCAGATCCAGGAACTATTCCCTTGTGGGTTTTCTCAGGTGTGTCATTCTTGGCTAATTTCTCTCTCTCACTTCAGTAAAGTGGTAAAAATATTGCTATTCCTCAAAATTCTATGGCTCATGGGAACCATTTGTATGGAAACAATTATTGATCTCGCCTAGGCCATTCCATAATAACTTTTGTGCAATGTGGGTTGCATCATTACTCATGGTGCCACATTATCTATGAACACTGGCCTCATACAAGGTCATTAATATACCAGTTGATGATTGATGCAAATTCACATCTTATCCAAAATATGGAGGAAATGTGTGTATAATTCTTTGTCTGGTTATATTGAGTTTACAATTCACAATTTTCTAAGGTGAACATCAAACAACCCATTTTTCCACCAGGCCATCTCTTGAGATCTTTATACCATATGCCCTGCATTCTTAGAATGTAAACTCTTTCAAGATTAATAGATCTCTGATCTCCCCAATACTGGAGATTGGGGACCCATGCATGGAAGGAGAGAGTGGTTACCCTTCAAGAAGGAATCTCTATTCCTTATCCAGCATAGTTTAACTGACCCAGGAAAGCTCAATATCACCACATCACTCAGGAGGCAACTCTGAGAGGACATTTATCCGAAAGACCTGCTGTTTCAGGGGAGCAGTGTCTGGAAAGTCCTTGGAGAAGACAGTTCTCTTGAGCCTGACTTTGGCACAGAACTGGCAGAGGGGGTAGGTCACTGCCCTGAATGCCAGTGCTAAGAATCCTACGGATAAAGGATGGCTGCTGCCCTTCCCACTATCCTTAGATGCTATGAACTCAGGAGCCAAACTGCACGTGTATGCACCTACACAAACACCCACAAGGCTCAAATACAAGGGTGAGGGAGGAATTATCCAAATTCAGCACATCAGCACCATTTGGGAAGTCCCATCACATGTGATTCTATGAAAGAAATTCTGCTCTGGCCAGAAGGAACAATCATCTTGCCAAACCGTCCTCCTGGATCTGGGGCTCATCCAAAGTCCTAAAAGATGCCATCAAACCATAGGGTAGAGAATGCGAGTAAACCCTAGAGGGAAAAATTGGAGACCAAAGGCCCCATGGATCCAGGGCCAGGCTCAGGGAAACCAATCCTGACGGCACTGTGAGTCCTGGTCAAATCACCAGGAGGAGATTCACAAATCATCGAAGCCGGTGACCTGCAGCCTGGGACCCATACACAGCCAGGTCTGGACTCGGATCTTCCTGCCTGAATTGAAGCCTAGCCTGTGCATTACGAAAAAGACTTGGCAAATTTCAAGAAAAGTCCTTCAGTATGAAGGATTCCTGAGGCCCAGAGGTACATAATGATATAAACCCTTTATCAAATATTTCTGGCAAAGAGAACTCTAAGTGGGCAAGGTGTTGATAAGGAGCCTAATCCTCCATTTACAGTAACATTTTACACATCTGATGATGTTTAGCTTCATACATTTCAATCTCATCTTTCACTATGCATATATTTCTGTTCATAACATAATATGACCTCTGGTCCATCACTTTTTGCCATGACAGTGGTTGAACTGGCATTGTGGGAGACAGTTTGCAGGAGTGTTACCAGAAGCCATTCTTTCAATGGGACAGAAGTAATTTAACTGGATGCAAAGAATGCTTGGCAAACTACATAAATATATCCCAGTAAATCTAAACAGCCTATTATTACCAGCACAAGTTCCTCCCAGACTAATCTCAAAATACCTGTGGCCACCCAAAGGCATCTGATATAATGTTAAGTATATTAAAAGGGAAGCTGGACTGCAAAGAAATCTGGTCTTAAAACATTGAAATCAAAACACTTTACTTTTTGGAAACTTTATAAAACTATATTCTTATGTATTCACATTACTATGTCCCTCCTTTGGGCCATGGAAGGGTCCCAAATCTTTGAGAGGCCGTAAAAATTCAGTTTCATAAGCTTCATGAGAAAAACCACCTCTGCTACAGAACCAAACAACCTTCTAATATAACAGTGATGTAAACATCTGGATTTCTAAATCCATAAACTTCAGCATGTTGCATGGGCTCAAATATTTGAATGGCATACACTGCTCTCATTTATGATCATTCTTTTTTGATGACCTGTTTATTAACTTTAAATAGAAAAGGTGAGAGTAACTCATGCTCCTCTCTGACTTGTCTTGCTGAAAAGAGACAAGTGACCTTCTAGAATGACCACTGTCATTATTAGTCTTGCTGAATTTCTCTGCGAAGGTGGGCAGAGATCTGGAGTGGTTTGACAGCACCCTGCACTGTTCAGCATAAATCTGACTTCAACATGGCATCTTTTTTGGACTACTTCTTTTTGATATTGAAGGTAAACTGAAAACCACAGCTCTCTCTTACAGAATGTCTGTTCTTCTGTAAATCCACAAACTAACTTTCCTCATGAAATCAGCAAGAAGTCTCTGGGATCAAGGGTAACCAGCTTCTATTTATTCCTCCTATCCATTCAAAGCAGCATTCTAAGATTTTGCATATATAACTGCTTAAATATGTTTCTGGAATTGACACCATGATTATATATGTTTATACTGTTCCTTATGTTGTAGCGTTCTTTCTATTCATCTGTTTTGTGTTTCTGCATTATTTTTCACAGGCTTCTCAAGTGCCAGATTTGCTGGGGTGGTTTTTAAAGAACTAAATCCATCAGTGGGGACTATCTGGTTCTCAATTATCCCACTTGACTCCCAACAACCATTCAGAGGGATGAAGAGAAACAGAAATAAACACCATTTTCAATGGAGCAAGCAGGCAGAGAAAATCCCAGACTCCAGATTAAGCCAAGTGCTGCCAAAGGCAGCCAAGATGGTGTGATGAAGAAAGACCCCGTGGGCACGGCCACAGAACGCAGGGAGTGCAGAGCAGCTGGCTGTGGTCAGCCACGAAATCACCAGCAAATATAGGCAGCAGGAGAAAAGGATGGGAGATCTCAGCACCAGCACAAACACACCTTTAAAAGTTGCGAGAACAAGCTCCGACCCCCACATCGATGTCCCCAGGCAGCAGGAGCCAGTATAGGGCACCAGTGAAATGACCTGATGATGAAAGTCCTCCCCAACGAAGTCAGGTCTGGAGAGACCAAGAAGACACGCCCAACAAAGGCACCACATGTAAAAGAAACAAACAGCAGAGACGGCCTATCAGTTAAAAACTCGAAAGGGTACCCTCTCCTCCCCCTCCCTCTATCATCACCATAGGAACCTCTCCTGTATACCGTTCCAGGAAATTTCAGCTCATTTGGATATGGACAACAAACACCATCTACACATAAAATCCATATGGAAAGAAAACTAGGTGTAAATGAGCATCCAACTTTCCTATCAGTGATAAGAATTCACCAGGAAAAAAAAACAAAAAACCTGTCGTGAAATAGAACAGAAGTTTAACAAAACAGTCTGCCATAAATTTATTAAAAATTTAATGAAGCAATTATAGCTATGGAAAAAGATCACAATAGGAGATGACATCTAGATAACAGGAGGAAATGAAATAGGAATAAGCAGACATCAGGAAAAAAATAAAAGGAAAAATCATTATAGATGTAAACACAAAACGGTACAGTGAACAAGAGAGAAAGCATGTTTGGGAGGTCCATGAACAGTCATACAAGATGGTAATTAGAAAATTAACAAATGAAACAGAAAAAATTGTCAAATGAAATGATTAAAGAGAAAATAATAGAGTAAGCAAGAAACAGAGTTCTAACATAAACATATTTAAAGTTCCCGAAAGACAAAAACCAACTGCATGCAGCAAAACACACATTAAGTACAATAAAGTTTCCCTGGAACAAAAGAAGGCCTTAATCTATCAACTGAAAGTGCATACCATGTATCAGTGAAAACTGAGTCATATCAGTCAAAACAAAAAATATGTGCTAGTAAAGATACTATCATAATAAAGGACTTCAACTGTAAAGAAAACTTCTTTGGGCAGTCAGGCAAAATGTTCAAGTTGCAAATATATTTTTAAAAAAAAAAGAAAATTAAGGTGGTAACAGGCGTCTACCCAGCAAATTCAATACCACAAATCAAAGGAAGAAAACCTACAAGATATTTGAGACAAGAAAGTGCGAATAAAGGAATTTATATCCAGCCAAGGATTTTATATCTCTCAAAGTATAAGACACAGATTTGATTTCCCACTTCTAGCTCATGAAGCATAAAGGCTGCTGACAGTTTTGAGCATGTGATAAATCAGGGACCACTGTTTACTCGAACTATTCTTGAGAAAACTATCGCCAGAGGGAAAACCCCTGCCAGCCAAACTGGTGGGCGAAACTTTGGCAAGGGGCCTGGCAGTTAAACGGAATATACTTAAGTACAAAACTAAGACAAAAGCAAGGGTGGGAAAGGAGGTCGTAAATAACCTGACAATGTAGGAATGATAGGACTTTTAAAAGCGGAAAGGTAAAATAAGCTTACTGCTTGCCTTTTCTCCCCCTAATGGCAGTCGGAGTAAATCAGTCAAAGGCAAGAAATCAAGTATGAAAGACTGTGTGTATTTCAAAACACAAAGATAAATGCTCAACTCAGACCATCTATTGACAAAAACTGGGTAATATAGGAGAGAGTATGGCTAAAGAAAAATTATGTAAGCCAGTTAAATCATTGCTTGTAGCAATGAACTTACTGAATTTGTTAAAAGAAAGACAGAATTAAAGCCACGATGTTAAGGTGTATTTATAAACCAATATGCATTTATATTTAGAACAAAAAAAAATCATCTTAAACATCGGAAAAATTAGAAGTTTCAAAAGCAAATAAAACAGACTATACAGTGTAATACCTTTATAGTATATAGAAATAATAAGCACATATAATTCACATTGAATATATATGTACCATATCAATAAATGTAATAAGCACAACTCATCTTTTAAGAAAATAGATTTTCAAATTAGGTCACAATTGAAAATGCCATTCTGTGGTATATACAAGTGGCACACCCAAAATAAAGTCATTCAGAAGTGAGAAAGAAAGGATGGGGAAAACAGTGTCCCAAGCAAATGTAAATAGAAATCATCAGGAGTCATGATATTAATTTCATACAAAATAAAATTCAGGTTAAAAAATAAAAGCACAAAGATGGGTGTTCTATAAAGATAATGGGTATAACCCACAATGACATTCACACAGTTCTGGATATACAAACAAAAAATAATATATAAGCAACTTGCTAAAAGAAATTATAGGAGCTACATAAGAAACAACAACTGGTAAATGAGAAATCTAATTTAGTGTTCTCAATCTACAACAGATCAAAATGGCCATTTCCTCTAAGTTAATTAATGAAGTTAACACCATTCCTATATACATAGACCACAATTTTTTTTCTGGAGTTACATAAGCTGATCAATTATGAAATTCTCATAGAAAAATAAACAAAGAAGGATTGCCAAGGAAACTCTGAAAAAACAGTGACATGAGACTTCCCCTTAATATACTGAAACATGTGGTGAGGTCCCCATAATTAAAACACTGCAGTTCTGGTATGTGACCAGACAAATCAATGCATAGATGAGAAAGTCCATAAAGAGAAACAAAAACATAGAAGAATTAGTAAGTATTAAAATGAGACGTCAAATCAGTGGCATTAACATAGATAATTTAATAGAGGGTGTGGGGACAATGAAGTTCCTCTAGGAGGAGGAGAATTAGGGCTGAGGAGGAAGGATAAACTGTAATCGATCAAAGATTTAAATGTAATCAATAAAATCATAAAGACATGGCAAAAAGCTGGTGCAATTTTATTTATAACACTGGAGTGGAGGAGGCCTTTTAACCGTGATTCAAAAACTAGGAGCTATAAAAAATGGATAGTGAAAGTGTCAGTTGGGGGGTCATGTCCAACTCTGTGACCCATGTAGTAGCCCACCAGACTCCTCTCTCCACGGAAATCTGCAGGCAGTAACACTGGAGGGGGTTGATGTTCCCTTCTCCAGGGGATCTTCACGACTCAGGGTTCGAACCCGGGCCTCCTGCACTGCAGGAAGATCCTTTTACTGTCTGGGCCACCAGGGAAGCCCATTAAAAAAAAATGATTTAAGTGTGATGCTAAAAATAAAATAAATCTACATTTAAAAAAAATCAGCCAAGAAAAAAAAAACCTGGGATAAAATATCATTAATTAATACCATCCAAGACTAATGTCACTAATGTATAAAGAACTTTTCAAATCGAAAAGAAAATGACAGCCTGCTAAAATAACGGGCAAAGCACATGAACAGATAGCTCATAGGAAGAAAAATATAATAATACTTAAATCTACAAAGAGATGCTGAAATTCATTCAGAAATAGAGAAATGAAAAAAGGAAAAATTATCTTGAGATTACGTGACTCACCTACCATTTTGGCAAATATACCAAAGTTCAAGAACACTCTACGAGGCCATTCACTACTTTGTTATTGACAATGCAAAGTGGTTCAATCACTGCAGGGAAGAATGTGGCAATATCTTCCACAATGACAGACTCCACAATCATGTCCTGACAATGTATCTTTCAGAAATGGCTGCATATGTGCAAAATGATGTGTAAACAAGGTTGAATCCATTGAAGCATTCCAGGAGATGGGCAAAATCCTAAGTGTTTAGAATAAGGGCGCCCTAAATACGTCACAGCAAATTCACAAAAATAGAATACTCTGAATCTGTTAAAGAAAATGAGAAATTTCCCTCCACCCTGATATGGAAAGATCTGTAAAATGTAAGAACTGGAGAGAAGCCAAGTTCAGAACAGTACATATAGAATGCATCTGGCTGTTTACCCTCTATTCCTAACCAGATTAAAACTCAGTGCAGGGGGGTGGGAAGGAGGTTCACGAGGGAGGGAATATCTGTACACATGTGGCTGATTCACTCTTCAGTACAGCCAAAACTAACACTGTAAGGCAACTATACACCAATGAAGAAGTAAAGTAAGCAAAATAAACACAAGAAGATGTATGTGAAGCTCATTTAACAGTAGCTTTCCTGGTGGCTCAGACGGCAGAGCATCTATCTGCAACGCAGGAGACCTGGGTTCGATCCCTGAGTCAGGAAGATCCCCTGAAGAAGGAAATGGCAGCCCACTCCAGTACCCTCACCTGGAAAATCCCATGGACTGAGGAGCCTGGTAGGCTATAGTCCATGGGGTCGCAAAGAGTCAGACACAACTGAACGACATCACTTTCAACTTAAGTGTTAGTCGTTCAGTCGTGTCTGACTCTTCAATCCCGTGGACTTGCAGCCCACCAGGCTCCTCTGTCCGTGGGATTCTCCAGGGAAGAGTACTGGAGTGGGTTCCCATTCCCTTTTCCAGGGGATCTTCCCGACTCAGGGATCGAACCCACGTGTCCTGCAATGCGAGCAGATTCTTTACCATCTGAGCTACCAGGGAAGCCCAGCATTTAACTTAATGTATCCAAAAATCATCATTTTAATATGTAATCAATATTAAAAAGTATTAATAGGATTTTCTTCTAACTCATACTCCATGCTTCTCTACCTTGTTCTGGGCCTTGAGAGCCTGACCCCTGAGCATTGCATCAATAGGGCCCCTTTTCTGTCTCACTTTGGGTGGGTTTTATCAGGAGTCACAGACAGGTGGGTGAGAGGAGAGGGACCAGCGTATTTCCTTGTCACTTCTCTCTACCTCCCTCCCAAACTTCTGACAAGGTTGCATCTCATCACGATTGTGACTCCTGCCGGGAAGACAAGCTTCTATGGGCCCAGCTCTCCCTTGGCTCTCGTAACCCTTGTTCCATCAGGTCTAAGACCAGCAAAGGTTTCCCACTAGTCTCCAAGGGCATCAACCTCCATTTTTCTCCCTTCACACTATCAACCTCTGTAGAAACTTGTCTTGTTAAATCTATTCAGCTGAACTATCTTAATGGAATTCTGTTTCCTGCTGGGATTCTGATTTACATGGTATATGATCTTTTACCTAAGAGTGAAAAAAAAAAAAAGCTGATTAGTGGTTGCTTGAATTTACATAAAAATATTGGCAGACTGTGCAAGAAAGCAATCTGAGTGCTAACCTTCAAAAGGTGGGACAGAACAGAAGTAGGCACAAGATTAATCACTAAAAATGCTTTTTCAGTCTCTTGTTTAACCATGAGAATGCATTATTCTCAAGAACAACTTAAAAAGAAAATGAGAAGTATAGAATTATGTAGAATGATAAGATAAATCAAGTATGGATGATTTTTTTTAAAGAAAGCCTCTTCTATATATTGATACAAAAAAACTCCCAAGATATAGTAAGTGAAAGGGTAAAAATGTATATTAAATGCTTCTATTTGTGAAGAAGGAAGGGAAGGAAAAAAGGAGGGGGGAATATTAAATAAGGAAAGGACGGACTGAATATAAAAGTATGTGTGCACAGAATATCTTAGATGGTACACAAAAAACTTGTAACATTAATCAGGAGTCTGGGGAATAGGCATGGGGGGGAGAATTACTTTCTATCTTATATTATTTTGTACTTTTTTACACTCTTTTACTGAAAGTGCATAAGTAGCATGTGTTTATTTTAGAAAAGAAAGAAAATATGAATAAATTAATTAAATTACCAATAATCCCAACAATTCTTATTTTCCCTTTTTGCCCACCTAAACTTTTTCCTTCCTTTGTAATGATCATGAGTGCATTATGAATACTTTATAATGCAATCTTTGACAAGGCAGTTTTACTTTCAGTAATTTATTGTAAGAAAAGAATCAAGGATGTGAACAAGATTTGTGTACAAGATGTTCATGGCAGTACTTTTTATAACAGTAAAAAACTGATAAAAACATACATGTCAAAAGTAGGGTATGATCTTTGATGAAGTCTGATTCATCCCAATCAAAGTATAGCCTAGTGCTGCTATTAAAAATGATTTTGCAGAAAATGACTGATGGCCCTGGAAATTCGTCCATGCTCTACTGTTTAATACAAAAGCAAGTTTACAAAATACAGTATGACTCACGAATATGTATTGATAAATTTTTAAAAATTGAGTCTTTACTATTCATCTGTACCTCCAATCCTGGGAATCCTGGCTGGTCTTATGACTTGGTTTGACCAGTAGAATGTGCAGGCGATGATGTAATGTGAGTTCCAGAGCCTAACTATTGGAGGCTTTGCAACTTCTACACTCAACCTCTTGGAATACTGATACTATTAATACTTTGCTGTGAAGTCTGGTCCAACCTACTGGAGAATGACAGACCAAGTGCAGAACTGCGCCACCCCAGTTGATCACCAACATCGTTTGCCAGACACATCAGTGAGGCTGTCTTGAGAGGAACTGCAGCATTCCTTTGCAGAAGAATGGAATATTTGATTCAGGTTGGGGAACACATGTACACCCATGGTGGATTCATGTCAATGTATGGCAAAACCAATACAGTACTGTAATTAACCTCCAATTAAAATAAATAAATTTTTAAAAAAATAAAACAAGTATTTTTTAAATGGTAGAAGAGGAGTTTGCTGTCAGTGAGAAGGAGAAGGAAGACTCTGAAATTTAGTAGGAATCCAGGAGAGGGATGGGGCACAGCAGCCAAGAACATGGTCCCTGTGTCACATAATGCTGGGTGACCAAGATCAGGATAGGATCTGAAGAAATGGTCTTTGGCTTCATCTATCAGATGGCCAGCCTGATAACCTGAACTAAGGAGCAGTAGTAAAGAATCCTCCTGCCAATGCAGGAGATTCAAGAGATGTGCATTCCACCCCTGGTTTGGGAAGATCTCCTGGAGCAGGAAATGGCAACCCAAATTCGATGGACAGAGAAGCATGGAGGGCTACAGTCCATGGAATCGCAAAGAGTCATCTGTGATTAAGCATACAACATAGCCTATGCCACAACCTCTGATAGTAGAATCATGAATATTTTTTATTTTCACCTTTTACTTTCTTATATTTTTTATTTTTTTCTTCCTTAGAACAATCACTAATAAGATTGTCACTCATATATAACCACTATTAAAGAGAAAGTCAGAAACATATCTATACATATTTTCATCATGAAGATTTTATAAAAGTTTTACATCATTGAAACTTAATTAATGCTTCATCTCAATGTTTAGAAATAGACTGACTCTATCAAAGAAAATGAAAACCTTACTTTCAGAAAAGTTCAGCCAATTTATACTCTTGCATATCTATTTTTCCTGTTCTTCTTCAACACTGAAGCCTTTAAAAAAAAAAAGTCTTGGTTAACTCAATAGGCTAAAAATACATTGTTTTAATATTTCTATGTTTTGATCCTAATGAAGTCAAAGTTTTTCCATATTTTTTTGGCCATTTGTGTTTCTTATTTGGAAAAATCCCAATCTGTAACTTTTGCCCATTTCACTATTAAAGTAGTATTGATATAAAGTAATAGTTTATATATTTGCCCTATTTCTTAGGAATAATGCAATTATTGAAACAGAAATCTCTTCAATCTATTTTAGGAAGTAGGGAACTTGTAGCTAGAGAAAAGGATAATCTCATAGAAGCCACAACCAGAAAGTATTGGGTTAGCCAAAGACAGAGTTTGGGTTTTTCCAAAAGAAATTGTGGGAAAACCCAAACGAGCTTTTTGGCCAGCCCAACAGAACAAGATCTCTCAAGAACTGGAAAGCTCGCAGGCAGTTAGATTTTCTCTCTCTTTCTCTGGGACCACTAGCACCTTGTACTTCTCTCTTCACATCTCTTCTTGTCTTCTTTTCGTAGATTAATCCTCTTGATAAGACTTGAGGTTGTATAGCGTCAGTTCTGAGCCCTAGTCTCCAAGGAATTAAAGCATGAATGTCCCCTTGAGTGTATCATGACCAGCTATGTATCTGTGTCTCCACATTCAAATGTGCGAGTCGGAGAACCTAATTCCTGGATTGTCAGGCTCTGAGCAGGACACACACTCATTGCCAAGTTAGACACAGCTAGGGAGCTTGGAACTGGAGAGAGATGAAGGGCAAAAGTTCATATGGCCTCTGCTGCTTATTTCATTTTCAGAGAAGAAACAGGAGCAGCCACATAGCCAGCTGATAAACATCCCATATACCCTATGGTTCTCACACAGGCTGCAAACATTTTTCCTAGTCCATTTTAATTCACAGTCCAACATCTTTGACAGTGGAAAAGTTTTGATGTAGTCATGCCCACCAATCTTTTCTTCAGCAATCAAAATTCATTATTTCACACATTTAGCTAGTTATACCATAACATTTGTTGGAAAATCCATCTGCTCCTCGCTGATTTGAAGTGACATTTTTTCATATGCAAATACTTGTGTATATTTGCATCTTTTCTCCATTTCATTTATTGATGTGACTCTTCTGTTTGAGTGATACCAGTATTCCCACCTTATTATTCTTTGTCAATATTTCCTTAACTATTCTCAAACATTTTTTCCCCGAGAAGAATTTCACATCACTACTGCAAGGGGATTGTTTCATCTGGAAGTAACAACTGTTTTGACCCTGAAGAAAGATCTGACCATAGCCTACAAAAGCTGTGGTTCTACTAGTCAAAAATCATGTGCCTTTAAACTCCAGGATCACAGTTGTCAAGGAAGATATTCATGCTTTAACAGGATTATAGTGAGTGAAATGGAGCAGACTCTGCCCCTTAACTTCAACTCACAGTGAGGACGAAATAGATAGCAATATTCCACTTTTTATTCTTTCCCTTTATGCTGAGCAAGTAGAGCTGAATCTACATAACTTAAATACTTGCTTAGTGAGACTCCTCTGTATGGGTTATCTTTTCACCTCGTCTTATTGCACTTGCTAAAATTTTCAGAATAACATTAAAGAATAACACCTCTAGTGGACATCCGTATAAGATCTGCAGAGACAGTTTTGATGTGAATGAAATTATTTCTGCATTTGCAGAGAAAACTGAGAAGAGAGAGAAATGGTGAATTTAGAAAGCCAGATTGGATTCAGGTCTTAACATGTCACTAACAGTATGCCCTTTGGAAAGTCATTTAAACTCTGTGGGCATACGTCTCCATTGTTCCCTCCCCCTGGGATGTCCTTCCCACCCACCTAACTTCTCCTAACTCACCCAGACTCATCACTGAAGGCTTAGCTGGGGAGTCTTCTCCTCCAGGAAGTCAACCTGATCCCATCTGTATCAGGGGCTCCTCTTCTGCGCTCTACTAGCCTTAAGGGTCAGTGATCTCAGCTCATTGTTCCTGTGCCCTAGAACTCAGCATGCTATAGCACTCCTTACATACCACTTATTAACTCATTCCTTTAATAAGGGAATTGCCCTTCATAACTTTAAAGTCCCTCATGGCTCCCAAATTCCAAATCACAGTATCCTAATTTAGGTTTTAGAACCAAAACTAGCCAGTCCAAAACTTAGCAGTTTCTTTCGGCTGTAAATACCCAGATAATTTCCTCAGGTTTTCACCTAATCTTCTATTTATGGATATTCCTTAATCAGATGACATGAGTGAGAGAAAGAAGGTCAGCCTGATCAAAAGACAAGGGTTTTGGTCCAAATGTCACTATTTCCCAACTATATGATCCTCAATTTTTGCATCTTTCAAATGAGTACGAGATTCTGGCCCTTCCTGTCCTATGGGCTTGTTGTGAGGAACAACTGAGAGAATACAGTCAAGGAACTTTCATAAGACTATATAAAGTGGTCTTCAAACACAATACCGCAAACTTCAATTAAAATGTTACACTAATCATTATCATTACTGTCATGTCTATTTCTCATAAATGTTACTACATAGAAATAAAATGTAACATCACTTATACTCCTTTTACTATGACTACTTATCATACATATTTAGTATATATTTGGAGTGAGTCTAAAGTCACCCCCTTATGCTAAATCTCAATTTCAGCCAAGTTCTGGTAGTTGCTTTAAAATGACCTTGGCCAAGAAATAACCTTTGTAATTAGTTTGAAAGAGAAATCAGTCAGAATGCCATTTCTCATATTTATTCCACAAACAGCATTTTACCCTCAAAATATATTACTTTTCACTTGGTGAGTTATTTCTTTTTTAAACATGGAAAATATAGTTAAGTCTCAGTTAAACATTTGAATGGGCTTCCAGATGGCGCAGTGGTAAAACATCCGCCTGCCAATGCAGGAGACGGGGGCTCAATCCCTGGGTAGGGAAGACCCCCTGGAGTTGCAAAGGGCAACCCACTCCAGCATTCTTGCCTGGAAAATTCCATGGACAGAGGAGCCTGATGGGCTACAGTCCATGGGCCAAAAAGAGTTGGGACACGACTCAGCCAATGAGCGCACACACATACACACACTTCAACTGGAAAGAAAGAGCTAGAAAGAAAAAACTCTCAAATCCTTTCTTTTTGTTTTTGCTGGAGACAACCAGCTTGGTTGAATGAAATGAACAGGTGACCAGTTTATAGAGCAGGATGGATATGACAGGATAGAAAAGAAAAAGACACTTTTTCTGTCTCACCATTCCTCTTCAGAGGAGCTATGCCAGATCTCCTTTCCCACTTCAAACTTGCTGCATTTGCAGGAGGGGAGGGAGCAACTGCTGAACCTTTTTTTCCTTGTGTTTTTATCTCACTTTTTCTTCTTAACTCAGCTTCTGACCCTTCCAAATCATAAAACCGTAGCAGAAAATTTAGTTCTTGAAAAATATTGTATTCAGCTAGCACTGTGCTCTTTTAGCCTCGCAGATGTTGAAATCTGATTTTTTCTAATAAACAGAATTATGAAGATAAAACACAGGACACCCAGTTAAAATTCAAATTCAGAAAACCATTTATTGCTTATCTGAAATTCAAATTTAACCTGGGCATTTTGTATCTAGATATTTTTAACTTCTTTTGTTTCCTCCAAGACACTCTTCAAGCCTTGGTTGCTGGAAGTTTTTTACCCAGAAGTCCCTAAGTGATTCTATCTGCATTCCCAATAATTTCTTACCCTTCCCAAAGAACTTCCAATTCTGTTCTGCTGTGGTCACCCAAACAAAGGCCCTCTTGAGTGAGACCCATGCCATCTCTCTACACTGTGAAGCCTATAAGAAGGAGGTCCACCCCCAGGACAGCGAGTGCTCCCTGTCCTGTTGCCATAGCAACAAATCCCTTTTGGTCCAAGGTAAAGGGGCTTCCCTGATGGCTCAGATGGTAAAGAATCTGCCTGCAATGCAAGAGACCCTGTTCGATTCCTGGGTCAGGAAGATCCGCTGGAGAAGAGAAAGGCTACCCACTCCAGTATTCTTGGGCTTCCCTTGTGGCTCAGCTGGTAAAGAATCTGCCTGCAATGTGCAAGACCTGGGTTCAACCCCTGGATTGGGAAGATCCCCTGGAGAAGGGAAAGGCTCCACTCCAGTATTCCAGCCCGGAGAATTCCATGGACTGTATAGTCTATGGGGTCACAAAGAGTCAGACACGACTGAGCGACTTTCACTAAAGGGACACATGAAGTTCTGCAAGTGCTCTCCTGGAAAACCATTTTCCTGGCACACTCCCTCTCATATTCTGAGACAATCACTTGAATATTCACACAAATAGGATACCTAACACACACACTCATACACACATGATACATCTTCAGCCCTGGCTCAGAAAAACAGAAATGATAACTAAACTAATCCATGAAAGACTCATACATACCCACTTGTGAATAACCAAACCTTAAATAATCCTTGTTTGCAAAACTACATTTTTCTTCAAGTGGTTATGCAGAAACACAGAATGGAAGAACTGATAAGCTAGATTTTTATTCCAATTTGTTTAATGAGCTAAAAAAATAGTCTCCACATGTAAATTAGCAGCGAGATGTCTGATTAAACTGGACCAGTGACAGCATCTAGCTGGCACTTGGGTCCACCCACCCTGCTTAGATGCATTTTCTTGGCAGGAGCTTGTGGAGAGTTGGGGATGTTGACAGGCTAGAATTTGAGTACTTCAAAATGTCTGCACATCTATTCTATGCGGTCACACTCTTGTAACTGCAGAGAAGTGAGACTGTGCGATACAGCTATCTTTAATTCCAGCTTACATGCTTCATGAAAGGCAACTCCATACAAAGGACTGGAAAGCACAGACACAAAACTGCAACCTAATCAGAAAGAAAAAAATTCAAAACATTATCTCTGCTTCAAGCCTATATAAAGTGCAACGCCGAAGGCCAGTGTTTCCTTTATTTTTCCCCATTTTAATAACAATGTCCAGAGACGCTTTGAAATAATAGAAGTGCTTATGGAAATCTTTGTGCTTGTTGCCCAGAAACTAGAACTTCATTTGAATGGGCTATAAAATATCATACAGGTTGGCCTATCCAATCCCAAGGCATCACACTCTCTTTCTCTCCAGTCTATTTTCCCTCCTGGTCCCCACAGGAGGGTACCCTTTTGATAGCAGCATCCCACTCTCCATCCCTCTTCTAAGTACCCAGACCTTGGGAGCCCAGGAACTACTAGGTTCACTGAGCCTCCCCAAACTATTGAAACATACACCTTCATTGCCTCATTGCACAAGAGCATTATTCCAAGAATGTCTAACTCTTCTAATAAAGCTAAACTCAACCAAGGTGAATGACCAATCACATCTTGTTTTACCCTCACTAAATACTTTTTGTCCGAAGTAGTTTAATTTTCGTAACTCCTTCAAGCCTTTCATATCTTTAGAACTTGGGGACAGGGGGATTCACTGTTACCTCTTAAGTCACACACAACTGACCATTGCTGCTATTCACACTCATGGCCAAGTGTTTCTAGAGCCACATTTCAGGGACCACCCATGGAATAGTGTCTGCTCATTCATCCATTCGTTAATCTAAGAAAACCAGGTTTCATTTTGTTGGAAGATTAAACTGTGGCACATGGAAATTTTCTAGAGATCCTTTGAGCACCAGCTGAGCCACAAGGGAAGCCCCCTCTGAGCATACACCAATTCAAATCAGGCAGTGTCAGTCTAAAAGTGGTTGGGGATGCTCAACCAACAGAAGCTGGGGAGGGGAGTTTTACAGAGAAGACACAAAAGCAAAGCAAGAAAATTATTTGATTGGTGGCTCCACAGTAAAGCATCTGCCTGCCAACGCAGGTTCAGTCCCTGGGTTGGGAAGATTCCCTGAGAAGGAAATAGCAACCCACTCCAGTACTTTTGCCTGGAAATTTTCACAGACAAAGAAGCTCGGTAGGCTACAGTCCATGGAGTCACCAAAAGAATCGGTCATGGCTTAGTGACTAAACAACAATGTGTTTTCAGCAGTTGCCTTATTTTGGAAAGGCTGGTTGGCTGTTTGTGACAGTTTGCTCTTAAGCTTCATTTTCCCAGATACGAATGCACTGACTCTGGCTCAGGTTCTGGTTTGTTCACGTAGGCAACCAAGGCATTGGAGCTCCCTCCATCTAACGGCCTCCTTACTTAAAGACATTAGCAGTTTCACCAAATATTTTTCTTTTAATAAACAATTAGTTGCAGTTAAATGAATCAAGCACTTCTTTCAAAGCAAATGTGAACCCAGACTTGAGAAACAAGCTAGAATGCAGGTATAGGTGTGATATGTGCTTGGAGGGGGGAGGTGATGCTCAGGGCTGCTACCATCCCATCGTCAATGATGTCAGCTGTTTGTCCCTAAAGGGGACATCCTGGCCTGTCTGATTTTGGTTCAGTGCAGATTCTCCCCTCAGAAAGGATTTTGTTCTCCCTTCATCAGAAACAACTCTGCTTGCTGAACAGATGGGAGAGACAGTGACTGTGATATCAAGGCATATGGTTTCGAGAACAGATAGGAGTAGTCATTCCAAATATTAGTACAGTTTCTTTCAGGTTTTCATGAAAGTGGCACACATGAATGTCAATAGGCAAAAATAACAGATAACATTTCCAATCATCTCAAAATCTACTTGGCAAAAATCAAAAGTATAAACTGGTTGGCTTGCGTTCCTAAAGTACATTGTGCCATCTGTACTGCGAATTTGAGAGGGTAAAATAATTAGGTTGGGCTTAATAGAAACCAGATTTTTTCGTTCATTCATTCAACAAATATATATTGAGCACTGAATGTATGCCAAACACTGCTGGATTTGTGGGATAAAATGATGAACAAGTCAGTCTTTGTTCTACAGGAGCTACTGGTCTAATGGAAGGAGATGATAAAGGAAGTGAGGGTTACAACGCGGTGTGGTAAGTGCCAAGATCGAGGACAGCAGGAGATGCCCTGGCAAGCTGGAGACAGTGCACTCATCCCAATCTGAGGCAGGCTGACCAGAAAGATGGCAGAGAAGTGGTAATCAAAGCTGAAATCTGAATGAACATGGCCGGACAAAACACAAGGGCGGTGGGAGGTGGTATAGAAGAGAACACTCCACACGGGTCAAAGATGTAGGAGAGAGAAGCAACAGAGACAGTCATGCTGAGTTTCAAACAAACTGCCGGAATGGAAGTTTGGATTAAAAAGAGTGGAATAAACTCTGCAATTGGAACTTGTTCACCAAACATCTATTACTTAGAACTCAGCATTACTTCAGGCCCTGGTCTAAATTGAAAAGAAAGAGTTGGAACACAGCACCTTTGAATTACATACCATAGTCTAAAAATCTATTTGTCACACAAAAACACAAGTTGAGATCCCTAAAATAGTTACATATTTACATATAAAACATAGTTTATATATATACTTATATATATTTTACATACCTTACATAGATGCATATATAGACAGATGGAAATGTGAACTATGAAATATATAGAGGAATACGTGTGTGTGTGTGTGTGTATATATATATATATGTGACATCTAAATGATATAACCAAAATATTTCATACCTTGAAGTTTAGGGATTTTTTAATTCTGCATTACAATGAAAATTGTTGCTTTCCAAAGAAAATACCCAAGACAACTGTGCATGTACCAGCAGTCAAGCTGTTAATTAGGCTGAGAGATTTCAGGATCACTTTTTCAAAGATACTGAATTGAAAGGTGAAGACAGTATAAAGGTTGAAAAATGCAGTCCTACTAAGACTATGCAAACATCCTTGGATAACATATCTATGCATTTATAAATTTCATAGATATGTTTCATATTCTAGCTGATATTCTCCTAACATGAGCCCCTAACAGAGCTACAGCAGGTTTATCTAACTCGAAATTCTCCAGCTTTCATCCAGAGGCAATTGAGAGATTCAGGTGGTTTGGGTAAAGTAACTACAATCAAAATCTTACTCCAACCATTGGTAGCAGAACGCAAAATAATGTGTACTTTTCATTATGAATGAGCATTTGAGGCAAAGCCCATAGCTGGGAAGATGGCTGAAATGGGTTTCATCTAATATGCTTATATTGATTATTTCTATAAAGCACCCCTGAGTTACTGAAGATGGTAGCAGTGCAGAAAAGAAATTTAATGAAACCAAAATTAAGCACCCTAGAAGCAAGATAAAATGTTTCATGCTATCCGTAAGAAGCACGCCCAATGCTTTTCTCTTTACCGCATCAAAGTCCAGCAGCATTTCCCGCGAACTCGCCATGGGGCTGTTGTTGTCAGGCAAGTACTGAAGATGAAATGAGGGGACAATAACACACACACAGATTGTTGAGAAAGCGGAAAGCAGTAAAGTCTATTCACAAATCCAAGTTTGAGGAAAACCTCCCAAAAATTCAGAGGTAAATAAATAAGTGAATTGTTTTACTATGTTCTGAATATTCTTCCTACAATTGACGAGCACAAATGCGAGACCAGAGTTGGGGACTAAGAATCTACCCATGTGGTGGGTTTCTTACTGTTTATAATTATTCACTTGCTTTCCTTACAGGAATACATCCAGTGTGCATTTCCTCGTAACTTTATTCTGACCTAAATAAAAAAATAAGGCCACAATACAAGGAACTACTTAGAAATCAACTTGGAAGTCAAGAACATTTAAGAAAAACAAATGGAAGCTTCAAAGGGATACAGACGTCTTTTCTCCAAGAAGATAAATAGAGAAAGAAAATCTATCCCTTGATATCCTAAATTCTGGAGCAAGTGACCCAGAGCAAAGGAGCTTAAGGGCTGAAAGACATCTCCAATATACCAGACAGTGGTTATGGATCATGTATTGGCTACAACTGGCCTCTGCAATAACGAAGTTTACTTAGAGATTTGTTGCTGTCCAGTCACTAAGTCATGTCCAACTCTTTGTGACCAGATGGACTGCAGCACACCAGGCTTCCCTGTCCTTCACTATCTGCTGGAGCTTGCTCAAACTCATGTTCATGGAGTCAGTGATGCCATCCAACCATCTCATCCTCTGTCATCCCCTTCTCCTCCTGCCTTCAAACTTTCCCAGCATCAGGGTCTTTTCTAATGCGCCAGCTTATCTAATTAGGTGGTCAAAGTTTTGGAGCTACAGCATCAGTCCCTCCAATGAATATTCAGGGTTGATTTCCTTTAGGATTAACTGGTTTCATCTCCTTGCTGTCCAAGAGTCTTCTCCAGCACCACAGTTCGAAAGTATCAATTTTCAGCATTCAGTCTTCTTTACAATCCAACTCTCACACCCATACATGGCTACTGGAAATGTATGACTGGATTCACTAGACAGATCTTTGTTGGCAACGTGATGTCTCTGCTTTTTAATATGCTGTCATATTAAAAAGGTTGGTCATAGCTTTTCTTCCAAGGAGCAAGTGTCTTTTAATTTAATGGCTGTAGTCACAGTCCACAGTGACTTTGGAGCCCAAGAAAATAAACTCTGCCACTGTTTTCCATTTTTTCTCCATATATTTGACATGAAGTGATGGGACCAGATGTCACGATCTTTGTTTTTTGAATGTTGAGTTTTAAGCCAACTTTTTCACTTTCCTCTTTCACCTTCATCAAGAGGCTCTTTAGTTCCTCTTCACTTTCTGCCATTAGGTGGTGTCATCTGCATATCTGAGGGTATTGCTATTTCTCCCGGCAATCTTGATTCCAGCTTGAGCTTCAATAAGAGATTACATGCATGACAGAAAGTGTTAGTACCACCATTCCTTCATTCTATAATAGAGAGAACTAGTTTCTGTGATTTTTTTTTTCTGATGAGTCTGGACACAGTTAGAAATCCTCCTGCTGCCCGTCTGAGTCCAGTAGATTCAGTCACTAAAGATGACCCTTATTTGCCATCCTTGCTCTAAAATTAGAGAGAAGATTTTAACTTATGACCAGTTGTTGTACGGCTACAATTCTGCTTGAAAGAGAGCAACTTTTGGAACAGGTGGTGCAAGTTTTAAAATATAGATAGTGAATACTTGCTATGTATATTTATTTTAATGGAAATTTCTACTTTTCCAGAAAAGCCACATAATCTGATTAGGTTTTGTTGTTCTGTTTTGTTTTCAACAAATTTTGTTTTTTAAGAGTTGTTTTAGATTCTCGGCAAAATTGAGCCAAAAGTATGGCAAGCTTTCACATACCCTCAGGCACACACACACAACCTTCCCTACCATGGACATCCCACACCAGAGGTATAAGTTGTTAAAAACAATGAAATTGACACACCATTATCACTCAAAGTCCACAGTTTACATTAGAGTTCACTCTTGGTTTTATACATCCTATGGGTTTTCACAAATGTACAAGATACCATTTTGGAACAGTGTACTTACGTTACCTTAAAATATCGCCGTGCTAAGTCTATTCATCTTTCCCTCCCCTCTAACTTCTGTCAACTTCAGTGTTTCTGTAACTTTTTAAAATATCATGCAGATGAACTCAGAGTCTGTGACCTTTTTAGATTGGCTTCTTTCACTTATTCACCTGCGTGTCTTCCATGTTTCTCATGGCTGGACCGCTCACTCCCTTTTAGTGCTGCATCATATTCCATTGTTTGGATGTACCAGATTACATATTCGTTTACCTACTGAAGGATATCTTGACTGCTTCCAAGTTGTGGCAACTGTGAATAAAGTTACTATAAACATCCAAGTGCAGTTTTCAACTCATTTGAGTAACTATCAAAGGGCATAACTGCTGGACTGTATGGTAAGAGGATGTTTAGTTTTGTAAGCAGCTACTAGACTGCCTTCCAAAGTGGCTGCACCATTTTACATTCCCAGCAGCAGTGAGTCAGAGTTCCTGTTGCTCCTGTCCTCACAAACATTTGGTGTGGTCAGTGTTTGGGATTCTGGCCGCTCTAACAGGTGCATTGCAGTCCCTCGCTGTTGTTTTAGTTTGCATTTCCATATGCTATATGATGTAGAACAGCTTTTCATACCCTTGACTGCCATTCATTTATCTTTTTCTTTAGTGAGGTGCCTGTTAAGGGTGTTTGCCCAGTTTTTAACCAGGCTTTCCTGTTCTTGTATGTTAAGAGGTCTTCATATATTTTGGTTAATAGTTCATTATCAGACATGCCTTTTGCAAATACTTTCTTCCACTCTCTGGCTTATCCTGTCATTCTCTTAACACTGTCTTTTCACAAGTGCAGAATTTTTTCAATTTTAATAAAGTCAGGCTTATGAATTATTCCTTTCATAAATTGTGACTTTGGTGTTGAACTTAAAAAGTCATCACCATACCCAAGTTCAGTTACAATTTCTCTTATGTTACCTTCCATGAAAGTTACAGTTTTGCATTTTACATTTAGGCCTATGATCCACTTTGAGTTCATTTTAGTGAAGGGTGTAAAGAGTATATAGTTCATTTATTTTTGTCTGCCTGTCCACTGGTTCCAGCACCATTTGTTGAAAAGACTTTATTCCACTGCATTGTCTTTGCCCTTCTGTCAAATATCGGCTGACTAGTGTATGTGAGGCTATTTCTGGACTCTCTGCTCCATTCCATTAATCTACCTGTTTATTCGTTCACCAGGTCCACACTATCTTGACTAGTGTAGCTTTACAGGAAGTCTTAATATGGGTAGTGTCAGTCCTCTGACACCATAGGGCCTAGTAAAGTTCCTAAAGGTAAAACTCACAGAAGTGTGGACCCCCCCGCAATTAATGAGTCTCCCCTGGAGATTTTAACTCTTGGAACTGTCCACATTGGGCCCCTGAAATTTGTCAATTAAATGTCAGGTTTTCCTACCCCAGCACTGGCTCCTGCAGGATTTCTATTCAGCTTATGGTTAAGTTGTGATTCTCCATATTCACCTGTCAGTCTCTCCAATTCAGGAAGTGGTGGTTTAGCCCATGAGCTCACATCTCAAGCAGATCCGAGAAGAGCAGCTGAATTTTCAGTTTGCTCAACTTGTTCTTTGTTATTGGGACAGACTGGTAACTTTTTACATGCCAGACCAGGAACCAAAAGTCTGCTGCAATTTCTCATCTTGTTTCTTAGTGATCTAAGTCAGGGATTACGGAATTCAAGAGGCAATATGGCTCTGAGCAGATCCAAATGGGCAGCTACCATAAACATAATCATTATAACTGCAGAGAGTCACCAATTTCCAGAACTGTCTTAAAATTCGGAACCTATTTCCGCTGCAACAAACCTTTAAAGTAAACTTTTCCTAAGTTTGTGGATCCTTCTCTTCTCTGCCCAACTCTTGCTTTCTCCATCACTACTACTCTGTTGGATGCTTTCTCCTGAATCATGCTTTTTCTCATAGCCCTGACACCTACTATGAAAAGTGCGTTGTGATCAGAAGTGATGCATGTGGGGGGAGGAGAGAGAGAGTCAAGAGGGAAGGGATATAAATATAATTATGCTTGATTCATGTTGATGTATGGCAGAAACCACACAACATTGTAAAGCAATTAAAAAATAAATTTTAAAAAAGTGATGTGCAGTTTATTAAAAAGTAGGGAAATATCCAAGTACTGCTGGGCTCTACAAGTGTAGACCCCTTTATGACTGATGAGACAAATTCACCAACTACAGATTCAGTGAGGTTTTTCCTAATCTCTTCTAGGGCTAAATCTAGGGACTTGCTTAAGAAGACAAGCTCTCGGGGTGGGACAAATGGAGAGAATAGCATGGAAACATATACACCCTCATGTGTGGAGTAGATTGCCAGTGGGAATTTGCCGTGTGATTCACAGCTCAGACCAGGGCTCTGTGACAACCCAAAGGGTGGAATGGGGAGGGAGGGGACACATGTATACCTATGGCTGATAGACACTGATGTAAGGCAGAAATCAACACAATATTTAAAGCAACTGTCCTTCAATTAAAACAAATAATTTTTTAATGCTTTTAAAAAAAGAACACAAGCTCTGGAGCCAGACTGCTTGAGTCTAATTCCTAGCTCCACACTTACCAGCAATTGGGCCAAATTGTTTAGTCTCTTTAGGTCTCAGTTACTTGAGACTGATGATGATATTACATGTTGGGTAGGTCTTATGAGAATGAAATGAGTTAAGACTTATAAAACTCCTACAACAGTGCCTGGCACATAGAATGACAGAGTGTTAACTTTGACAAGAGCTTTCTAATCACCTGCGGCACAGCCATGGACTCTGGTGGAGAGAGGAGGCGTTGCAGTCATGCCTGAGATATTGACCCTTACCCCTTAGGATGCCAGGAGGGAGTCAGGCCAATTCCCTCTGGCCAGGAGCAACCAGCTATGCCGTTCAAATAATTCTAAATTTCTGTGTGTGTCAGGTTGTGAAAGGGGATTGAGAAGCTCTCCATTTTTTCTGTTTCCCAAAAGGATACATTATTATAGACCCATAATATCTTTTCCATTCTATTTCATTTTACTGAAAAGAAAATATCCTGGGAAATAGCCTCTGACTTTCTCATTTTAACACACCATGACTAGAGAGCCTGTGCTGATTACTCAACCATGGCTTTGAAACGCTGAGTAATTTTACTCTGAACTATTGATGTTGTTTCCTCAGGGCTTGGATTTCTGTGTGGGAATGGCACTGAAATCAATCACGGATTGTTTTGACCAGACTCTGGAGCATTTACATTTATTCCAAAAAACTCCTCTTCTCTCTGCCCCCTAAAGTGGCATCTACCTGGCAAATGCTGTTATGAGTCAATTGCGAAGAATGAGCACAGATTCTTCCAAGATCTAGGGGACACTCACTTTGGATGTGTCAGGTTGGAAGCTGACTTCCTAGGTCCATGTGTCAAGTTCAAAAGCACTGCTCTGGTGGACCTGCCATCATCCCCCATCAACATAACCATCACACCCCATTAATGACAGCAGAAATGCACCACGCTCTTTATATGCTGCTTAGCAATTGTCCCTAATGTTACAGTTTTACAAATACACAGGGGAGCCCTCCCAGGTTGAAGTTTTTGAGTAATTTAGTCCTAACACCTCTGACAGGAAAACAAATTTTAATCTATTTTTCAATTTGGAGTTGTTTTAATCACCTATGCAAACATCACGTACCCATGTGTGCATACACAGTATCACAAATTTTGTAGTTCTATAAATTATTTTTATTCAGATTTTCTAGTTTTTGAGCAACTACATCAGACAGTAATGGAATCTCTTCTCCTTGTAAATAGTCTTGAGAATACACTCAATGCAGTCATGCTGCTTAATAATTGTTACTGTCATTTTGAAAACATGAAAGAAAGACATTCCATGAAGGGGGAACAATAGAGGGAAAGGAGTATGTCAGGAAGAAATTTCCCTCTACCCTTCTAGGTGATTCTGGCTGGTCTAAGAATTAAATTGATATGAGACAGATTAATAAAAGAAAGTGAAACAGAAGTTTAGTAGAATGAATTCATGAGAGAGACCTAGTAAAACTGAATAACTCACCAAACTGGCAAAAACCCTCACCTTTAATACCATCTTCCACTAGAGACAAGAGAGGATGATGAGGCAGTGGTTTGGGATGCCAAAGAGGAAGGCAATTTACAAGGGGCTGGAAAAGCAGACGGTTGGTAAGCATTTGAGGGGTCAGGAGGAAGCAGGGGACTAAGAAAGGAATTTTAACACACAGTCTTTGCTGGGGTCCTCCCTGTCTATACACCTAGCTCACACTACGGTCACCTCTGGGGATGGCTCCCTTCCTAAACAGGTCCTCTCTCTAGATCCTTTCAGGCAGCTAGGGGAAAGGTCAAAGTTCCTTCCTGAGTCTCCTGCGCTTTGATTGTTTTCAGCCTGAAATAATCCACATGGCAGAGAGACATTTGGGGTGGCAAATTCTGCTCCCTTCCAAGTGATTTCCAAATTGTACTGTTGCTATTTTCATAGGAAGTCTGCACTGTGAAGCTGGTAAACACAGAACGCATCCCAGATTTTTTCAATCTAAAGTATTACAGAAGGTAGATAATTCAAAGCAGTTCAACCTAATTCTACCTTAAATGCTTTTAGTCCTGCTTTGGTACCAATTGTGTGGCTTCCGTCAGGATCTCTGTTCCCCGTTCTGTAGCATTCAAATGTGGAATGGTAACCTACTCCAGTATCCTTGCCTGGAGAATTCCATGGACGGAAGAGTCTGTCCATGGCTACAGTCCAGGGGTCCCAAATAGTTGGACACTACATGACTGAGTGCCTGGGAGGACTAACACTTTCACTTTGGGGATGCTGGCCCAACCAGGGAGGGTAAGAAAGCTCTGCTTCACTCGCCCTGGACCCCTATACCTGTCCCCATGCACCCCTTCCATTTGGGTGCTCCCGAGATGTATCCTTTGTAGAAGAAGTGAAGTCACTCAGTGGTGTCCAACTCTTTGAGATTCCATGAGCTGTAGCCTGCCAGGCTCCTCTGTATCCTTTAGAATATACTGGTGTATATATAATATAGTATAGCCTTTGTAATATGCTGGTAAATGTAAGTGTGAAATCTAAGTATCTCCTGCCATATCAATAAACAAGGAATGTCACAGCTATCAGAGGCCTCTGGCCTCCAAATGTGAATAAGGGCTCCCAAAGCTGCAATCCAGCAGATGCCTTACCCCACCCCCCACGGTGATTTCTGAGGTGCCCAGGGGGGTGGGGGGGATGCAAAAAGGAGCCACCTGCCACATCTACTATTCCTTAAGGGGAACAAGGAAACAGGATCTTGTCCCAGATAGTTGAGGTGCATAAGAAAGGAAGGAACTCTGTGAGCCCAGAGGTTTGCATCTTCCCATACATAGAATGCTAAATTCCTCAACTTGATAACTTATTTTTCTTACCTGACAATAATCTTCAATGTTCAGACTGCCTGCTCCCTTTGTGGCAAATTTGTATATAGCCTGACTCCCCCTCCTGCCTTCTTGGAGCAGTTTTCTCAAAGCTACTGAAATGCTGTCTCCCGGGCTCGGTGTCCTAAACATTCCCACCAAATAAAGTAACTCTCTACTGTTTGGAGAAGGAAATGGCAACCCACTCCAGTACTCTTGCCTAGAGAATTCTGTGGCAGAGAAGCCTGGTGGGCTGCTGTCCATGAGGTCACACGAAGTCAGACATGACTGAAGCGACTTAGCATGCATGCATGCATTGGAGAAGGAAATGACACCCCGCTCCAGTCTTCTTGCCTGGAGAATCCCAGGGATGGGGGAGTCTGGTGGGCTGCCGTCTATGGGGTCGCACAGTCAGACACGGCTGAAGCAACTTAGCAGCAGCAGCTCAAACTGTAAAAACTCTGCCTGCGATGCAGGAGACCTGGGTTCAATACCTGGAGAAGGGAATGGCAACCCACTCCAGTATTCTCGCCTGGAGAATCCCATGGACAGAGAAGCCTGGCAGTACAGTCCGTGGGGTCGCACAGAGTCGGACACGACTGAGCGACCGAACTGAACAGACATAAGACCCCTTGCTAAAAACAAGCAGGCAGGCACTCTTTCTGTCCTCTTTTGATGTCTATGTCAGAAGCTTTCTCTATCTCTTTTATACGTTAATAAAGTTCTGTTACACAAAAAGCTCTGAGTGGTCAAGCCTCGTCTCTGGACCCGGATCGAAATCCTCTCCTCCAGAGGTCATGAACCCCGGCAGAGCACACGGCTCGAAGTCCCAACCTTTCAGTATGATCATCTCTAGGTCGACCTATGCAAATGGCTTTATTTTCTTCTTTTTTTATGACTGAGTAGTATCCCACTGTCGGAGAAGGCAATGGCACCCCACTCCAGTACTCTTGCCTGGGAAATCCCATGGACAGAGGAGCCTGGTGGGCTGCAGTCCACGGGATCTCGAAGAGTCGGGTACGACTGAGTGACTTCACTCTCACTTTTCACTTTCATGCTCTGGAGAAGGAAATGGCAACCCACTCCAGTGTTCTTGCCTGGAGAGTCCCAGGGATGGGAGCATGGTGGGCTACCATCTATGGGGTCACACAGAGTCGGACACGACTGAAGCGACTTAGCAGCAGCAGCAGTATTCCACTGTATATAGGAACAACATCTTTTTTATCCATTCCTCTACTGGTGGACATCAAGGTTGCTTCCATGTCTTGACTACTATAAATAGTCCTACAATGAACACTGGGGTGCATATATCTTTCTGAATTATGATTTTCTCCAGATATGTGCCCAGTAGTATGATAGCTGCATTATGTGGTAGTTCTAGTTTTTTAAGGAACCTCCACCCACATTGCATTCTCAAATTGAGCCAGGCAGAAGTTCCAGGGAGCTAATATCCCTTGGAGTAACCCTCAATTGGGATTGACAGGCATTAGAACAGCAGTGCAGGTATGCCTATTACCTATGCATGACTATTAACAATGCTGCCTTTCATTATCAGCAGTTCCTTGTTGACTTTAAAAAAGGCAGTTTCAGGATAGTGGCAGAGGTGGAAACTAGACTGGAGAGTGAACATGAGTCAGTTTATGCAGACAGATGTTTTGAGAAGTTTGACAATGAAAGGGAACAGAAAGGTGCGGCAGCTAGAGGACACTCTGGTGACAAGGGAGGATTCTTCTGTATGTTTCAGGTGTATAAAAACGGGGATTAATCTCTAGGGAGAATAAGAATGATGATTATAGAAGGGGAAAACTGAAGAACCAAAGCTCTCCAGGGGAAATAAAGACTTAAGCTAGGGAAGTAATTGCCATTAAATCTTAATAGAACTCTTTCTGATAAAGTAGGTACAAAAGAACCATGACTTTGAGTTACAAATGATGTATAGCATTTTCTGCCTTGTTCTGAATGTCATTTTTGATAGTTCTAGATCAACACTGGTTGATCATTTAAAGCTCAGGACAATTGTTTTAATTGATGTACAATACCTGGTTTCCCTGATAGCTCAGTTGGTAAAGAATCCACCTGCAACTGCAATGCAGGAGACCTGGGTTCCACCCCTGGGTAGGGAAAATCCACTGAAGAAGGGATAGGCTACCCACTTCAATATTCTTGGGCTTTCCTTGTGGCTCAGCTGGTAAAGAATCTGCCCGTAATATGGGAGACCTGGGTTCAATCCCTGGGTTGGGAAGATCTCCTGGAGAAGGGAATGGCTTCCCACTCCAGTATTCTGGCCTGGAGAATTCCATGGACTATATAGTTCATGGGATTGCAAAGAGTCAGACTGAGCGACTTTCACTTTCACATTCACAAGGGCTCCTAAGAATGACAATCACCCAATAATAGTAACTTAGACCAACATTTCCAAAACTGTCAGCTATAGATTGCTAACTGACATGAACCCTTAGAAATGCTCCCTCCATGCAATTAAGACAATCACACTGTTATGAGCAGTATGATTAAACAAAGTTTCATGATCAAATAAATTTGGGAACTACTACCTATTCTGTCTATTCTCAGATATCCACAAGATTTTACAATACAGACCTTGGTTCAATTTTCTTTAACCAAGAATTTCCTCAGAATGAGATGTGAGAATTCACTCACATATTAAAACATATTCCCTTATAAGTATTCACACATAACTCATCTATTAATTTTTGTAGCATTCATGCAGCCTCAAAATACCCAATCAACTTTGAATCTGGAAGGTCAATGTATTAACTTCAAAGATTGTGTATGTGCGTTAGTCGCTCAGTCAGTCTTGTCTGACTGCAATCCCATGGACTGTAGCCCTCCAGGCTCCTCTATTCATTGAATTCTCCAGTCAGGAATATTGGAGTGGGAAGCCATTCACTTCTCCAGGGGATCTTCCCAACCCAGGGATCAAACCCAGGTCTCCTGTGTTGCAGGTAGATTTTTTACCACTGAGTCACCAGGGAAACTCTTCCTTTAAAGACCATTACCTCTCATTTATCCTGGAAATGATTCCTATGAATTCATTTTTCCTCCCAGAGAAATGCCCTTTATGACTTCACTTTCTTTCTATACTGCTTGCCACCACTGACAACATAATACCAGGCAAGGCTATAGTGATTCAACTTTTAATAAGTTTTTTATGCAAGTATCATCAAAGGTTTTAGAAAGTTTAAATATATTTTATTCGTGTGTTTCCTTTTATCTACATGCATATTTACCCCCTTGTACAACTCTAGAAGGTCGAAAAGCAGTCCCAATTTGAAGAGGAAAAACATCGCAGTGCTGAAGAAAGAGCCAAAGGCTGTTCCTACACAGAGCTAGATGTAAAGTGAAATAATATTAAATAGAAAATTTCTTCTCATGACATATTCCCAATATATGGGAATTGCAAAAAACATTTGGACATGTTTTTGCAACTTGAGCCAGAAATATGTTTCAACATGTTAAACATGAAAAAAAAGTGGTGGGAAAGAGGGAGGGAGGGAAGGGGAGGGACTTACTCTGGTTTGATTTTATTGTATAAATATGAAAAGTTTCATGTCTCATCTTCAAAAATATTTTCAAAGAAACTTGAAACAATTTTTAGACCAAATTTATATTACATAAAATTTCTATCCATAGTGTTAATAAGAGTTGATTTTTAATATGAAGTGAAATTTAAGATAATAGAAAATTAGTTATAATGTGTTTCAGAAAAATGAGCCCAAACCTTAAATGCTACCAGAACAATAATCATTTGTAGGTAACTGAGATTGTTATAGAACATTTCATGACTTCCAACTCAAGGGTCCTTTGTAGAACCAAAATATCCCACAGCAAACATACCGAGCATTAAAATAAAACAAGATCAATACCCTTGAGTAAAATTCACCTTTGGGCAAGAAGCATCAGGGCAAAATTAAAATCTCAGAGCCTCTTTATTGAGTTAAACATAGTCTGGAGGGTGAGCAGTTCATTTCCATTAGTATCTATGTAAAGTCAAAATGTCTTTTTATTAAGAGCCGTGACTAATTACCTATAATGCTTTTGCAATACCTTGGACTCAGAATGTCCAAGGACACCAAACGGAACAACTCACATGCCGTGTGTATAAAGTTGCTTGAAGATGATGTTACCATAACAGTTATATTCTCTATTCCCACAAGACAACCCGAGAGGTCAAAGGTCTACATCAGAGGTTTTCATCGTCAATCCCATTCACCATGTTTGCACTCTGCCTAAGCTCACTTTGACAACCACTTATTGTTTTAGGTAAAGATGAGATAATAGCAGTCAACTGCATTAGCTCACACCAATCAGTTAAAAAATATGGAGTGATTACCTGCTAATATGATAAAAAAATATACATAAAAATAATGCCCTTGAAATATAACTGATAACCACAACACCAGGTGGCAAAAGCTCTTGCACACAGTTGGTGCTCAAAATGGATTGATTTGAATGTGAAAAAAATAGCAAACAATATAATACAAAATTTCATGCTGAAATACATACTATGCAGTTCTCCAAGGATGATCCCCAGACCAGCATTATCAGCATCTCTTGGGAACTTGCTAGAAATGCATGTTTTCTCAGACCCCAGTCCATAGCAAATGGAATCTGAAACTCTGGGGGAGGGCCCAGCAATTTCTGTTATAGTAAGCACTTAAGATTGACGCTTTTGAATTGTGGTCCTGGGGAAGACATTTGGGAGCCCCTTGGACTGTGATGAGATCAAACCAGTCAATCCTAAAGGAGATCAACCCTGAATATGCATCGGAAGGACTGATGCTGAAGCTCTAACACTGCGGTCACCTGATGCAAAGAACTGACTCTTTGGAAAAGACCCTGATTCTGGGAAAGGTTGAAGGCAAACAGAGAAGGGGGCAGCAAAGCATGAGATAGTCAGACGGCCTAACCGGCTCAACAGACATGAATTTGACCAAACCCTGGGGGACAGTAGAGGACAGAGGAGCAGAGTGCTGCAGTTCATGGGGTTGCAAACAGTCAGACACGACTTAGCGACTGAAAACAGCAACAAAGCTCTTTAGCTGATTCTGATGCACATGATGGTTTAAGAACCTCTGGTGTGGACTCCAGATGCGAGCTGTTCTGCAGAGTCAAAGGGGGTGACTAATGATGGAATGACAAGGCAATGCTTCATCAGGGAGGCAGCAAAGTCAGGCTTCCTCCTCTCCCCATGCAATTAAGATAAAAGAAAATTAATCACTGATTGTTATAAGCAGTGTGATTAAACACTGTTCATTTTGACCTCATCCAAGTAAGAACAATGAGGACCTAATTGACCTAGATAAAGAAAACAACAAAAGTGAAAGGACCCTTTGGGCAGAAAAACCTTTTAAAGGCCACATTTGTGAGGTAGAGAGCAAAATGGAACACAGAAGGAATGACTTTCTGGCAGAATTTGACTAAGGGCATGCTGCAATTCATGGGGTCGCAAAGAGTCGGAGACGATTGAGTGACTGAACTGAACTGAACTGAATAGGACTTCCCAGGTGACTCGAGTGGTAAAGAACCCGCCTGCCAATGTGGGAGACATAAGAGATGCAGATTCGATCCCTGGGTCGGGAAGATCCCCTGGAGGAGGGCATGGCAATCCACTCCAGTATTCTTGCCTAGAGAATCCCAAGGACAGAGGAGCCTGGCAGGTTACCGCCCATGGGATTGCACAGAGTTGGACATGACTAAAGCAACTTAGCACACACAGAGTCAAATGCTTATTAAAAGCACTGGAAGAACATACTTCCAAGCCTGCCTTATGACTGGGCTCTGGCCAACATAATGTAGGTTGCAGCAACATCTGACACATCCAGGCCTGAAAACAAATCCACTGTGTGATCCTGGTCCTTTCTCACCCCTTCAGCGGTGACAATGGAAGGTCTGAGAGTGGTGTCACCTCACTGAGGACAAAGCTTGGGCCCCCACATCACCGCTTGAAGGAACACTGCCCAGGAGAGCTATCTAGCAGACATGGACTAGGAGTCATGATGAAAAACCATACGCTCCCGAGATGCTGGAGTTGTTGGTTACTGCAGCAAAGCTTAATAAACCCTGACTAACACTAGAGAAGTCACTGTGGGATGGCAATGCAGTGTTCATGACATTCAAGGGCAAAATTTAACACAGCCAAAGAAATGGCTTCCCTCATAGCTCAGTTGGTAAAGAATCCACCTGCAGTGCAGAAGACCCCAGTTTGATTCCTGGGTCAGGAAGATCCACTGGAGAAGGGATAGGCTACCCACTCCAGTATTCTTGGGCTTCCCTTGTGACTCAGCTGGTAAAGAATCCGCCTGCAATGCAGGAGACCTGGGTTCGATCCCTGGGTTAGAAAGATCCCCTGGAGAAGGGAAAGGGTACCCACTCCAGTATTCTGGCCTGGAGAGTTCCATAGACTGTATAGTCCCATGGGGTCGCAAACAGTCAGACACAATTGAGTAAGTTTCACTTTTCAAACAGAAGCAAGAAGACTGCACTGTTCCAAGCAGTTGAACCAATCAAATTCCCGGAGCCAGGACATAATCTTTTTAATTTGGGATTTAGACCAATGGCCCACTTTCCCCTTCATTTACAACTAGAATTCAACAGACGTACACAATAAGTTCTTACCATCCAAACAAGTAACCCTGAGAATCCTACCTCCTTCTAAACAGACTTAGCCTTCTGAGTGTATAATACAACAGATCATTTCCCTCGAGTCCTCTGAGTGGACTAGATTTGATACTTTAGCAAGGAGAAAGACAGTGCGGTCTTCCCATTTTTCAGAGTTGAAGGATGATCATTTTGACCATCACTGCATGATCTTTCTTAGTCCTTCTCTGTATCATGATCCAAGAGAAAATGATTCAATCAGGGTTTTGATTCAATCAGATGAACAGAAGTCACTTTAAGTATCTCAGTGAAGAAGAGATTAAATATAGGAAATTAGAGGCCTACATTAACACTGGGAGGATGCAGGAGCAGTGGTCAGGAAGGTTGCTGGCTCTCAGGAAATCAGAAAAGTCAGGAATCAGAGGGGAGCTGCTGCCAATGATTTCAGCCACCGATAGCTCCAACAGTTAGTCCTCGGGAGGACACCTCTTAGAAGCAGCTTGAAGCTCCTGCTAATCATGTCAGTTGCCTGCAGTACTGAAGTGACTTTCAGAAAAAACCGAGAAACCACCCCCAAATCCCTCTATCTGCCATCTGCTGACACCTACACACATTTCCACAGCTGATCTGGAGAGTAGCTGTCCCTTCCATGTGCCTTCCATACCTCACCCAAGTGACTCTTATTTCCAGAATCTAATGGGAACCCTCTGGCTAGGAATTCAAGGAATTTAATTTCCAGGATCTCAGCCCCTGGAATACAAAAGGAAAGGAAGAAAAGCAGGGAGATTGCTCAGTGTTAACAGACAAAATCTGACACAAAGGGTGAGTTATATAAATGGAGACCAGAGCAGACGTGAGGCCAATTAAACAGCCTTTATAAATAACTCCACGGGACTGTATTCAAGCCTTGGACACGTGACAAAGCGGAGCACAGGCCATGGGAGTGTAGGTGGCCGTCTCCAAATATATTACTTCCCCAAAGTATTGGTTAAGATTTTATTGGTAGCAGCTAACAAGAACCAACTGCAGTTAACCTGAGGATACATGCAGAAAGCCTCTCTACTCCACCATTTGCTCTTTCCTATGCTAATCAGTTCATAACAGAAACACAGTTCAAATCAGCTTAAACAGAAAAGATGGTTAGTGGACATTGGTCCTGTCCAAAACATTCATAAGACATTTGGTCCATGGTTTTGGATAGAATCAAATATGAAAGACCCTGTGATGTAGACCAAATGTCTTACGGATATGTTGTTGAGCAGGACCGAATGTGCAAGGAAAAGGACATCTCTTGGATCCTATATCTGGGGAAATTCGGGTGCTGAACAGGCTGTTGTCATGGTAAGAGAGCCAAGAATTCAGGAAAAGGTACCATGGTGTCAGAGCTGTTTCTCTTTTTCCAGCTCATTGTTCTATTTTTAATTCTTGCCTTTACATTCCAGAGCAAGCTCCAAAGCGCCAGGGAAAATGGCCATGACAGGCTCTCACCGACTTCAGTTTAACAACCTCAAAAAAGAAAAAAAACCCTCTCTCTCTACAGTCACTCCCAGGGAAGGCTTTATGACAGTTCTGCTTGAGTCAAAATGGTCATATATCCACTCTAAGCCAAAATGTCGAACCAAGGGGATGGGTTACTCTACTTGATCAGCCTGGGACAGGAGGTTCCAATGATTTACAGGCCTACTCACACTACAAAGCGTGCAGAAGGTGTCCCTCCACCAAAGGACCAGACCAAGAAGACTGGGAGACCACACGGAAAGAATGGTCTTTCCGTTCAATGCTTCAGTTGAGATGATTGGTGCTACTGGACATAACTGGAAAACTGGAGAAGCCCAGGGCCAAATTGATGCATATCATAGGAGATGAGGAGGTCGTCTAGAAGGAGAGAGGTGGGAGGGGAAAGAGAACGACAAAGGAGGGGGCAGAAGGAGGAGAAAGAGAAGGAAAACAACAGAAGCTCAGATCTCTTTTTCTACCCACCTCTCTGCCTTCTCTTTCTTTCTGCATCCTTCATCTCCTCATTCTACTTGTCCCTATGGAACATCAGGGACGGAAGTTCCTAGACCTTCCCAACAACTGTAAAGACGACTCATCTGTTAACATTACTCCTCTGTTAGATGATGAACTGCCGTTTCCAAGAGAAACATTCCTGTTTCCTTCACTTTGGCCAGACATCCAGCTCAGAACAATCAACCAACCACATTCTAATGGGCAAGGTAAGGGCTAGCAGAGACTGAACCTCCTGTTCTAAGAGACACAATCCTGAGATGCTAACAGACCCTCGTAAGCTGTCGCTTAACCAATCCCACGGGTGAGGGCTATGTTGTCACCGTTCTCTGGAGCTTTGCATATCAGAAGATGGAGTACAAAGTGTAGCAGAGCAGTTGGCAAAAGTAAGCGTAGACTCTGTAGTACCACCTTTCACCTGTTATCTACAAACATTTTGACTTTTCAAATTCAGCTCAGATGAGAGTGAAGAAAATGAGATAAACAGTAAACTCAGTTGTTGACGAGAGGATGATTTAAAAGTGCTGCAGACACTGTTCATAATAGCCAGGACATGGAAGCAACCTAGATGCCCATCAGCAGACGAATGGATAAGAAAGCTGTGGTACATATACACCATGGAATATTACTCAGCCATTAAAAAGAATTCATTTGAATCAGTTCTAATGAGATGGATGAAACTGGAGCCCATTATACAGAGTGAAGTAAGCCAGAAAGATAAAGACCAATACAGTATACTAACGCATATATATGGAATTTAGAAAGATGGTAACAATAACCCTATATGCAAAATAGAAAAAGAGACACAGATGTACAGAATAGACTTTTGGACTCTGTGGGAGAAGGCGAGGGTGGGATGTTTCGAGAGAACAGCATCAAAACATGTATATTATCTAGGGTGAAACAGATCACCAGCCCAGGTGGGATGCATGAGACAAGTGCTCAGGGATGGTGCACTGGGAGGACCCAGAGGGATGGGATGGAGAGGGAGGCGGGAGGGGGGATTAGGATGGGGAACACATGTAAATCCATGGCTGATTCATGTCAATTTATGGCAAAAACCACTACAATATTGTAATTAGCCTCCAACTAATAAAAATGGAAAAAATAAATAAATAAAAGTGCACAGAAGACAATATGGCACCCATAGTTCTGCCTAAAGGGAGATTCATTTTCAGCTCACAATTCGGTCTGACAACAGGAACACATTTTTAAAAACCACCTCCATGACCAAAGCATGGGAAATACCACATAGCAGCAGAAAACGAACACAACAGACAAAGGGAGCATGTGAGGTTTGTACAAATGGAACAGAAAACCACTTGCAGCAAAGGAAGGCTGCTGACAGAACTCTTTCTGGTATAATGCATCACTGGGCTTCCTGCAGGCAGTGAGCCCCAAAGACAAGACCCACCGTGCCCCTTTTCACCAGCTTTCCATGAGAGTCTAAAACTTCAGGACGGGGCTCATCAGGCTTCAGTGCCCACACTGGTCAGTTCCACACTACTGTGAACCAGCAGACAGAAAGGTGGATTAATACAAGCCAAGGCCCTGCCCCAAGACAGAGAGCTCAACAGAGTCCAGCAACAGAGTCCAGCTCCTCCTCCCTGCAACTCCCCATCTCCCTGAGCTACACACCTTCTGGCCCACCCCACATGTCCTCTCTGCAATACAACCATAGCTGTTTCCCCAGAATCACCCTGAGGGCTAGATGGCTTTACATTTCCTTTTCTTATTTGACATTAGCTGGTTTTCCTATACAGACATCCCTTCATCTCTCTCTCTCCAATTGGCTCCCCCTTCTTCCCCGCCAACAAAGCCACCCATATGCCTTTCCCCCAGAACTTACTTATTTTCTATTCTTGCTATTAAACAAGGAACTCAGAAGTTAGATAAGCTGAAGTTTCTTAAAGAATTTCATTTGGAATGGCAGGAGTTTCAGTTCAATCAGAAAAGGATGGAATTCACACTTCATCCTCTAGCCCAGATTCAGACAACCCCAAGGCACACAGAGAAGGCTCTCTCCTAGAATTTACCAAAATCAGACTGTGTATTTACGTGTCTGACTGCTTCCACCAGCCTAATCATGTGGCAAGCAGGAACTTCATCTTATTTGTCCTTGTATCCTTGATCGCATCCAGCACAAAGCTTTCTAAATATTCAGTTTGCTGAATGGAGGAGCAGGTGACACCCCAAAAGTAAAATGGATTAGCTAAATAAACAGGAGTTAGTCTGTTGGCTCCGAATGGCAGAGCAGTCAGACACAGCTACGAAGCAAATGAGAAGTGTACTGCTGTTTGTTCATTAAGATTCTCCAGAGTCAACTGGGACCACCTGGTTATTTTTTTTTTCCTTCTCTCCCCTGCGCTGTGTTTTAGATCACACAACTACATCCCGGGCTTGGCTGCCTGAGCCTCCCATCTGAAAAGGAGACAATTTCCCACTCTCTTCACAGGCGTGGGGTAAATCTTGAGAACATTCCATGCGCACGCACTGCACCATGTTCTTTTCCCACTCTCGTCAGGGGGAGGGAGTAAACTGTCCCCTCCCTTTGAACACGTTCACACCCCGTCAGGCGACGTGCACAGCAACGTCTGTCCCCGGACGATTAACGTGCCTCCTCTGAGACAGCCACAGAGGAGCAGATGGCACGGGGACTGCTGAGAAGACGGCGCCCGAGCTTCCGTCTCAGCGCCCTCCCTCCACCTGGCGGCCTGGAACAGCTGGGTGAGCGCCATCTGCCCACCGCGAACCCATCAGGTGAAGGCTCTGTCTCCTTAATTGCGGTTAAGCTTACCCAAGTAATCAAAGTCATCACCGGGCCTCTGATGATACAATTCTGACAACTCTTCCTGCACTCAGAGAGCCACACATCCACATTTGAAAAGCTTAGCACAGTGAATGGAGAGAGAAATAGGAACAGACAACAGGCAGGCGGCTTTTTTCAAGGATTCCTTGGCTGGTGTCATTCTCCTTCTTTAAAGGAATTAGGAAAACTCTTAAAACTGTCAACACGTAACATCCCCCAACACTGCCTGGGAAAGCCCACACCATCTTCACCATGCAACTCTTGGGGAGGCCATGACCTGCCTCGACTGTTGAGAGATCTCAGGGACAAGACCCTCCTGCCACAGGAGGCCTCTCGGGGGACAGCTGATGCTGGGCCTCCAGACCCTCACCCCTGGCCCTCTATTCATTTATCACGTGCTAAGTGAATCTGGGCACCCGGAATGCAATGGAGTATAAGACTGCCAAAGCCCCTCAGAGGGCTTATATTTTGGTGGAGGGACAGATAATTAATAGGTACACCAACAAATAAATTTGAGAGTTCAACAAGTGATAAAAATTATGAAGAAAGCAGAGTAATATAGTGCCAAACACAAGTTAGCGGTGGAGGGAGTCGTGGAGGGAAGCAGGGTCCAGTTGGCGGCAGGGTAACAGGCTCAAGGGAAAGACCAGGACACTTCTCTTGAGGGCTGTGGTTTCCCAAACAAATGCTATTTTGGAATAAGACTTTGCTTCTTTAATCACTAGACTCTCCCCTTGAAGTTGCTGAACCTCAATAGTAGCTCATATATCCAGTGGACTGATAAAGATATTTTTAATACCCAATGACTAATACTAAAAGTAGGGTACAGAATAGTCCAAAAGGGAAAAAGAAAAACCCATATAGCAACATTCTCCAACCAAACAGAAAGAAAAAGACTTCTTATACCTCTCAGAAGAGGTAAGAGACTAGGAAAGTGAATAGAGACAAAGATCTACTCTCGATGGAGACAAATTAATGAGTGTGTTAACTGGGAAGCTGGCTAGAGCATTAATCTATACAGGCAGGCTCGTACCTCACTATAATGGGCTGGGAATGTGGTGCTGGTTTCCTTGATTCCAGATATGACTTTGTATATGCTGAAGGCAAATGGCACTGAAGAACATGCTCACTCTTGGTCCACACATAAGTAAATGCCTTGGTGGGACGTTCCTGGTGGTCCAGTGATTAGGAATCGCCTGCCAATGCAGGGGACATGGGTTCAAACCCTGGTTTGGGTTTGAACATGCCAACTAAGCAACTAAGCCTTCAAGTCACAACTACTGAAGCCCTAGTGCCTAGAATGTGTTCCACAACAAGAGAAGTCACTACAGTGAGAAGTTCAAGCACCACAACTAGAGAGTAGCCCTTGCTCGCTGCAACTAGAGAAGTCTGCGAAGAGAAACAATGAAGACTCAGCACAACCAAAAATAAATACATAAATACACAAAAGTTTAAAAATAAATAAATGCTTTGGCTTAAATTTCAGTATTCTGTAGGAAAAAAAAACTTTTTGTTATTCGTAACTCCTGCGGCCTTCTAAGGCAAATAGGTCCTGATACCTGAAGGATTTGGTAAATGCAGACTTCATTCTCAATGCAATTGTCTTTTGTAAAGCTTGGAGAAATATTAAATACCTGGTGGAAGATTGCAAATAGGAAAAAGAGCAGCATAACTTGATCGCCAAAATGACATCAAGCCTAGATGATTTTTAAAAAATGAGATACATGCTACTTAATATTTCTAGAGCACAAAAAAGAAAAATAGAAATCTTTCCAAGGAATCCTCAAAGCTAACCTTTTCCTGAAACCCAAATCAATAAATAGTACAGAGCCATCTTTTCTAATAATATGGATGATCAATTCTAAATAATATTGTATTAAAAGGGTAATAAAACACAAGCAAGTAAATTTTATTCCAGGAATGCAAGAATAGTTCAACATTAGGGAATTCATTAATGTTATTTCTAACAAAGAAGAAAGAAGAAAATCTATATCATTCTCTAAATAGATGATACAACAATATTTGATAACACTCAATATTTATTTCTAATTTTCAAAAAACATTTAATTAATTAAAAAGAAAAAGAAACTCCTTGATAAACAGCATCAATCTACAGCAAATTCCATATTCTGAAATTTTCCAAGCATTTCCATTAAAGACAGAACAATGATGATTAGAATCACCATAATTACTCAACATTGTTCTGAAAGACCCAGCCAATGCAATAAGACATGGAAACAAAATAAGATGTGAATATTTACATGGAAGAGATAAACTTCATTTACAGATGACATAATTTTCTATTTAGAAAATCTGTATTGGGCCCTTTTTTAATACCTAACATAAAAATGAATTATATGCAATTAAATTTCTGAGACTTTAAAATGTGTTAATAATATGATCTTGGGATAGATTATAAAACTATAAATTATCCCAGTGGAAATTTTTTTCTAGACACATAAAATAGTTTTTAGGGACACATCCTATTACATTTACATGTAAATATAATTATTTGGAATTTGCTTCAAAAATACCAGAGAAGAAGTATGAGAGAGTCAGTGAAATTACAGTGTGCTCATAATATATCTATTGAATCTGGGAGATGTGTACGTATGGGAGTTAGTATAGTGTTGTAATTTTGTATATGTTTAAAATTTTTCATTCTTTATAATGAGTTCAAAAAATATTAAGTCTGCATAAAAGAAGTGAGAGTTTGAGTTGGCCCCAAAAAATAGGATATACAAGGCCCAGTTTTCATTCTCTATAATTCTTCTGGGAAAAATAAAGCTTTTATTTTTAACTTGTCTCATTGTTTTTATCCCAAGTCTGAATTTTGCAGTTTCATTTTCTATATTTCAATAAATCTTTTTTTTTTTTTCATGAAAGAAAACCAATAACAACTTGACAGAATCTTCCTGGCTCCTCTTCCAACCCACTCACAGCCTCAGCATAAGGAAGTTCATAAAGTATCCTTTGGGTTGTTTTTACTCCCCCTCGAACTGCTTTTTTGAGCTCAAGATATACATTCATCACTGGTTCACACTTGGCCCCTCACTTTCTTTTATTTTTAATCATGTCACAAGCACCCACAAACTCATCACCCAAAACAAAAGCCAGGACCTTGAAGATAATCCACCACAAGTGGTGTTTCCTTATCTCAAATCCTTGCCTCTTCCACACCTGCCCCAAGTAACCAGCACCCTAAATTTCATATCCATAGTTCCCTTGCTTTTCTTTTTATTCAGTTCACTTGCACCATCTTACTTTCAACTTAATAAAAAGGCATAGTATGTTGGAACCTACTTTTTTCACTTAATCATACATCACCAAACTCAGTCCATATTGTGGTGTCACTCTGTAGTTTATTTAATCTATCTCACAATGTCACTGTATGAATACACTCGATTGATTCAACCAGTCTGCAACTAATGGGCATTTGGATTGTTTCTGGACTTCCACTGTTATCAAGATGGTTACGAACCATCTTGTACACATCTCCAGTTGTACAAGCTTCAGAATTTCTCTGAGAATTATCTGAAGAATAAAATTGCTGGGTGATAGGGAATGAAAATGGTTCCCCTTACTTTTCATCTGAAAAATCTTTCTGCAGAAACCCTGCCCCGTGCTTGTATCAAGAAAGTGACACTTCTATGCTTTGTTGTGATTTGTTGCTGGCCCTTCCAGCTCTTCTTTTTCCAGCCCTGTGGTAATCTAAGAGATTTGTTTTCACATTTAGTGCTTCAGAATAATTGAAGGAAAAGTCTGGCAGCATCATTCTGAGCTTGGAGAGCTCCAAGCATCTTTAATTGGCACAACTTTTGCAGTCAAAGTGATGGAGATTTGACTGCTAGCCATCCGCATTTCTCTTGGGGGTTGTAATCAAGAAAAAAATGACCCTTCTCTCCATATACATAGACATCAAATCTATTTCAACCTTCATTTTAAAGCACAGTATTGAAACAAATACATTCTAATCTTTTTTTTACGTTGTGTTTACTCTTCCCCCACTTTTTTTGAGATGGACAAGATTTTTAAATCAGTGACTTCTGGGGAGCTACTGATTTTTATGAATTCCTTAAAGCTAAACTCTTCTCATTTTATGACATGATCAAAACTACCTGAGAAAATTAATAATCTGCTCCCTGACTTGAATGAGAAATTGAGCAAGGAATGTAGGATTTTTCTCCCTGTTTTCAGAGTATATAAACCATATGCTCACCTTAAGTTAACTATCACATCTAGAATCAGGTGCTGGCTGGCTGATGTGAGGGCATTTTGTTCCCTCTTTATTTTAATCAGGGAAAGAGAACATGAGTACTTGAAAATTCATAATATTAACAGTCTAATTAGAGTTTCTTAAATGCTGTTTTAAATTAGGATAATTTTAAATTATTGGATGTGACAACTATATAAACATAAAATGTTTTAATTACAGACTTGTTTGTGTGAGAGAAAAAAAATCCACTCAAAGCATCAATCTGTCATTCTGCATTAATTTCCAACAGTCATGGATTCCCACTGGACCACTCACTGAATTTTAGCAATAAGTCTGTACCTATCGTCCTCTCTCTGCAATTTAATCTTCACCTGCTGGTGGCCAGGTCTCTGCTCTTTAAAGGAAAAAACCCAACAAATTCAAGTTGAATTCTCATTCAAATTCATTGCAACTCCTAGTGTTTCTGAATGTGTTTAATGTTATCACTAAGCACAATCCTTCTGGGCCTTCATAAATATCCTGGCATGTTACCAAAGAAGCAAAAGGTCATGTGAGTAGCTCAATCTTAAAGAATGATAAAACGCACAAAAATAAGATCTCCAAGTCTCCCTCAAGTGCTGATTAACATTTTAAAGTCACTTTCTCCTTTTAGAATCTGATGAAAGTAATGCAGTCTTTCCCATAATCACAAAAAAAATCCAAAGTCAAAGAGGTTGCATACCAATTCTGAAGGCCTGTGATGCTCCTGATGGTCACACCCATCAAGGAGGATTCTACCCTCCTTGAATCTATCCCCTCAAGATTAAGAATCACTGTTAAGGTTCTTACAATTCTAACTTCTGTGAGATAAAATATTCATTAATCAGTAAGTCTGTGTGGGTACCTACTGGGTGTCAAACACTGTGCTAGACACGAGAAGCACAGCAGAGACACCATCACCCCAGGCTCCTGCTTCCAGGAGGCTCACAGTCTCATGGAGCAAGCAGAGAGTAACCGAATGACCATGCCAACTATGCAGGACAGGAACGCAGTCAGAAGAACAAACGGGAGAAAGACTGAGTGGCTCTAAGAACCAAAAAAATGGGGATCTGGCCTGACCAGGAAGGCTCTAGACTATCCTGAGGTTGTAACAATGGAGCTGAGATCTAAGTTAACAGGTGGAGGGATGGAAAGAGTATTTGGAGGAGTAGGAACAGCAGGATTGAAGACTCCGTACTTAGAGGGAGCATAGTCTATAAGAAAGAGGGGCCAAGTACAGAGGGACAGGGAGAGAAAGGCACAAGCCAGGCTGAAGGGACAGATTATCAGTCTTCATGATCATGCTTTAAGACTTTTTTTTTTTTTACTTAATTTTGGAGGGATAGCAAGTCAATGAACAGTTTTAAGCTGGAAGATAGGCCACATAATCAGATCTGAATCTAATAAGTTCATCTTGCATGCAGTGTGGAGAACAGAGGGGGCAAAAGACCACAATGGATGCTAAAAGATCAGGTTATGTGCAGGTCACACTGGGAGTCTAGTAAGAACAGTAACTAGATAAGGATGGTGACTGAGGAGATGAATATGGTTGGACCCAAGACAATATTGAGTTGGGAAAATTAATAGGAAGCTATGAAAGACAGTTTTTCTTCATGTGCCAAGACACTGACCACTGCCTGCTGCCCAGGAAGGTCTGAATGATTTGTTTTAGTCGTTTCCGACTCTGGGAGACCCTATGGACGGTAGTCCACCAGGCTCCTCTGTTCATGGGATTCTCCAGACATGACTGGAGTACGTTGCCATGCCCTTCTCCAGGGGATCTTCCTGACTCAGGGATCGAACCCGAGTCTCGTGTCTCCTGCATTGGCAGGCGGGTTCTTTACCACTAGCAACACCTGGGGCACCCCCGTAGTAGGAGCTACATAGTAGGTGCTCAGTAAATAAATGTTGAATAAATAAATGGGTGGCAAATAATATATAAACATAAAAGTATAAATGGGTCAAAGATTTTTATGTAATTGAAACTGCTGAAAGAGTGGGGTGCAGACATTGCTCAGATAAAGGGTGATAAATAAAAGCATAATATGTGAACAAAAAAATGGGTTGTTTCAATCCGGAATGAAGATAGGGTGGTGCTGAAGGATCTAGTCTGACTTATACAGGTTCTGTAAAGTGAAAATGAGTGAGTAAATTACTGGGAGTAGAAGGCTGATAGAATAACAAGGAGAGAGATTCACCTTTGCTTAATATCAACAGTTGTGCGTTCATAACCTCCTCGGTGGTTTAGTCGCTAAGTCGTGTCTGACCCTTGTGACCGCACGGACAGAGGAGCCTGGCAGGCTACAGTCCATGGGATTCTCCAGGCAAGAACACTGGAGTGCGTAGCCATTTCCTTCTCCAGGGGATCTTCCCAACCCAGGAATTGAACCTGGGTATCCTGCCTTGTAGGCGGATTCTTTACCAACTGAGCTATAAGGGAAGCCTTAGAAACTTCCTTAGAACATGGCAAACAATAATGATGAGGAAATTGTGCGAGAATACAAGCAGGGCATTAATTACCAGCCCTGCACACCTTTCAACAATCTCCCAGTCATGCAAGTTTGTATGTTCTTCTTTGATTTCAAAAATAAAGAAGGAGATTACGATGTGGAAATATTTTAGAATACTAACAACTGATGTGCAAATAAGACTCTGGAGTTTCAGTTCTCTGATGCAGTCACAGCCACTGGAATCCAACCTGGGAAATTCTTAGTAACTGTGGGGACTTCACTGGAAGTCCAGTGGCTAACACCCTACACTCCCAAATCAGCGACCCTAGTTCAATCTCTGGTCAGATACCAGATCCCATGTGCCACACCCAAGACCCAGAGCAGCAAAATAAATAATAAAATTAAATATTAAGTATAAAAATCACTGTGGATATTGACCCTTTATCAACCCAAATTATTCAGCACACATGTGATGAAACAGGACAAGTTCTATGTTTCTGTTCCCCAACTTATGTATATAAAGCCCCATAAGATTCTATTCAGCTAGTAAGAATGCAAATGAATGCACACATAAGGGAGATTCATTCTCAGTTCTGGAACCTATATGCATTGAATGGTTTGGATCTTTATTATCTTTGACTTTTGCTCTTAGATGGAAAGTTAAATTAATGACCACATTCACTGTATATTTTGAAACCAACCTTTGAAATTTTTAGAAAGGGGATGGATTATATGTAGGCTTCATTTTCCCAGTAGAGCTCTGCATCTGAAGCTAGTGTTTAATGAAGATTACAGGCTTAAAGACAGTCCCATCAATAAAGCTAGAGGTAGTAAAATGCCTCAGAATTTTTCAGAAGTGGAAACAGAAGCAACAGAATGGGGAATTCAGCACTTGGTGAACATTTTAACTGAGAAGTGGAATCTCTTACATTAGGACAAGAAATAAAATGCAACCAGTTTTTCCCATCATCATCTAGGCTAGGGTTAGCCAACTTTTCTGTGAATAAGTGTTATTTTTAATTTCCCCCAAGGTTTCATGACTCATGGGGTGTGACTTGATAATTATGTGGCTAAAGAAGGAATATAGAAATTAAAATTCCTGATTAAAGATGTTTATGGGACTTCCCTGGTAGTCCAGTGGTTAATAATCCACCTTCTAATGCAGGGGATGTGGGTTCAATCCCTGATTGGGAACTAAGATCCCACATGCCACAGGTCAACTAAGCCCACGCACTCTGAAGCCATATTACCACAACTACACGACCTGCGTGCCACAACTAAGACCCATCACAGCCAAATAAATAAATAAATAATTGTTTTAAAATGATGATTGTAAGGCATTAGTCTGAATACAAATCAGGAGAAGACACTGTCATTTTTTTTCTGCCTTTCTCCCTGACCACTGACGGCTTAACTAAAGCAACTGGCTTTGAAATTATATTAAGCACAGCTTTGATGTCCACTGACCTACCTGCTGGAGATTTCCTGAGCTAAGTCTCTTTGTTCTCTCTCTGGGCAGGAGCTTGACCTTCAGGCAGGTTGGGAAGAGCCTGCAGCCTTTGTGATGAGAATTGATCGCAATGGAAACAGACTGCTAACTCAGTACCCAGACAGTACTCTTTGCAACCACTTCTCCCAAATGACTTGATCCTCAAAGTGGTCCAATCCCATCAACTGCAAATGCCCAGCTCACTCCTTACTGCATCCAAGATAGAGATGTCTAACCCCAAATATATGACAGAGGCTGTCTCAAAGATGAGTGCCAATAAATGGCTCTATTTAAACAAGGTGAAAAGTGAGATTAGTTTACCATCCTTAAATACTCAACTCTTCATTATCCACATTAATAAAGGAATCAAAGGGAAAATAGTCCAAAATAAAGGATAATACAAACCAATTTATATTTGGCTTTAGTATGCATTATTAGATTTTGAGGGTGAGCCAATTAACTTTCTAATTATGGCTTGGCTTTTCAGAATGAGTTTGTATTCTCAACTGGCTTCTGTTGAAAGCCAGATAGTGTTATGCCAGAAGCCAGGAGAAATTTAACCTGGAATTTAAAATTTTCTGTACATGATGTATCCATATGTTATTAGTATCATGAGCTGATTTGTTCTGCCACTTGGAGAAGGTCTATATCAATCCAACAGTCTCTGGAGAGCAACGGTATAATGCAAATTAGACAGAAACAAAATCAGATATTGTATTAGACATTAGACGTCAAGATAAAAGTATTACTAGGAAGTGTCATTTCCACAGGAAGCCATAGCAATCCTAAATTTATAGCTAATAGTATAATCCTAACATAGATAAATAAAAAAAACTCCTCAGAACTAAAAGAAATAGACAAATCTTCCATCATAGTTGGAGAATTTAACACACTTTGCTCAGTAACTGATAAAATAGGCAGACAACAGATCACTAAGGATATTAAAGACTTGAACAACCTTTTAGAAAACTAGGCCTAATGGACAATTATGAAAGACCACATCCAACAACAGAAGAATACACAATTCTTTTGTGGTCCTATGAATCATTTACCCAAGCTTGAATTCCAGATGCCATCCTCACATGTAATCTTAGGTAAGTCACTTTGCTTCCATAATCTTTAGTTTTCTCAAATATGAAATGGAAAGAATAATACTTGTTATAAAAAACTGCTGGGGATATTAACTGAGAAGTAAAAACTAAAATAGCATGTTAAAGTGAAAGATACCATACAGATGTTGGTTACCAATGTAACAAAGGATCAAGAATGTCTCAGTAGGAATAGCTTATGGACCACGACTGGCTTAATGGAATAGGGCATTTGTTCTAACACTGGTATGTGCATAGCCCAACACTATTTAACTTAGACTGTACGTTTCATGGAAGCAGTTGGGGAATGAACTATTGATGAAAATGATGGGCCATTTTACAAATGCTATTTTCCCTACCTCCACTGGCAGGCATGAAGCAAAAATACTTGAGGTTAATTCCAATTTTCATTTTTGCCAGTTCATATCTACTGAGCTACTATCATTTGTTGACTTGAGCACAAAAAACCGTTACACCACAAGATTCTGGCATCTTATAGAAGACAATATTGCCACACTCTAAACCTAGTTAGCTCGGATAACGAATCAGAATAAAGAAAAATTTTCTTCTTGGATAAAGAAAAGTTCTTTCTTGAGGTTCTTTCTTGAGGTTCTCCCTCATTTTAATTATTAATAAGCACATAATTAATATATAAAAGTATATCTGTATTCCTAACCAGCTTTATATAGGGAACTGCTATGAGGACTGATTGAAAGAATAATGTGAGACAGAACTGTGCATCCAAAAATATGCTACTCAAGATGAGAGGGGCTGTTATTATTTATTTGGCCAAATTACTGAGAATCTACTTTATCAGCACCTGTAGCCAACACACAAACGCACACAGGCTCTCTCACAAAGACACACACATGCTTTGTGTAGAAATACAAAAAGTAGAAAATGTCAATGACTGGGTAGATTAAGGGTTAAAGGGATGATATCAGGAAGTCCTAGAAGTAAACATTATAGAGAGGTTGCTAAAATTATTTAACTCATTCTATCTGACCTAAAACACACACACACACACAATCATTTAACTAAATGGAGTAGCCCAACTTGATAAAGTTAAGGTTATTGTCTAAGACATTGAAAAAGAATAAATGAAACAGAAATACTGGAAGAATAATTGAAGCAGAAAGAAGCCAAAAGGATGACCCAGGATTTACTTAGTGTCCAGGCACCTAATAGACCCAGCACAGTGGTGGGACCATAACACATCCTCACGCATATACGTATTGCAGTCAAAACTTGGCCAGAGTCAATTTGCTCTTCTCAGGCAATCAATGCTCTAGCAAAGTTAGGAGACTTTTATCACTGTCAGAAATGTAAAGTTGTTGCCTAAGATATAACGTTAAAGTTAATTCTACTTTGATCATTCATAAAACCTATGATTGGCTTGAGGGAGGCTGTGAGACTTACTTGACACATATTTAGGACTCTGATGTTTTTCCTAAGTTTCTACAAGACTCAATCAAAATGTATCTAATCTCAGTCTTCAACCAATGAACAATATTTGTATCAGTAATCCAGAAAAAAATACACAAAAAATCACAGTACCTGTACATATTCAGTCATGACAGTTAACATCTTTATAATGCTTCAAAATTTACAAATTGCAAGACATACCTATTATCCCCAAAATACACATTAAAAATAGAAGCCAAGTGATTAAATGAGGTAGTTCTCAAAGTTTTATGACAAAGGGCAAGATTAAAGAATAAAATTAACCCTCAGAGGCTGATGATGTAACCCAAAGCAATCTAGCAAGGTTAAAAAGTACCCTGTGGGTCTCCTGTTTATATTTTGTTCCAAATTCTGTAGCTATGGAGGATGTAGTAGGTAGAATGAGACTCGCTGCAACAACCAGGCAAAAATCATATTGTTAAAGACACTGGATATCTATTAAAGCAAAGAGGACTAAATGAATTTAACAAGACAAAGGATAGAACCTTCCTCACATGAACTGATCTTGATGTCTATTCTCTTCCTGGAAGGCATTTGCTGAAATTACTTATTGATTATAAATTGGGCTTGCTGTGAGAGACAGTCAGTCTTTGGAGAAGAGAGAAACAAGTGGAGTTTTTGATGACATTACACAGGCTGGCATGTTGAATTAGAATCTAGAGAATCCCCAAGGCCTATGTCTCAGTTTTTCTAGTAAGAAAGCTGCTGAGTCTTGGAATATCATGGGAGGCAGGAGGGTATGGATAAAAAGGCAAAATAAAATCACCCACAACATCTGGTGCTTAAGCAACAAAGTTCTAGTAGAAAGAGGAACCTACAGCAAACATTTACCAGGCCTCATCCTTCAGACATTCGGAACAAAAGGATAACAGATTCTAAGGAAAGCTTCCAGACATCCTAATGCAGACCTGAATGGATAGAACTTACTCACCCATTACTCTCTCTGGGGAAAAATAAAGTCCACTTTAGCATTTATTCATCTTTTGTATACAATGTCCTCTACATTATTTAAAATTTCATGAGACACAGGAAAAAGGTAAGGAATATTACTGATAGTTAAGAGAAAAAACAAAGAATTATAAACAGTTGATATACATATCAGTGAAACAAGATTTTAAAATAAACAGACGTAGTAAAGAAAACAGAGAAGATGAACAAAATGAATGAATTTTGAAATTTAGACAATTTCAACAAATAACTCGGTTCTATAAAAAAGAATCAAATACACAGTCTAGAACTGAGAAATACAATTTATAAAGCTAAAAATTCATTCAGACATGTTAAGAGCAGATTTGACAAAGCAGAAAGGATTACTGAACTCAAAAGACAAGTCAATAAAAAATATTCAAATTAAAGCTCAGGTAGAAATAAACAAACAAAAAAAAGAACATAAAATAAGAGACAGGCAAAACACAGTAAAATGATCTGATATGTATGCAATTGGAGTCACAGAAAGAAAAGAGGGAGAAAATGGAGCTTAAGTAATATTTATAAGATAATGACTAAAATTTTTCAAAACATGTAAGAAATCAAAAATCAATAGATTTCAGATGTGTCAGGAACCATAAATGAGATAAATATAAAGAAAACCACACCAAGATACATCATAGTATAACTGGGGAGAAATGATAAACTTTAAAGCAGTTAGAAGAAAAGATGCAATACACTCAAGATAATATCGCAACTGATTTTTTCTAATAGAAACATGAAAAGAAGACAATGAAATGATACCTTTAAGATGCTAACTGCCAACTTAGAATTCTATCACCAGTGAAAATAGTCTTTAAAAATGGAGATGAAGTAAAGATATTTTCAGACATACAAAAATGTAAGAGAAGTTATACTTATCAGGCTGACACTATAATAAACATAAAAAGAAATTCTTCAAACTGAACTAAAATTAACCCAAACAGAAGTACAATAATACAGAAAGGCATAAGAATACTAGAAACGAAAAGTGTGTGAGTAAATATAAAGAATAAAGCACTTTAAATCAGCAATCTTAATAATGTCCTGTGAAGTGTTTAAGACAGGTGAGATAAATAAAATACATGACAACAGTAGTATGAAGAATGGAAAAGTCAATGAATTGTGTGGTTATAAACTTCTTGCCTTAGAGGAGGAAGTGATAAAACTACCAATAAGGTAGACCTGTTGTTAGTCAAACATACTTTGAAGTGAACGAAAGTGAAAGTCACTTAGTTGTGTCTGACGCTCTGTGACCCCATGGACTATACAATCCATGGTATTCTCCAGGCCAGAATACTGGAGTGGGTAGCCTTTCCCTTCTCCAGGGGATCTTCCCAACCCAGGGATTGAACCCATGTCTCCTGCATTGCAGGTGGATTCTTTACCAGTCAAGCCACAAGGCACAAGGGAAGCCCACATATTTATTTTTGTTGTTATTGTTGTTGTTGTTTTAACTTTTTTTATTAGTTGAAAAGCCCACATATTTAAAGATTAAACATACTTTCATTTGCTGCAAATCATGGCCCATGGACCAAATCTGCCAGCAACCATGTTTTTTTAAATAAGGATATACAGGCACGCAGCAATGTCTGTATGTTTATGTTTTATCCATTGCAGCTTTAACATTAAAACTATGGGGATAAGTGGTTTCTACAGAGAGCATATGGCCCTCAATGCCCAAAATGTTTACTATGAGACCCTTTCCAGAAAATCCACATACCCCTACATAAAGTAACAATTTTTAAAAAAAGAACACAACTCAAAAACTAATAGAGAATATAAAAAGTAACAATAACACATTGTCAAGATCCAAAAGGCAGGAAAGAAAGAATAAACAGGCAAAGATGCAAATAAAAATTAAACAAATGGTAAAATGAGAGACTTATACCTAAGTAAATAATGGGCTAAATACTTCAATTAAAAGACAAAGATTTTTTGGGCTGGATTAAAAACAAAAACAGGACAAAGGGCTTACATTAAACATAAGAGAATAGTTAAAGGATGGAGAAAGACTGACCATCCAGATACAAACCAAAATGCTGATACTAGTATCAAATATAATCAACTTCAAGGAAAGAATATTACTATAGATGAGGTCATTCCAACAGGAAGATAGAACAATTCTAAATGTAAAGCTAATAATATAGCTACAAAATGTACAAAGCAAAAAGCTCTCTAAAGTTCTCGAAGAAATTCTAAAGTTTGAGGAAATTTACAAATCTTCTGTCAGAGTTGGAGAATTTAACACTCCTTTCTCAGTAACCAAAAGAACGGGCAAAGTCGCCGAGGATACTGAAGATTCGAACAACCCATAAACCAATTTGACCTAACTGACAATTATGAAAGTACTGAGTCCAGCAGCTGAGGAATAACATTTCCCTAGCGTTTCTACAAAAAAAGTTGCCAGAACAATCAATATGCCAGTCCATAAAGCAAACCTCGACAAATCACACAAGTTCTCCCATCACAGTGAACTTAACCTATGGATAAGTCACCGAAAACTAACTAGAAATAAAACAACACTCTTGTACCTAACTCATGCCTCTAAAAAGAAATCACAACGGAAATTCTAAAATATGTTGAACTGAACCTTTAAGAAGATACAGCATGCCAAAATTTGGGCCATGTCGTGTTAAGACACTTCAGTTGTGTCCTACTCTGTGCGACCCCATGGACTGTTTCTAGGCAAGAATCCTGGAGTGGGTTGCCATTTCCTCCTCCAGGGAATCTTCCCGATCCAGGGATCCAACCCACGTCTCCTCCATCTCCTACGGGCAGGAAGTTTCCTTACCACTGTGCCGCCTGAGAAGCTGTTCATGCCACGCCCTACATCTGTCAGCCTGGCCACATCCTCACCTCGGAAGCCCAGCCAACATCATTCTCCACCTCCCACTGCCTGCACCCAGCGCAGCCACGTAAACGTCGTGTGAAGCTAGACCCAGCCACCTCCCACTGCTGCCACAAATCTAAAAGGCACACCGACAAAGAGGACGCTACACAAGGCTTTCTCCTGAGCTGCTATAAAGAAATTGCAAATATACTTGGATAGGAAGGCTTTTTTAAAGCTGTTTCGTGGCTTTTTCTTCTGTGAAATACACATAAAGAAAGCAACTTGCCACAAGTTACCCAATAAAGAGTTGCTTTACATTGGCTTTGTTTGAAATACAGTAAATATTAACAGTATGCTGGAGCCAGGGTGTATAGTAAAGAATTTGGCCTTAACTAAAGAAAAGGTCTGGCCTTTGCCCTTGGCTTCCAAAAGGTAATCTCCAGGTCCTTGGAATTTTATGCCTGATAGGTGTGCCTCTGTTTCCCTAGGAACACTGGGTCATGCTAGATAGTCCAACAGCATGATTTTTGGATGGTGGGCTTGGGGATCTGGAGAGAATGCCCACATTCATGGAGATGGAAGGTGGAGACTGGCCATCCCAGAAAGACCAAAACACGTAACTTAGGGTGACGGCTTTGGTCACACAATATCAATCATCCTAGAAATTGAGTCAACCACGTGGGCTGTCAATCAATCAATCAAGCCTACATAATGGAGTCCCAATAAAAAGTCAGAACACCGGGGTCTGGGTGAGCTTCCCTGGGTGGTAATACTCCGTGTGTATTGTCACACATCAGAGGGAAGCTCCAAATCTGGAACTCTCCCAGGCTCTGCCCTATTTCCTTCCTTCAGTTGATCTGAATCTCTGCATGCTCCCTGTAATGAACCACAGCCATGAATGTGATTCAGTGAGCTCTATGAGTCCTGGCAAATCGCTGAACTGAAAGGGAGTGTGGGGAACCCCTGAAACTCGCAGCTGGTGACAGAAATGAGAGCAATCTTGGGGGACGGTGCCCTTGAGTCTTTGTAGTTGGCCTAACCTTCCATATGGGCTTCCCTGGTGGCTCGGATGGTAAACACTCTGCCTGCAACGCAGGAGACCAGGGTTCCATCCCTGGGTCGGGAAGATCCCCTGGAGGAGGGCATGGTAACTCACTCCAGTAATCTTGCCTGGAGAATCCTATGGACAGAGGAGCCTGGTGGGCTGCAGTCTACGGGGTCACAGAGAGTCAGACACGACTGAGCGACTAACACTTTCACACTCCAAACTTCCATACAGGGGTACATTTTGACTGAATTTGCTACTATTCAACTCCTTTTTTTTTTTTTAATTGGGGGAAATGGAGTTCTTCCATACCACTCTTTCTTTGCTACTCATCTGTTCTTCCATCTTTTTTCTCTTGTTGCAGACATGATTTACAATACTATCATTAACTTGCATATTCTCTTTCAATTTGGACCTCTATCATCACAGACAAACATAAACATTTCCCCCTCAAAAAGAAAGAAAACAGAAAACTGAGTCTTTCTATGGTTCTCAAAGTCCCCACACTCTGGTCATATCCCACCATCCGATTCCTTTCTCCTTCCAGACCCTGAACCGCACTTTGGCTGGCCCCTTCCTGCCCTTCCACATCCTCTGCTTGTTTAGCCATCTGTAACTTCATGCACACAACTCCCCTCCCCACGGTCCTCCTGCCGTCTCCTCCTCCTGACCAAAACCAAACTACTTCAGTGACTCAAATCACTGCTTCTCTGTGAAGTGTCCACAGTGATGGTGTCAACCTCACAAGGTCGATGGGGACATTCAAAGAGGCAATATGCATAAAGGGCTCAAAGTGACGCAATTCACAGTAAGTCCAGTGTCAGCATTAGCCACTGTTACCATCATTGCTATTACACCTTCTTGTTGCTATGATACTTGTCTTTTTTGATCCTATTTCATTCAGAGTCTACTACAATCTAGCCTTTAATTGCACCTGTAACATTTATTCTGTACTGTATGCTCATTAGCTTCTGGATTATTCTGACTTGAGGACAGGATCCATGTCTATGATTTCCCAGAGAATTTCAGACACAGAGTAAGTCCTGAATCTTTTTGACATAATGATAAATTCAGAGAACACTGGGATGACAGCACATGATCGAGGCTTGCAAATAATGAACATACTTGAATCCCTATTGTGTGTCGGTGGGTATTGTTTGTTCCTCAAGGCCCTGTGTTTGGGAGTTTTAAAGGGTTTTGGACTGACAAGCGTGACAATTTGTACTTGTCACTGAGAAGTAAGAAGAGGCAAGAAGTCATGGAAATTGAGCTATTTCATGCTCAGTCTCATTATAAAAGATTTAACTCATGTTAACCAGCACCAAATTCTCCTCTACTCCTTAAGCACATAGAAAACTGTATGTCAAAGTCATTCTGTGCCCCCCTCCCTGCCTTCCTCCCATTCTGCCATGCCTGGTGACACCGCAAACGATGGAGGCTCTGTTAGGACGGGACCTAGACCAGAGGCCCAGCCCAACTTGCATTTAACGTGAGTGTGTGGATGTTACTGAGCAACTAAGATGCAGGAATTAATTAGTTATAGCAGTAAACCTTGCACCTTCTAGTTGACACCCTAAGCAAATAATAACAATATCAAAACACTCAGTTTGCTGACACGGCTTCATTATACCACAATTCTTAAAGCAGCAGGAAATCTAGCTAATTTGCCTCTCTAAAGCCTAGTTCTAGACTCACTTTACCTTCACAGATATTTTTATTACAAAGATATTCAAACAAGAAAAGCTTACAAAAGTATACAGTTAACACACATATACCCACCACCCAGATTCCACGATTAACATTTTGCAATATTTGCTTTATCACGTCCCTATTCATCTCCCCATCCCTCTCTCTCATCAACTTACCATTCACACTTTGACACGTTTCAAAGTTGGCAGTATCAGTGTCTTAGGTCAGCTTTATTACTTTCCTAATTCTCACACCACCCACATGATAAACAATGACCCCACAACAAACAACCAGGAAGTATTGAGTTCCCTCATAGCTCAGTCGGTAAAGAATCTGCCTGCAATGCAGAAGACCTGGGTTCGATCCCTGGGTCGGGAAGATCCCCTGGAGAAGGAAATGGCAACCCACTCCAGGATTCTTGCTTGGGAAATCCCATGGACAGAGGAGACTGGTGGGTTACAGCCCATGGGGTTGCAAGAGTTGGACACAACTTGGCAACTAAACACACACATACACACTGAGAGAAGTGTATCAACAATTATCTCTTACTGAGTACCTACTATGTGCTGTATGCCTGAGATACAAATAAAGGCGCCCAAGGGCCAGAAGAGGCTGGTCTCCATTTCTCACACTGAAGTGTTCCCAGTGACCTGCACTTCAAGCAGGGAAGGTGCTGAGCTCTCCACTTGGAGCATCATTTGTTCTTTCACAATCGGTCGTAGAAAGTGCAGTCCTCAGCTTCAGACACTGAAACCCAATGAATCAAACATAATGGGTCTGACATGTCATTGAATAAAACCCAGAAAAAATGCTGTGTGGGTTCCACACAAATGCCTCCCTTAAAGGCAGGTCTCGGATTTTTATTATTTTGTTGCTGCAGGCATTTTAACAGATTATTGGACACCGTGTTTCCAATAAAAAGTTCTCTTTGTGCTTTTGCTATTTTCTTGGTTTCACTGAAAAAAAAATAAATAAATAAATAAACTTCTTTAATGATATCAACTCCCCAAAATAAAATAGGTGGTGAAGAGTAATAAGAACCACTTAAATATTTTAACATATAACATTAAGTAGACAAAGACATATAATGCTAGTAGCACTATTACATAAATTCCATTTGCATCCTCCCTTTGATCCTGTTAGGTATATAAGGTGAGTGTGGTTATTGTCATTACAGTTAGCAGATGATAAAATGGAATCTGAGAACAAGCCTCATCGGTAGCAAATGGTAGATCTGGGATTCAAACACCACACTTCTGGCTCCAAGTCCCCTGTAATCTTCCCTCTGCATTTAATGTAAGAATAAAATAGTGTTTGGGGCAATAACTATTTCAACTTTATGTGAAATTTGTAGTTTTAACACATTAACTCAAAATAGCAAATATATACTGTCTTCCACATGCATACTGTCTTTACCATCTGGGCCACCAGAGTCAGTAAATCCAGCTGGCGATAGCATGTGTGATTGATGGAACTACCTTTTACAACAGTAATATGCACTTAATCAACTGAGATAAGGAAAAGTACATCCCCAAACATGAAGGAGAGTAAATATGTGAAGGATTCAGAGTATAAATATTGCTTTGTTTAGAAATAAATATAACCCAGTATATGTTTCTGAATGAGCTGAAGATATGTCCACATGCAAACAGAAATGGATGATACGATCTTTTAAAAAAGTATATTTATTTACTTCTTTGTTTGGCTGCGCTGGGTTTTTATTACAGCATGCAGGGTCTTCAGTTGCAGCATGTGAACTCTTAGTTGCAGCATGTGGAATCTAATTCCCTGACCAGGGATGGAACCTGGTCCCCCTGCATTGGAAGCATGGAGTCTGAGCCATTAGACCCCGAGGGAAGTCCCTCATAATACAGTCTTCATGAAAATCCTGACATGCTGATTCTCTTTTGGTAGTTTAAGTTGTTTGTGATTTATGGGTTGACGTCCTGCCTTCTCCCTGTAGCTTTGCCCGACTCCTTTGACCAGTGGATGGTCAAAGGATGGTCTCCGATGTCTTGGATTTCTTCTTGAAGTCTGAATGCCTCCACATCGCACTACATCATTCACAATGTGGCAGACAAGATTTTTCAAGCTATGTTCTCCTCTTTGCTTCTTACTGCATTTTTTCTTGTCCAGAAAGACAGACATTATTCACACATTGCCTCAGGGAAAGTCTGACAGCATAGAAACTCAGAACTGAAGCGTCAAATTCCTGGAGATTTAAAGTTTATTTCAGAAAATGTTTGCACAATTTCTGGTCTAGTTATTTGTCCTGTAGGAGAGCTCAGTCTGACTCTGAAGATGACTGGCCTCTCCTTGGGTGAACCAGGCTTCACTTGCGTGAGCTCAGTCACACCAGCTATGCTAATTGCCCATGAGATCCTCCTCACTGCTGACCCGTGATGACAGCAGGACCAGGGTCACAGAGCAGGAAGCACACGCTGGTTGGCCTCAAGCTGCTCAGCTTACTTTCTAAATCTCCCCACGTGGGCAACCACTCTTCCACAACTGACCGGAGTCCTAGAAAGACCCAGGAAAGCAGAGTTGGGCTTTGAACACCTCAAGTGGTAATGGTGTTATGAGAACCCAGATCATCTGTGGGTGCTCAGTTCAGTTCAGTTGCTCAGTCGTGTCTGACTCTTTGCAACCCCATGAATCGCAGCACGCCAGGCCTCCCTGTCCATCACCAACTCCCGGAGTTTACTCAAACTCATGTCCATCGAGTCGGTGATGTCATCCAACTATCTCATCCTCTGTCATCCCCTTCTCCTCCTGCCCCCAATCCCTCCCAACATCAGGGTCTTTTCCAATGAGTCAACTCTTCACATCAGGTGGCCAAAGCACTGGAATTTCAGCTTCAGCATCAGTCCTTCCAATGAACACCCAGGACTGATCTCCTTTAGGATAGATTGGTTGGATTTCCTTGCAGTCCAAGGGACTCTCAAGAGTCTTCTCCAACACCACAGTTCAAAAGCATCAATTTTTCAGCGCTCAATTTTCTTCACAGTCCAACTCTCACATCCATACATGACCACTGGAAAAACCATAGTCTTGTCTAGATGGACCTTTGTTGACAAAGCAATGTCTCTGCTTTTTAATTTGCTATCTAGGTTGGTCATAACTTTCCTTCCAAGGAGTAAGCATCTTTTAATTTTGCTGGGTTTTCTTGTTACCACAGCATAACTTGGACTATCCTAATACATCTTCTAATATCACTTACTTTTTTATTATCCATCTCCTCCCATAAAAATGTAAGAGCAGGAAGTTGTATCTGTTGTGTCACTAATATATCTCTAGCTCCTAAAACATTACTTGCCACAAAATAGGTGATCAACAGATATTCACTGAATGAATGGAACAAATTACTGTATAATAATTTTTAAAAAATACAGGTACTATGAAAGAGAATTACTAATGAGCTTTAGTAAAGTGACCTCGTCAGTGAGTTAGAAAAGTCATCTCTGATGAAATGACTTTGAAGCCGAGTCCTAAAAAATGAATAGGAGTGACTCACCTGGTGAGAATTAAGAGATTCAAGAGACACTGTCACACCAGGCTCTGGGCAATCCCCACTCTGACCACTGCTAGGAAGGTGCTACATAGTGTCATGAGAACCTAAGATTTGAAGATCTGACATCAGCAGCAGAGTAAGCAACAGTGTAACAAAAAAAATTTGCTGGCTAGAGGGAAGCAAAAATTAAATTAGAAAAAAAAAGATGTGATATTATGTACAACAGGATAAATTTGAGGTGCAATGATGTGTCTTAATGGTTATATGAGAATATAGCAGCATGTATTAAAGTATTTACAGAAGGCCTAACAGAAGAGATGAGAAATGAGCTGAAATTTTAGTGGCAAATGAGAGCAAGAAAGCAAGAGAACGCCGGAGGTCAACACAGACAGGAGTCTGATGCAGGGCAGGAGGAAGACTTCACACACACTCAGGTGGGAGAGCCTAAGGCACGAATGCAGAAGACTGGGGGAAACAGCAAAACTAAATTTGAATCCCTGCTGGGCCAGTGGGTAAGACTTTGCCTTCCAATGCAGAGGGTGCGGGTTCACTCTCTGGCCAGGGAGCTAAGACCCCTCATGCCAAAAAACCAAAAGATAAAACAGAAGCAACATTGTAACAAATTCAATAAAGACTTTAAAAAACATTCCACATCCCCAAAAAAAAACTTAAAAAAAAAAAAAAACGGAATCGGGAAGCATTCTGAAGGCTAACCCCAATCAGAAAAACAGGTGGAAGAGATTAGATGGGGTCAGTTCACAATGAGCTGTAAATGCCAGGACTGTGAATATGATCAGGGCAGTGGGACGACAAAGTATTCAGAAAGATTAACTCAAACAACCCAACAAATAAGCAACCACCACTTAGTCCAGCAATTGCGCTCCTTGGACACTCATCCCAGAGAAGTGAAAGCTTCTGTTGCTGTTCAGTCACTCAATCGTGTCCAGCTCTCGGCAACCCCATAGACTGCAGAACGCCCGGCTTCCCAGTTCTTCATGATCTCCTGGAGTTTGCTCAAACTCATGTCCATTGAGTCAGTAATGCCATCCAACCATCTTGTCCTCTATCATTCCCTTCTCCAGCTTTCAATCTTTCCCAGCATCAGGGTTTTTTCAAATGAGTCAGCTCTTCACATTAGGTAGCCAAAGTATTGGAGCTTCAGCATCAGTCTTTCCAATGAATATTCAGAACTGATTTCCTTTAGGATTGACTGGTTTGATCTTCTTGCAGTCCAAGGGACTCTCAAGGGTCTTCTCCAACATCACAGTTTAAAAGCATCAATTCTTTGGCGCTCAGCCTTCCTTATGGTTCAACTCTCATATCCATACATGACTACTGAATAAAACATTGCTTTGACTATATGGATCTTTGTTGACAAAGTATTATCTCTACTTTTTAATACACTGTCTAGGTTTGTCATAGCTTTTCTTCCAAGGCTTTTCTTCATAGCTTTTCTTATGTTCACACAAAAACCTGTACCTGAATACTTAAGACAGAGTCAAAATTCTGTCTATTGTCTGATTCAATTTATGTGACATTTTGGAAAGGAGAGAATTTTAGGAACAGAAAGCAGATTGCTGGTTGCCAGGGGCTGTGAAAGAATTAGGAGTTTAATGGCACTGATCACAAGCGTGGTTCCATCACTGAATGAACGGATCTGTTGAAATCCATAGGATGTACACTGAAAAGAGCGAATTTTACCATATGTAAGTTATACTTTAATAAACCTGATTTTTAAAGACAGTAAAAAAGAAAGATGACAACAGGCAGCAGTGGCAGAACCACAGATCAGGCCCAAGAAGTTGTGAATGAGAAGAAAAGTCAAATGACCTAAATCATTTCCCTGTTCAGTACATATTTATCAAGTAGCAACTAAAATAAACACAAGGTTATACAAGGGATTTTTTCGAATGTATAAAATATATTCATTAATTTCTGGGTCTAATATTTGTGTTAAGTGTGAATGTTCATATGCGCAAATAATTACTCAGACGTGTGGATGCCAGAGACTGAAACTATAAATTGGGTTCAGATTGACTGCCCAAATTAAAGCAAAACCACTGGGCAATTTAATTTCTTATGCAGTCCCTTTACCTGAAGAGATGCTTACTTAGAATTCTTTACTTTGAGTTAATAAGGACATAGTTTAGTTGCCTCCAGGGATTTGGACATTTAGAGGTTGTCTTTAGAAAGATTTGTCTTGGGGGAGGTCATTTGACCTGCAGCTCCAGCTGAAAAGTTTTATGGCTGGAGCTAATTAATTTCCTCAGTGTAATTTTTATTGGCTCCTTCCCTAATCTCCAGCTCTAATAGGCAAATACACTGGAAATGACTCCAATTTCACAAAGAAACAGGGGAGCTCCTGAGCCTTTGTGGAAAAAAGAGCTATAGGAAAAAGAGGAGAGTCCGTGAACAAGGACACTATAAAAAAAACAAGGAGTAAAACAGCCTATGATCAATAATGCCCAGTCTGAATATTGAAAACATACTTAGATGAATTATTTTAGACGATCGTGAAATTTCTTCGCCCCTTCCACTTAAAAGTGGGCGTGCCTGGTGGCTCAGTTGGTAAAGTATCCGCCTGCGATGCAGGAGACCTGGGTTCGATCTCTGGGTTGGGAAGATTCCCTGGAGAAAGGAACAGCTTACCCACTCCAGTATTCTGGCCTGAAGAATACCATAGACTGGATAGTCTATGGCGTTGCAGAGTCGGACACGACTGAGAGATTCACTTTTCCACTTAGAAGTATGACAAAATTGCTCTACGATCATAAGGAATTCTCTTGCAAGTCTTCAGAATGCCAAAATGATGGATAGTTTCTATCAGCCAAACTGTCGGAGAGTGATGTTTTGAAAAATAAATATGTAAAGTAACACTTAAAAATTATGAGACAATTTCAGAAAGAACTCCATCCTCATCTTTTTCTGCCCCTAAGCTGACCTATCAAATCATCCTTAAACACTTACCCTGATGAAAGTCTTATTTTAAAGAATTTAATGCAGATACTTGTCTCAAACACAAGATATACTGAACAGCAACAGAAATTACACACTCTAAGACAGAGTACGAAAATTGATGTCCTCTGTCAAAGTTAACAATTCATAAAGTGCACTGAGAAAAACTGTATAGAATTCTCTTGAAAAGGAAGATTCAGAGACTTCTGGTTCTGCCAAGATGGATCAGTCCCCATTCCTCCCAGATCAATCCCTTCCCGCAACCAGAAAACCCTGGACGTAACCGAGCAAGCACATGAAGACACTGAAAATGAGAAGAAAGAACACATCCTACAAACCTGGGGGCAGCTGCGTGCACGGGGTCTCCTTATGCAGCCCATATAACCAGGCGGGAAGGCTGCAGTTCGCTTAGGACCAAGCAGGAAGCGCCCCTTCAAAGCACCCGCCCCACTCTCCTTACAGAAGCAGGCAGAGGCCACCCATCTCCCCCACTGGATGGTCTTGACAGAGCCAAGCAGAAAGCTAACCTTCTATGCCCCATGTAGCAAAACCCAGTGATGTTCTGATTCCCCTCCCAGGGTAGTGTTACTGGGGCTAAGCAGGACACGGATGGTCCATTCTCTGCCTGATGGAGACTGGTCTCCCCCAGTCCCCTCTGCCGGGTAACACAACTACAGTGAACTTCAGGAAATGACGCTGAGTAATAAGCCCATCCCAAAAGGTTACTGGCTACGTGACTGCATTGATAGACAGTAACATTCTTAAAATGATGAAATTATAGAAATGGAGAGGAGATCAACCAGAGGTCAGGGACTGGGAAGGGAGGCTGGGAGAGAAGGCGATAGCCCTGGCTATCGATAAGCAACACCAGGGATCTTACGGTGGCGGTGTTCTCTGCCCTGACTGCCAACGTCTTGCATCAATGGCTGTGGCACTGTACTATTTTTTTTTAAGAAGTGACTATTGGAGGAAATTGGGTTAAGGTCACTTGGCCTCTCTCTGTATTACTTCTTAGAACTGTAACATGAATCTGCAATTATCTCAAACACAAAGTTCATTAAAAAGAAATTTAACCAAGACTTGAGACCCATCTTTTTAAAAGCATCTGCCCAGTCATCGACAGACTCAATATTAGAATTGTCATTTACATTCCAACACAGAATTGGAGTTTTACTTCCAAACCAGAACAGTAAAGGTAGTTATGGCAATTTGGAGGAGGTTAGACCAAAATTACCTTTCTTCACTTGATCTATAACTTGGATATTAAAATTCTATCACGCCATTGATCCTTCAGCAGCTACCTGTGAGAGCCTACTATGGGCCCCATTCTAAGTTACAGGAATGAAGTAATGAAGGAAACAGACTGTCTGCTCTTCAGAGCTCACCTTTTGAGAGAGAACATTCACGCTAGTCAACAAAGTCCTTTTCTACTCTGCAATCAGTGTAACTATTTCTCTCCAGCTTTGTCAACTATTCATCAATCACGCTGAAGGAAAGATTCTTATGTTCCCTGCACACGACTTTGTTAATTGAAGGACTTCTTTCTCTGTATTAGTCGTCTTTAAACAGAACTAGAAATCTTTCACCAAAAAAAAGCATAAGGTGGGAAACTAAAAGAATATGGCACTCTGACAGACAATCGGGATTTTACTGGAAAACCTCCCTAAGCTGAAAATGTTTAGAGTGGAATCCGTTCTCAGACTGCTGGTTTCTCTGTTTGTTAATATCTATGGCCAATGTGTGGGACATAATTCAATGGAGAGAAACCAAAAGTAAATCTGGGTCTGTTCTTAACTGAGACTGATGATTTCAGACCTTCTAGTGACCCATTTAAAGCATCATTGTATGTGTCATCAGAATGAAGTTTGCATCAAAACACTAGGCCTTTTGAAGGAAAAGTTTAACTATTATTTCTAAAAGAACGAAATGTGTCTTTAAAATAATCACTTACTTGACCAAGTCTATTCATTTTACAAATACTCACCAAATACCTACCACAAGCACTAGGAAGAAGAGTACAAAGATGATTCTATCATGTTGGTCTCTTTTCTCAGTGAGTTCATAGTCTTAAAATTAACTAATCTGAGCAGAGTATATATGCATAGGGGGCTTCCCTGATAGCTCAGTGGTAAAGAATCCACTGCCAATGCAGGAGACATGGGTTCAATCCCTGGGTTGGGAAGATCCCCTGGAGAACAAAATAGCAACCAGCTCTAGTGTTCTTGCCTGGGAAATCCCATGCACAGAGGAGGCTGGCAGGCTACAGTCCATGGGGTCACAAAGAATCAGACACAAGTTGGCAACTAAACAAGAAGATACATGCATAGACCAATGTAAAAAGATGGCTTCTTAGGAGCCAAGTGGAATTGTTCTCCCATAGAAACTCTAATAACTTCTCCTAAATGGAACCAGTCACGGCATCCAGTATAGTTCTGTGACAGAAAACCAGGGTAAAATGTGAAAAATCAAAGAATATGGAAGTCAGAGAAATCACAAGTATTCAGCCACATGAACTTCCCACATAGGTTTAAAAGAGCAGCTTCTTTCTAGCATATATTTACACACAGTTTGCTATTTTATGCATGTCCTAGATAAGAATATGAATGCACGCCCCATTACCATTCAAATACCAACTGGAGACTTTACAGATATTATCACTTTACAGAGAGAGAGTATAAACAGAAGAAACACTTAAACTTTTTCTATTTCCACAGTGTAGCCATAAAGAGATTGTTTATCCAGCTAAAACCTTTCATGTGAAACACAAGAGCCCTGTAACTGAATATCCAAACGCAAAGGCAGGGCTGACAAACTCCTTACGGTAATCGGTAACAAGCTAACAAGCAAGATAGGGCACTTAACTTCAGCTTAGCTATTCCACAGCCACCGATCAGCCTTAATACTAAGTAGGTGGGCCTTTTCTTTGCCTTCCTGCAGTGGTGATCCTTCAGAGTTATCGATACCCAGCCCCACGTGTCCATATTGGTTTTAATATTTCACCCATTTGGAATTAGTCACCCACAAAACTGAAGTTGCAGATTGATCAGTGGGAATCATAAATGTCCTAACTCCAAAATTTAAGAGAAAAGTTAACTCGGTAGTTTGAATTTATACTAAATTCAGACAGTTTCAGGAATGCCCGGAAGTAAAAATAATGAAAGCAAATAAAAGTTGTACTCAACAAAACTGTGCCATTTGCAGAAATGTGGATGGACCTAAAGACCATAATACACAATGAAGTAAGTCAGGAGAACAAATATTGTATATTAACGCACGTATGTGGAATCTGGAAAAATGGTATAGACAATCTTACTTGCAAAGCTGAAATAGACACGCAGATGTAGAAAACAAATGTAAGGACACCAAGGGTGAAAGGGGGCACAGGTGGGATGATTTGGGAGATTCGGATTGACATGTATACACTAGTGATACTATGTAGAAAATAGATGAGTAATGAGGACTGACTGTATAGCAGGGAAAGGTACTAAATGCTTTGTCCGTTAAATGCTAAGTCCATTACAGAGAGGAGATGTACATACCACACGGCTGACACACTTTGCTGGACAGCAGAAACACAACACTATAAAGCAACTATATTCCAAGTTTTTTTTAAGCTATATTGAAAATAAAAATAAAAGCTATATTGAAAAAGTGTCATAAATATACAATATTATGACATGTGCAAAATATATTCATTAGAGTTGTATATTTTGACAACATATCCCCATGCATTTTAACACACCTTTCAAACCACAGCATCCGGTTCAGTGTTCCCTGATTAAAGTATCATAAGTAAAGCCACTCACTCATACATATTTGATCTCCTTTAACCCTCTGTTGGGCTTCCCTAGTGGCTCAGATGGTAAAGCATCTGCCTGCAATGAGGGAGACCCGGGTTCAATCCCCGGGTTAGGAAGATCCCCTGGAGAAGGAAATGGCAACCCACTCCAGTATTCTTGCCTGGAAAATTCCATGGATGGAGGAGCCTGGCGGGCTATATAGTGCATGGGGTCGCAGAGAGTCGGACATGACTGAGCGACTTCACTTTCACTTTTTTTTTTCCCAGCCCTCTGTTAAAACTATTCACAAACCTGTCTCTGCCATAAATCAGGTCCTAGATCTCCTACGTGTCCGAGCTGTTGTGATCAACACCAGTTAGAACAAACAGATAGAAGAAAAGCCTGCAGAGACTCAGCTTCTTTGTCTTGTTTGAAAGCACCCTCTTCACCTAAAGACCTGCAAGAACTTGAACTGCTGGGTGAAGAAAACTTCTCGGTCACAGCTGGTACCGGTATCAGCAGGAGGGACTGTCACAGCCCACAAAAGAGATTTTGGCCCGTTCGTTTAAATGACTTCGGAGCCACTTTACAAGACCGCAAGCGAGAGAGTCTGGCGAAACGTGACAGGAGGCATTTCTCCAGAAAGGAGCTGTGACACCAGATGAGCTAGAGAAAGGCCATGGTGGGCTCAGCTCCTCTCCTAAGATGAAACTGGTCCCAGAGTTACTCTGTAAAAAAGGTATTCACTCTCCTCCAAAGTCAGTCGGATGGAGGTTGTAGCTTTTCCAGAAAATCTACATTACTAATTGGGCCAATTACACATAGGAGGAAGATCACTCGGTGGAATTTGAGGCCCTTTGAGGTCTGGGCCTGGGGTCAAGAATTCTTTGCTGGAAAGTCCCTGAAGCTAAATAAGCACCCTATCACCTGAGGACATAAAAAGTGGTGTTATATGGATTTGGGGGACTAATGCATACATGGAATGACAACAGATAAATTATCATCCCAGGCTGGTTGCAACTGAGCCACCTGGGGAACATCAGGGTCGTTTCCCCAGACACAGGCACTCAAGTGGTTTGACTCACTGTGGGGAAAAAGTATAGCATCTGAGCTGTACTAAACACAGAACAAGGCTGGGGAGAAGATGCACTGCCTGAGGACCCACGTAGTGTGCCAGCGGCAAAGAATGAGGATTCCTTGGGCCCAGAAAAATCGGTCAGGTTGTGCAGAGATGCAGATTGCTTCAAGGTATGACAGGCTTCAGAGATCAGCTAAGTCAAAGCTTCATCTTAAAGAGAAAAAATCACCCGGGCAATGAGAGATGAGCTGAGCAAGCGAAGCTTGAGAGCAGCAGAAGCAAGTCTGGAACCTCTGTGGCCCCCTGACGCCAAGCCCCGTGTCCTTTTCTTTATACTCGCCTCACTTCTGTCTTTTAAAAAGATTACAAAAGTCATAGCTGCTCCTACACGTTGAATTGCACCCCTCTCCCAAATTCAGACGCTGAAGTCCTAGCCCCCAGCACCTCCGGATGGGACTGTATTAGGAATCAGGGCTGTTACAGGTACAATGATCTCAGGTGCAGCTACACTGGAGTCAGGTGGGCCTCTTCCCCAGTGTGACTGGTGTTCTTATAAAAAGGGAGCACGGGGGCACAGAGACAGACATGCACACACAGAAGATGCTGGGAAGAAACAGAGTCAGCCACTGACAAGACGAGGAGAGAGGCCCAGGGCATGTCCCCCTTTCACAGTCCTCAGAAAGAACCCGCCCTGCTGACCCCTTGATTTTGGACTTCCAGCCTCCAGAACCATGACACAATAGATATCCGTGATTTAAGTGACCCAGTCTGTGGTACTTTACAGCAGCGCCAGCAAACTAATACATCTATACACCACACAGATGTTTACCCAAGAAAAGGCAATCCTTGTCCTCTTGTCTCTGCTACCTCCCTCCTGCCTTTCAGTTAACTGATGATAGCATCTTGGGGTGTGTCTTTTCATACCTTTTTATTCTATTCATGCACACACACAATCTTTATTTACTTTGAATGCAATTATATGACAGCACTCTGCAGTATACCTTTTTATTGTAACTAGCATCATCACAAGTGTCCTTTCAAACCAATACATATGGCTTTCATTCATTCTTTTTCATTGTTGCATAATATTCAATCTTATATATGCTTCATTCTCCTACTGGTTAACCATTAGGTTACTTCAGGTTTTACACCATTACAAATGATGCTGTGGGAAACATCCCTGAACATACACACTTGGGTGTTTTCAACTGGAAAGCATAGATTTCTTAAGTTGGAACTTCTCATTGAAAGAGTGTATGCATTTCCTATTCTTTTGTATTTTTATTATCCTATTTATTTATGGCTGTGGTGGGTCTTCCTTGTCACACATGGACTTTCTCTACTTGCAGCCCAGGGGCTTCTCACTGCAGTGCTTCTCTTCTTGCAGAGCACAGGCCTTAGGGAATGCGGGCTTCAGTACTGTGGCACGTGGGCTTAGTCACCCCGAGGCATGTGGAATCTTCCCAGATCAAGGATTGAATCCCCATCTTGTGCATTGGCAGGCAGATTCTTTACCACTGAGCCACCAGGGAAACCTTTCCTTCATTTTTTTCTCTCCCAACCTATTGCAAAATTCTCAGATAACTATTGCACATAAATACTGATATCAATATCGGAAACAAAAGTCTATACTAGAGAGGAGTTATGGTCACAAAATCTGACTAGACCCTTAGATCAGTTCAGTCGCTCAGTCGTGTCTGACTCTTTGTGACCCCATGGACTGCAGCACACCAGGCCTCCCTGTCTGTCACCAGCTCCGGAGTTAACTCAAACTCATGTCCATTAAATTGGTGATGCCATCCAACCATCTCATCCTCTGTCGTCCCCTTCTCCTCCCACCTTCAATCTTCCCCAGCATCATAGGGTCTTTTCAAATGAGTCAGCTCTTCACATCAGATGGCCAAAGTATTGGAGTTTCAGCTTCAACATCAGTCCTTCCAGTGAACACCCAGGACTGATCTCCTTTAGGATGGACTGGTTGAATCTCCTTGCAGTGCAAGGAACTCTAAAGAGTCTTCTCCAACACCACAGTTCAAAAGCATCAATTCTTCACCTTTCAACTACAGAGTGATTCTTTCAACTACAGAGTAATTTCCTGATTTTAGCAAAAAGAATAGCAGGGCCTCTGCTTCCTTATATCCACTTTTAATTAACTACTTGAAGCTTTCAAGCCACATGAAGGGATGGGCATTGCCGGGCATTTCAACTAATCTGGACTCCAGTGGTGAACTCGGAAGCGAGCTGTCAGTGAAACAGACTGCAGCCTGTGGGGACCACAAGCTTATACTGAGATTCTGAGCCCATGTTCAGGGGCTATTACTAAGGCAACTCTGCTGGAGTCAGGGCTCCTGGGAGAGAAGGCTATGTGTCAAGCACTCCTATGGCTGGGCAATTTGGCCATGACTTACTATACAGATCTGCAGGAAAATGAATGAACAAAGTTGAACTTGAAAAATGCACTGTGCTTGCAAATGCTTTGCTGTCAAGTCAACGTAAGCTGAGATTGGCACTTCAAGAAGAACGGCTCATCTCTAACAGATTGTTCATGTGTTCCTTAAGAAAATTAGAATTTAGCATGAGATTCAGTGATAAATTATTCATTTGGGAGATCTTTTTTTTTTTTTTTTTCCCATTTTATTTCAGAACATCCTCCAGGTATTTCTTAAGTGAATTTCTCCCTGGTCCTTTCATTCCCAAATGCAGACTATTTTCAGTGAAGGAGCTAAGTCTTAAGCAGGGCTCCATGGGGTTTCAGCGCCAGGGGAGTCTCTCTGGTCCTCAGTTGCTCCCCTTTTTCTAGGTCGGTTAATACCTCCAGCCCAATTAAAGCTATACGGGGTGCATATTAATATTTGAAACATAAAGCCATCTTTATGTAAAATTGTAACAACGGCATTTTTCTTTCATCACTGCTAAACCTCAAACACATCTAGATTTTCCACTATGAAAAGGCTGCATGTTTTATATGCTATATTTATGTCTCACTGTAAACTATTCATTGGTTTATAGACCTCAGGTCCTCTAGGAAGCATCACAAATCCTTATTATACTCGTGGATGTTAAATTTGGTGTTAGGCTGTCTGATTTATCTTGCCAGACTAACTCACATGTAAACAGACATCTCTCTTAAAACTATCTACTTCAAGAGCTAAAAAATTAATCCATGCTAAAGCTTTAACCTTGAAGCTCACTGCAACTGCAATATTGACAAAGGTAAGGGTAAGAATGAAGATGGTAATGATGACATCAAACACAATGGTGGGGATAATGAAAAAAATGCTTTCAGTTAGTTCCTCCCTCATTTTGTTAACTTTCCCTAACACAAAAATTAAACAAAGCTGGAGGCCAAAGAAGTGTGTTTTGGGAAGCTTTTGAAGATCCAGGTAGGATTTCTATGTGAATACAGTAATCTTGAAATGAAGGAATGAATCAATTAACAGGAAATGACTAAGATGTGCCACAAACAAAGCAATAAATAATGGTCATCTAATGACTGCAAATCAAAGACTCGGCCCAAGGACGTTCCTTCTTACAAGCTCTTACCTTTCCAAGAGGCCAAGCTACAAAGAGCTCTCCATACGAGTTTATTGTGATAATTTTTTTTCTAAATGCTACATAACATTCTTCTGCTGGGAATTTGTACAGAAGAAATTTTTATCCTCACTCAGGTATCTTTTGAGAAAGTATGATCACATGAGTTATTCCAAAGGTTTCTGAAGATGTCATCCTCCCAGATGTTCTCCTTTAAATCTTAGACACATCATGCTGCCAACTGAAGAATTACAGAAGAAACACTTTCCTCCTCTGACATTTTCAAAACAGTAAAAAACTTATTTTTTTAGACAGATGATGTTTAGTAAGAATAATCATGAACTACTAAAATACACTGCTAGATATATATTGAATTGAAATTCATATTACATGTGTGGAAAACCAATAAAAGTTCATTTAATCCCCCTTCAACACAATTTAATACAGTTTTACTGCGTGCCTATACTGTGCAAAACACAGCGGTAGGTAATGAGGTCAAGATACCTGGCGAGTTCCCTGCCTTCAAGGCTCTTCCAAATCAACTTGTCTTTTTTTTTTTCCCCTTTCATGTGAACAAAATGGTCTTAAATTTTCAAAGTAGAAAGAAATTTTACTTTATAAATGAAGGCTCTGCTTCATAACATGATGTGTTCTCACATTCAAGAATGAGAAAATGGTAACCATTAAAAACAACCCCCCCCAAAAAATGAGAAATAAAACCAAATCACAGGACTCCCCTGGTGGCACAGTGGATGAAGAATCGCCTGCCAATGCAGGGGACGTGGGTTGGGTCCCTGATCCGGGAAGACCCCACACGACGCAGAGCAATGAAGACCATGAGCCACGACGACGGAGCCCGCGCCCTAGGGCCCACGGGCCGAAACCACTGAAGCTCAAGCTCCTAGAGCCTGTGACCTGTGATGAGAGAAGCCATCTCCACGAGTAGCCTGAGCGCAGCAACAGACTAGCCCCCGCTCGCTGCAGCTGGAGAAAGCCCTTGAGCAGCAATGAAGACCCAGTGCAGCCAAAAATATTCCTTTAAACAAAATAAAACAGAGAAATTTAATTTTAAAAAGCATATATTTTAGGTAAATGTACACTATGTGTAGAGTTGTCTCAATCAAACAAAAAAATACTTTTAAAAATCAAGATAGGATAATATATATAGAAAAGATTACGATTCTAACCTTTGCTCTTTGTTGGATCTGAAGGTATTTTTATCCCAGAGGTCATAATGCAAGGAAAGAATCTGATGCAATCTTATTCATTAAAAATCTTAAGAAAGCAATCAACTCTGCAGGCTCAAGATGTAAAAAGGCACAGAGAAATGGCAAAATGGTTAAATTGCAGAATATTAATATCATTGCGCTTCTGGTTTTTCCCCTGAAGAATCATTTTAAGCACGGTAGGCAACATTCTTCCTCCAGTAGATCAGGGATGACCTTTTAAAAACTTCAAATTATGAGGTCAACTATTAAAAATTTTTCCAGGAAATTTTAATGAATTAAAGACATATTCCAAAGGGATGCTCATAATTTATTCTTTATATGTGCAGAATTTCCAAGGCCTTTGAATCCTATAGGTTATTAGAATTCTCTCACTGGATATCTTGTGAAAAGATAACTGAAAAACAACATAGTTCAGTGTATTTCAAACTGCCTGCAACACAGTACGCAAAGAGTATTGATGAGTTGATCAACTTCAAACTAAAGGGTGCTTGTCAATTCTATGCTAAGGCCTTATTTCTGTTCTGCCCAAATATTAAGAGTGACTTTAAAGAGTACACAATGATCTGCTTATCAGATCCATAGATGACACAAGGCCGAGAGAGACAGTAATCCTGCTGCTTGATCAAGCCAGGAGCCAGCAGGTCTCAGTGGAGTAAAATGATGGGTAGGATTTACCCATCAAGGAACAAAAAGGATAAATGTGGAAATATGGCACATGAGTTTACGAAAATTCACGCATGTAGAAGAGAGATGGTGTGACAAGACTATACCACAGTTTCACAGACAACCTGGGGGGGCTAGTGTGGGAAGAGGGGGGCGTTCAGGATGGGGGAGACACTGGATACCTGTGGCTGATTCATACTGTTGTACGGCAAAAACCATCACAACACTGTAAACTGATTATCCTCCAATTAAAAAAAAACAATTTCAAAAAAAAAGGGGGGGAAAAAGCAGGTGGGCAGGTGTGAATAGGAACTAATATTTCTTGAGTGCCATAAGCTCCTACCATGGACAAAGAGACACAGGCATTGCTATTACCTTTTTACAAAAGCACAGAGACAAAATAATTTCTCTATGTCCTACAGATTATAAGAAGCAGATCTGGGATTTGAATCTATTGCAATCTTACTGCAAAGCCCTGCTGTTCTCCACCCATCATCATGTAAACAGGACAATAAAGACATTCTGATAATGAATGCAATCTTAGGTTAGATCAATAAAAGTACAATGCCAGAACAAAGGAGGTCAGATTACTGATGAGGATCAAAGATAGAGAGGGATGCACACAACTCATATCAACAGGAGAAGAAAGAAGCAAATAGGGGTGATTTCACACAATGAAATACTATTCAGTGTGAATAAAGAACAATCTACTGACACATGCACCACCATAGATCAATCTCAAAACCATGTTGAAAAAAAGAAGCCAAATGAAAAAGACCCCATGCTGTTTGATTTCATTAATACGAAGTTAAAATAAAAGTCTAAGGTGATAGGACTTTCCCGGTGGCTCAGTGGTAAAGAATGCACTTGCCAATGAAGGAGACACGGGTTTGATCTCTGATCTGGGACGATCCCATATGCCACAGAGCGACTAACCCCATGCACAACTGCTGAGTCTGTGTTCCAGAGTCCGTGAGCCCCAACTACTGAGCCCACAAGCTGCAAACTACTGCAGCCCGCACACCCTAGAGCCTGCACTCCCCACCAAGAGGGGCCACCGCAATGAGAAGCCCATGTGCCGCAGCTGGAGAGGAGCCCCGGTGACCACAGCTGGAGAAAAGCCCATGCGCCAGGGAAGACCCAGCACAGCCAAAAATAAATCAGTATTGCTGAGTCGCTCCAGTCATGTCCAACACTTCGGGACCCCATGGACTGTAGACCACCAGGCTCCTCTATCCATGGGATTCTCCAGGCAAGAATACTGGAGTGGGTTGCCACTTCCTTCTCCAAAGTAAGTATTAAAAATAAATAAAGTCTATGGTGATAGAACTCAGAAGAGCGGTTGTCCAGGAAGGATTTGCCATAAAAGAGCATAAAGGAATTCTCTGGGATGATGAAAATGCTTTATATCCTGATTGGGAAAGTGTTCATAGGCATGTGGACACAAATGTCAAAATTTAAACTATAAATGTAAGATGTATATTTCTTATAGTTTGGAAATTCTCTCTATTCAAAGAAAAAAATAACCCATAGAAACTGGAAACTGTGAATAAGCAAGTAGACAGTGAAGAGGAAATCGTGGCCTCTGTGAAACACATGATCCAGGAAATACTATTCCCAAACATTAATTTCACTAGCAAGAAGTACAGGATAAGACAGCTGGAATGAGTCATGGCAGTCATGTTAAAACGACACCATTCCATAATAGAAGGAAACAGTGATTAGTACTTTTTAGGGAGTACAGTTAGGACAGATAAGTAGACATTTTACCTGAACATAAGAAAGGCCCTTCTGTAACTGAAGCAGTCCAAAAGTGGAATTATCTGCCCATGAGTAACAAACCCCCCACAGTGCAAGGTCTCCCGCTGAAATGCGTGCAGAGGGTGTTGAGCATCTGAGGCGCCTCTCTCCGTTCTGAGGCTCCCTGCTTCTGGGTTCTGAAGCTCACTCTGACATGCATGGATAAAGCTCACATTCTACATACATCGTCCAAACTCTCAACCTCATTCTCAATCTACCTTCCACCCCCAGGACATACAAGCGCCCATGTCCACAAATCCATGTGCCAGTGATTAACAGAAGCAACATCTACCCAGCTTCCTCCACTCCAACGCTCTAATCTCAGATCCTCCTGAATGATGGTTTAAAATAAAGAAAACCACCACTTTTACTCTTTCAGGTGTGAAGGTATTCTGTGATTTTGCTGAAGCAAAAGAATATTCTTTATTTACTTATTCATTATTGAGAGCCTAGTATGTAGCCAGCATGTTCTGGACAAATGGAAAGAAAAAGACAACTAGCTTACATTCTTCTTAATACACATCAAGTTGCTTAGGATAAGAACATCCTAGTGCTTAACCTTGATGGATATTTTGTGAGTGATGAATGAATACCCACTGACTTAGCTTGATGTGAGATGATCACATAGTATGAATGTACAGAAGCCTCAGGAGAACACAGGCTTATCCAAGACTTAGACTATTTTGCTCCTCCACCCAGTAAAAATCTCTATTGAAATGTCAGACGGTTGAGGAAATGCTCATTTTCACCTCTGTTCTTACACTTGAATGATAAGCCAATGCACTGTGGCTCCATGGGTTTACTTCTGAATTTGCAATTAGTCTAATGATCTGCCCAGAGGGACTCCGTGAGCCTCAGCAGGACTTAACAAAATTGACTGAGCTCTAGCCAATAAATCACAGCCTGTTAGCTGACATTAATTTATTATTTCAGGCACAAGGGTAAAATTATTCACAACAGATACTTTTAAATTGAGAGAGGAGTCCAGGTAACAAATCTGAATGCCACAAACCCTTCTAGAATAAAAACTCTGAAAACCACCTCTGCAGCAATACTTTTGGGGGAGTTGCCTTCAACCTTGCCTAATGAGAAAAGAAAAAAATGTTTTAAGTATGCACCAGTTCCAGACCTTCAATTGATTAGACCACATTTTTAAGTCCTACCCAAATGCTAGCCTGAAACTTCAGGTTAGTTCTCAAAGGAAAACTAGAGTATGAGAGGTGGGCAGTTCCAAAGGGTAACAGACACAAACTATACACACAGGAGGATGAGACCCACCAACTCTGTGGCCACGTCCTCCACGTGTAACAAACTTTGCTAACCTCTGCTTTCTTCCCCTTTCACCATTCACGTCTCCAGTTAACTGCCTACCACATAGAGACATATAAAATTTATAGAAATTTAACAGAAAAAAAAAAACATAAAAATGCATTTCCTCAAAGGTGTGAAATAAAGAGAAGGATGAATGGGTGTGTCTGTGTGGTCATCTGCTTGCAAATCAATACACTGCTACACTGGGAAAGGGTGGAAAGGAGAAAGAACATAATGTAGACAATTCCAACTCTAAAGTGATCCGAGTAAGGCTGCGCTCACAAACAGAAAATGAAAGTGAATTTGCTCAGTCGTGTCCGACTCTTTGGGACCCATGGACTGTAGTGTACCAGGCTCCTCCGTTCATGGGATTTTCCAGGCACGAGTACTGGAGCGGGTTGCCATTTCCTTCTCCAGAGCATCTTCCTGACCCAGGTATTGAACCTGGGTCTCCCACATTATAGGCAGACACTTTACAACCAGGGAAATCCTTGACAAACAGAAGCTCTGTTCAAAAAGGAAAAAGGGCTCCTTGCTGAAACGGAAAATCTGGGGAAGAGGCAGCACTATGGCAGAAAATAGCTTTGAGATTTTATCTGAAAATCCTTCTCAAGAAGCGTGGACTACGGGATCCTAGAGATACTCTGTTAAGAGTTAGGGAGTTTACAGAGAAATACCAGTAAAAACCTACTGAATCAAAGAAAAAAAGTGGATAGATCCCTTCCCTCCCTCCCCTAGCAAAGGAAGCTCAGCTCAGCACTCTGTGATGACCTAGGTGGGTGGGATGGGGGTTGGAGATGCAAAAGGAAGGGGTTATATGTATGCACATGGCTGATTTATTCATTGTGTAACAGAAACTAACACAGCATTGTAGAGCAATTATATTCCAATAAAAAAAGAAAATACTAAAAACACTGTGGATATGTATATTGTATTGCACATGTGGATATGTATATTGTATTGTACATGTGGATATGTATATTTATTGTACAGCAGAAACTAACACAACATATTCCAATAGAAATGATTTTCAAAAAACCCTTTTCTACTTAATATTTGGGAAACCTCAGATTTGGATAATTTATTACAACCTAGTTAAACACCTAAACCTCACAGTGGGGGGGAAAAAAAGGTAATAGCAAGGTGGCAAAACTGCCTCCTTGGGCTTCCCCGGTGGCTCAGACAGTAAAGCATCTGTCTACAATGCGGGAGACCCGGGTTTGATCCCTGGGTGGGAAAGATCCTCTGGAGAAGGAAATGGCAGCCAACTCCAGCATTCTTACCTGGAAAATCCCATGGACGGAGGAGCCTGGAGAGCTAGAGCCCATGAGGTCACAAAGAGTCGGACACGACTGAGCGACTCCACCACATCCGCCACAAAAGAGAAAATAAGAAATGACTTTATTCACCTTTGGCGACTTTGCCTAAGTCATCCTGTATCATCTAAGCCAACTTGTATGACACCAAATTAATCCAAGAAAGTGCAATGGCCGCAGGGAGCTGTCATCTGACCCTGCAGGCTTCCCCAGGGCAGCTGATATTCTCATAAAATGGCAGCATCGCTGGCTGACCGGTTCCAATATTAACATGGAACTTTTGAATGAAGGAACTTGTAAATAAAAACTGGGAATATATAACATATATGTATTTATGTGGAAAAGAGACATGACAAAAAATGTGAGGATATCTGTCTATAAATAAACACTCCACAAGGAAGAAACAGTAAAACAGGACAAAAAAAAAAGGCAACTAATTAGAAATTTTAACCAAATAAGTCATTTTTCTAGAGAAGGGCAAAAAAAAAAATAAATTATTCTTCCACTCATAACTTTTCAAATTCTGAGAAAAAGAAGAGTGTAATATAATTTGACGCTCATCTGAATGTTATGTGTAAGGCACTCTGCTAGGTGTCATCAGGATGTATACAAGGTTTCAAATATAAATATGCCTTCAGGAGGTTTGCAGTACATGAGGGTGAAATCAGGCAGGCAGATCCCACCAGGAGCACACCAATCCTAAAAGCTCAATGGTGAACTAGCTCTATGAAACACAGAGGAATCCCCCTGGAGGGGTGGAAAAAGAGTGGGGAGAGGTAAAAGAAACACTGCAATGTCTACATTTTACGGCTAAACATTTCAAGTTGTAAGAGGGAATGAATGCAAGATAAATTGTGAGTTTATATTCTGAATCAATTAGAAAGGTAAGCTAGTAGTTACAACTCCCTAACTCTGATCCTAACCCGATGCTAACTCGATGGGAATTTTCTTTAGAATAATGTCAGATTGACGGATTTTTTTTTTCCTTTTCAACTGTGTGGCACATGCTGGTTCAGTCAGTGCCTCCCAAGACCACCGAGTACAGCTCCACCGTGGGCTGCGTGCCTGAGAGCTAAGCCGTTTCAGTCGTGTCCGGCTCTTTGCAACCCTATGGACTGTAGCCTGCCAGGCTCCTCCATCTATGGAGTTCTCCGGGCAAGAATACTGCAGTGGGTTGCTATGACCTCCTCTAGCGGATCTTCCCCACCCAGGAATTGAACACTCCTCTCTTCTGTTTTCTGCATTGGCAGGCAGATTCTTTACCACTAGCACCACCTGGGAAGTCCTGCGCAATTTCTACACTGCACAAAACCCCAAGCCAGGAGGGTCGGTAAAGACTGAAATCCAGGCAGCAGTCTAGAGGCCAATGTACTGTCCTACCCAAGGGCTGTGTTCCAGCAAAAGGTTGCTTCTCTGCCATTCTCCTCAGGACAAAGATCCCAGAAAGACCGAAAGTCATGGGGCTCATCGGGGTCAACCACCCTGAGATGATGCCTTTCCCTAATTCATCTCTTCCTAAATCATACAAAGGCATTACCCTGATAAACTCCACTGTCTAGACAAAAATTTGGACCCAAAGTGAGTACTATTTCATTTCACCATCATCAAACAACAGAAAAGAAACTATTTCCTTAGTAATGCGTGTTGTGTGTAAAACTCTGTAGAGGAAAAAAAATGTTTAACCAGGAAAAATATACTATCTATGTATATTATACATGGCAACCAAGCAACAAGAGGGAATTCCAAAGTTTTGTATGCTTGGTTTTACTCCCTGAGAAATAAGTCCTGAAGAAGTTAAATGCAGTAAAGACCATGAGGACTCTGGAGCCAAATGCCCGGACTGCATTCCAGCTCTGACTTCCTACCTACACAACTTTGGGCAAGTTAGTTAAATTCTAGGGGCCTCAGTTTATTCCGTTGTAACTGGAGTAATAACGGTTATGTGGCAAAATCTTCAGAGATCAACTATATCCATGTCAAGAGCTTGAATACAAAGTGTGCAATAAATGTTAGATACTATCTGGACTCACCATCAAACACTATTAAAACCTGAATAACCAACTTTTCCAAATAGAAAGTAGCATTTTTAAGAACAGAAATGGAAGTGCAGTGAACAAAAGACAAATTCTGCTTTCCAAAGATGCCTGCATAAAGACTTCTGACAAGAATAGAAGGCTTCAGAATACGCTTTTATTCGTTTTAGCTAATTTCAGATATTTAAGGTCATTAATGTGAGCTGCCATAGCTTTTCAGCATCAAATTTCCTTGAATCTTATCTCTATTCCAACTAAAAGACTCAAAAACAAAAAAATCACAAAAGGTCACGTTCCCTTCTTCTTAAACAAAATACAAAAGAAACTAGAACATAAGCTGACTCTTCCATGAAAACAATGTGTGCAAAATCATACATCCAATTCCACTTTTGATCCCTACTCCAGATAAAATACTTGTAAAAAGGCACAAATGTATTATGGACAAGGCATTAATTACAACAGTTTGCATATTTCATTATGGGAAACTTCAAATACTAAATAGGACAGAGTAGGATAATGAAGCCCCCATGTGCCCATTCCTCAGCTGTGATCAGCTAATGGCCAATCTTTATTTCTCTCTAGTCTCACATACTTGCTCTCTCCAACAAGAAATGTTTTAGCACAGCTCACAGGTTATCATTTTTGCCTCATTATTTTAACAGGTTTATTGAAACGTAACTGACATACAATCCAATGCCTATGTTTAAAATGTACAGTTTGGTAAGTTTTAACATAGGTATACACCCCCTGGAATTATTACCACAGTCAAGATAATGAACACATCCATCACAGTCAAATGTTCTTATGTCTGATGGTAACATCTTCCTCTCAACCCTCCTGCTCTCCCAACCAGGCAACCATTGACCTATTTTCTACCACTTTAATTAATTATCAGGGTTTTGTATCAATGGAGTCCTAAGGCATGTACTTTTCTGGTCCAAATTAGATCACTCAGCGTAATTACTTTGTTGTTGTTTCTATCAATACTTTCATTCCTTCCTATTGCAGAGTAGTGTTCCATTGTTCAGATACACCATGAGGTGCTTATCTCCTCATCCGTTGATGGACTCTTGGCTTGCTTTCTATCTGAGGATGTTACAAATTAAGCTGCTGTGAATATCCATATCCATCAACAACTCTCTGTAGAGACCCATGCTTTCATTACTCTTGGAGAAATATCTAGGAATAAAGTATCTGGGTCGTATGGTAGACATGTGTTTAACTTTTTTAAATTCTAAAACCTTTTCCAAAGTGGTTGTACCAGTTTTTATTTCTACCAGCAACGTCTAAGATTTCCAGTTGACCTACATCCTTAAAAATACATGGTATTGTCAACCTTTTCAAGTTTTTACAGTAGTTTGGTGGTAGTTCAATGTGGTTTTATATTTCATTTCTCTTCTCGTGCTTTATTGCCATCCATGTATCTTTGGTGGAGCACCTCTTCAAATATTTTATCTATTTCTTTAATTAGATAGTTGTTTTAAATTTTGAAAGTTCCTTATCTATTAAAGATGTTCCTCTATCAGATATGACTTACTACCTATTTTGTCAGTCGATGACATGTTTGTTGTTGTTTTCTCTTAAAAGTGTCTTTCAAATAGTAGAAGCTCTAAATTTTGATGAAATCTAATTTACCAACTTTTTCTCTTAAGGAGTGTGCTTTCAGTGTCATATCTAGGAAGTCTTTCCCTATCCTTGAAGTTGCAAGAGTTTTTTTTCCCTATAACTTCTTCTAGTTGTTTTACAGTTTTAAGTTTTACTTTTAATCTATAATGCATTTAGAGTTTGGGAGCTCAGTTCCAAGAGTTCAGTTTTTACTTTTGAATATCAAATTTGTTGAAAATGCCTTTTCCCCACTGAATTGCTTTGCACTGTTGCTACAAACTGACCCTCTATGTGTGGGTCTATTTCTACTCCTTCTTCTGTTTCCCTGTTCTATTCCTTATTCTTGATACCTAGACCTAGACCACACTGCTTTTCAGTTAGGTAATTTAAGTGCTCAATCTTTGCTCTTTTTATTCCCCAAAGTTCTCTTGGCTAGTCTACATTCTTTGATTTCCACAAGAATTTAAGAGTTGCCTTGTCTAGTTTTTGAAGTGTCTGTTGATATGCTGATTGGGACTGCACTAAATCTGTGATCAATTTAGAATGAATCAGTACCTTAAAAACTCAGTTGCATTTTCCAATCCATGAATACGGTTCATCTCTCCATTTATTTTAGGTCATCTTTAATTTTACTCAGGAATGTTTTTTAGTTTTTTAGTTTTCAGTGCACAAGTCTTAAACATATTTTGTCAAATTTATCCCCAAGTATTTCATATTTTTGATGTTATTATAAATAGTACTGTTCTTTTAGGACCAATTTCCCTTTTATATTACTATGACAATTTTTATTGATATAATTGACATTAAACATTATATTAGTTTCAAGAGTACAACATAGTGATTCCCATTCTTAGTCATCAATATAAAGTCATCAATAATCATCAATACAATTATTTTTATATTGGTTCTGTATCCCACAAATTTGACTAAACTCAGTTCTAGAAACTAGCGACTCAGTTCACCCACTCAGGCGTGTCCGACTCTTTGCAACCCCATGGACTGCAGCACGCCAGGCCTCCCTGCCCATCGCAAACTCCCGGAGTTTACTCAAACTCATGCCCATTGAGTCAGTAATGCCATCGAACCATCTCATCCTCTGGTGTCCTCTTCTCCTCCTGCCTTCCATCTTCCCCAGCATCAGCTGTTTCGGGTCTTAGCTGTGGCCTGTGGGAGTTCTTGTGCATCACATGTCATCTTTTGCTGTGACACAGACGCCTAGTTGTTGAGCGTGGTCCAGTAGCTGTGATGCGCTGGCTTAGTTGCCCCAAGGCATGTGGGATCCTAAGGTTCCCAACCAGAGATTGAACCTGCGTGTCCTGTGGTGGAGCGTGGGTTCTTAACCACAGGGCCACCAGGAAAGACCCTCTGTATATATTCTTGAAATCTACTCTCAGACATAGTTAAGTTACTTGGGAAGAATCTGATGCTTTTGTGCCTTACTTTTAAGCTTTATTTGTGATCATCAGACCTGCATTTAGCCTGGAGTTCATTTTTTCCAAGCACTGACCCTTCCTGGAATTCTATCGAAGGCCTGTTAAATATCACACTTTCTACTTCGGCTGCTGGGAGCAAGAAGCAAGAATATTCTGGAACCATCATGAACTCGAGACGCCGCTCCCTCTAGCACTTCACAGCGGTTCTCTCGCCTGCCCCAGTGTTTCCTCACAAGCCCACGCTCATCAGTGCCCATCTCAACATTCAAAGAAGCTACTCTGCTCATCTCAGGATTCCCCTTGGTGCAGCCCTCTCTTTATTCTGTCCTGCAAATTCTGATCACCTTGCTTTCCCCCAGACTCAGGAAGGTTACTCTGGAAGACAGGTTTTCCCTGGTTTCCCCATTCCTACACTGAGGCCTGAAAACTTCCCTTAGGTCAAAAGCTGCTGCAATTCTCAAGTTCGTCTCGTTGGTTTCCCATTCACATATACACATATATATTTTTTAGATTCCATTCATAAGAATATCATACAGTATTTGTCTTTCTCTGTCTGACCTATTTTACTTGGCCTAACGCCCTCCAAGTATTCCAGCTGGAACACTACTCAGCTCTAAAAAGAACAAAATTTTGCCACTTGCAGCAACATGGATATATTTGGAGGGCATAAGGCCAAGTGAAATAAGTCAGACAGAGAAAGACAAATACTATATAATGTTGCTTATACATGGAATCTAAAAATATAGCATACTAGTTCAGTTCAGTCGCTCAGTCATGCATACTAGTGGATATGATGAAAAACAAGCAGGCTCAACCTTTAAAACTGTAAATCACTATACTGCACATCTGTAACAGACAATATTGTACATCAATCATACTGCAATTAAAAATATAGAATAAGATTTTTTAAAAGGCAGAGGCAACTCTATGTTTGAGTTTAATAAACCTGACACAGAAGGAAGAAAAAGCAGAAAAGCAGCAGTCGCTCATGTTATCCAGGGTGGAGGTTATACTGGGTCCTCTTCGAGGCTTGGACACAGATACGTGTTTTCTGGGCTCAGTGGTCCTATTTCTGACTTGACCGATCACACTCTCGGAGTGACCCTGTCTGACGTCAATGTTCCATGAAACTGTTTATGTTACACAGGAGAACACCATGGCCAGTTCCCCCAGGTCAGGTCTGTTTTTCTCTTCCTCATGACTAAGAGAACCAGAGCCTCACAGCCCTACTGGTAAAAAGTTCAGTTCAGTCGCATCCAACTTTATGTGACCCCATGCCATGGACTGCAGCACGCCAGGCCTCCCTGTCCATCACCAACTTTGGAATTACTCAAACTCATATCCATCGAGTCGGTGGTGCCATACAACCATCTCATCCTCTCTCATCCCCTTCTCCTCCTGCCCTCAATCTTTCCCAGCATCAGGGTCTTTTCCAATGAGTCTGTTCTTCACATCAGGTGGCCAAAGTATTGGAGTTTCAGTTTCAGCATCAGTCCTTCCAATGAGTATTCAGGATTGATTTCCTTTAAGATGGACTGGTTGGATCTCCTTATAGTCCAAGAGACTCTCAAGAATCTTCTACTGGTAGAAAGACTAAACTAAGTAATTAGAAAATGTATTTCCCATCACTTACAGGACTGAAGAGGCTTTGAGACCCAGTGCAGGAGAGCCACTCACCAAGGAAGCCCCACCACAATTTCTTGGAAAATGAAAGTAATGGAGTCTCAGAATCAACTTCCATATACAGAGGAGAGTCATGTCGCTGGCTAGAAGGACGGAATGGGCATTTTGAAAATGAAGATGGAATGACCTGACGGGGGGAACAGGACTGAAGACAGCAGCGGTGGGCACCATCCTCCTAGTGAAGATCCCCGCGGCGCAGAATGCAGCCTGTGTGGCTCAAAGGGAAGCCTGGTCTTAGCTCTGGGTTCAAGCTCTCATGCCACAGTATTCCTACAGGAGCGCCTGACCCTTGGGTAAAGAAACATACAGCACGGAGTCCACAGGACACACAAGGGCCCTGGTGTAGGGGCCGCAAACAGCACAAGACGGTCTAGGAAGACCTGGCCTGTTCCTCCCCGGGAGTCAACACCCTCGGAGGCGTAGGAAGAGATAAGAAGGCAACACCAACTCCTCCTACAGCCTCTGAGGGGCTTCCCAGGTCGCGCTGGTGGTAAAGAACCCGCCTGCCAACGCAGGAGACGTAACAGATGCAGGTTCGATCCTGGGTTGGGAAGATCCCCTGGAGGAGGAAACGGCAACCCACTCCAGTAATCACGCCTGGAGAATCTCACGGACAGAGGAGCCTGGGGGGCTGCAGTCCATGGGGTCACAAAAGAGCCAGACCCGACTGAGCGCGCACATATACACACACCATGATTCAGGGCCTGCCCTACTCCCGCTCGGCCTCACCTTAACGGGTTACATCTGCAATGACCATCGATGCTGCTCCCCAATAAGGCCATGTTCTGGGGTTACTGGGGGTTAAGACTTCAACATATTTTTAGAGGATGGGTGGGACATGATTCAATCCCTAACAGTGTATGTTGTATTTTGGGTCATAAGTAAAATGTGTATCTTACTGTGAGTCACAGTCAGGACAGTTTGAAAACTCAGCCTTAAGCCCCTCTAGCCTCCTTGCTTTTCACTCAGCAAAACAAGCATGCTCCCAGGATGGGACCTTTGACCTGCCGCTCTCTCCATGTGGCCACCTGCCCAGGTCCATCGCTTCTCCAGGACTCCACTGAAGAGTCAGCTCCTCAGGGAGCACTTTCCCACCCATGTGACTTAGACGGTACCTTCTGTCGCTCTCCGGCCTTTGACCCTGCTCTATTTTTCTTCAGCACACGAAGCACCCTCTAACAGTCTCTTATGAACACATTTATTTCCTTTTTTGTCCTCTGCTAAAATGTAAGCATCACATGGGAAGAAACTACGTCTGTGTCTCCAGCCTTTTGAACAGCAGGCCCTTAGATATGTGACGTTAAATGAATGCACCTACCTCTGGTGAAAATAAATGGAGCCCAGCCAAATGAGAGCACGATAAGGCTATGTGTTTTCAGGTCCTGCCATTGCAGAGTCAGGTGCCATCCCCAGTGTTTGGCGGAGACTCGGAGGCAGGCAGAGACGTGGGAACGCTTTCCAGGAGAAAACCAGGGAAAGATACAGGTGTGCTCTGGCTGCAGACCCTGAGCGTGGAGCAGCTGCCGGCAGACCAGCTGAGGAGGAGGGAACCCCATGGCATTGTTTAGGGGTGCATGCTTGGCTTTCTCTGGGGAGTCCTAAATTGTAACCTGGGACAGAAAATAAGGGCTCTGTCAGTAATTAATCACGTCTGGACTGACTGTGAAGAAGCCACTGCTCCGCTTTCTGGGCAGGAGTCTAGAGATAATGGTCTGACTTCTTACATGTGTGACTTAGAGAAGAAGCACGTTGGCTTCCTGCCTGGTTGCTGCAGACTGCAGGTCAGAGCTCTGTTTTTATGTGTGGTCTGGCCATTCTCCATTTGTATATTCATTCTCTCACTATTAAGAGAAACATGCTTGTGAATGTACAGCAAAAGAACTGGGTGGGCTACACCTGGAGGTAGGAGTAGAGAGGGACTCACTTTTATGTATAGAAAAAGCATTCTCTCTCTCTCTCTCTCTCTCTATATATATATATATATATGTATATATTTATACAGTAAACTTGTACTTTTAATTTAGAAAATTTAATCAAAGATGACAATCAAGCAAAGGTAACTTCAAGCCACACTGCCTCCTCTGATGTTTGCAAGTCCATATGGCAAATCTATTTGCTTAGTTACTGACCCTCCTGTGTTTTGGGTTTTTATTTTCTCACTTTTCTAACTTTTTTTTTTTTTTTTTTTTTGAAGTGTTAAAACCTCCCTTGGGAATTTCAGTTCATGAGTTCTGAGATCACGTCTGGTGATCTCTCCTTTTTAACTGAACCTTTAATAACTCAATTTTTCATTCAGTATTCAACTTTCCTAAAAAGCAAGGGAAATGTCATGATTGCAAGAATGCCAAGAATTCAAATTTGAGTCGTTTGACTTGAAACTGTTTTCCTAGGGCCATGGCGCCACCTAGTGGACCTTCAGTGTATTTTCAGGGATGACAAGGTCCACGTTGCATTTTCACAACTCTCAGCTGACTGAAAAATCCCAGAAACCAAAACACTCCCTTCACCAAACATTCTGGCTCTGGGAGCCTTTCATGTATTAATTTACTCTGGCTCTTATCAAGGAAAATAACCTTTGTGGATCATTTACTAACACGCTATGTGAACATACTCATTTTCAACGTAACTGCCATGAACTCACTGTACCTTGTCCCCCTCTTATTGTGGTGTATCCTTTTGTGGTTATCTGCACCTTTCTGAGGTACCAGAGGCCGAGGACATGTCTATACCCCTAGAGCCAGCTGAGTCTTGACACACAGATGATGTTCAACGTTTTGAAGGAATAGCAGATGCCTACCTCCCCCGACCCCACCACCTGGCGTAACACAGATCAGAAAGAAATTCACTTCACAACATATTCATATACAGTTGTCAAGGATACAGTGCTTTCCAACACAGTGTATTAATGCATATATATGGAATTTAGAAAGATGGTAACGATGACCCTGTATGCCGGACAGCAAGAGAGACACATGTAAAGAACAGACTGTGGGACTCTGTGGGAGAAGGTGAGGGTGGGATGACTTGAGAGAATAGCATTGAAACATGTATATTACCGTATGTGAAATAGACGACCAGTCCAAGTTCGATGCATGAGACAGGGCACTCAAAGCCGGCGCACTGGGATAATCCTGAGGGATGGGATGGGGAGGGAGGTGGGAGGGGGGTCAGGATGGGGGCCACAGGTACACCCATGGCTGATTCATGCCAATGTATGGCAAAAACCACTACAGTGTTGTAGAGTAATTAGCTGCCAATAAAAATAAATCAATAATTTTTTAAAAAAAGAATATAGTGCTTTGTAAAATATATATATATATATGCTCTCAGAGCAGAGAGGGAAAAAGTACAAACGTCCAAACTGGACATAGTATTAATACATTCAGACAAACAGAATGAATGGTTAAGTTCTGAAATAGTTTAGAGGGGTGAGAAATTACTTCTAGCAGGGATGATTAAGAAAGGCCTCACACTCCAGATTCATTTGAGAACAGACCCTAAAGCCTCTCAGATCAAGGCATCACTGTAACAGACACGGGTATTCTGTTTGTAAAAACCATGGTCCGCACAGGAACACACCGAACATACTGCCAAAGAAAGCTGTGCCTCAAGGTTTTCCTGACCACGTGCCCGTTAGAATTCTAGTTTTTACCATAAAGCCCATCACATTCTAATGTTTTAATCAAAATAAGATGACCAGAATCATAAAACTTAGCATTTACAGCATTAAACCTAGAAAATATACATATAGTTAACAGAACATTAAAGCCAAGGGAATCTGATAAGAGAAAGGTTGAGACTTCTTATGAAATATGTTTCACTGACAATTACTCCGTAACAAATATGTACTTAGAAGAATGTGATAATTAAATTACTGTCTCTGGTTTGAAAATATGTAAAAGGAAAATTTTAATAATTCATACTTCATATATGGACAGCTTCTGATAATATATGTATCAGAAGAGATTTAATGTAAAAAAAAAAAAGAAAGAAAAAAGTCCATCACAAAAATAAAGTCATTCAGCGACATGAAATCTGAATTCCTCAGTAACATACAGACAGCGTTCAGTCTATCCTCAGGGCTGGATGAAGCCCTGCCCGTCCACTGCAAATTTCCCTGGAGTTACTACACTCACAAGGAACAAGCTACGCTGTCAGGATCCAAATATCTTTTGCCTCCCTATCTACCCTTCAATTCACAGATCAACCCCTTGATGACACATGTGGATATTTTTTAAAACACGTATTAAACTACTGTGATAAACACTTTTACATAATTACTTTATGTCATCCTCATACACTCTATGAAGGAGGAATTGATTCCTCCCATTTTATGAACGAAGACAGAAGGCCTCCAACGAAGAATTCCTCGCAGTCAAGCAAGCAAGACATCTCAGTGTGGATTTCAACCCCCATCTCTTAACCCAAATCTAAGGCTCTTTGCACCAAGCAAAGCTGCCTCAAAGTTACTTGATTTCAAGAGCAAGGCTCCCAGTAACCACCCTTCCTGCCATTTATACCTGGTGATGTACTGTGCAAAGAAGTCTATGTGCATAAGCAGCTCTGTATGCTGAGAGGTCACTTCAGCCCACTGCCCCTTCAGTGTAAAGTGAAGTTGCTCAGTCATGTCTGACTCTTTGTTGACCCCATGGGCTGCAGCCCACCAGGCTCCTCCATCCATGGGATTTTCCAGGCAGTAGTACTGGAGTGGGTTGCCATTTCCTTCTCCAGGGGATCTTCCCGACCCAGGGATTGAACCCGGGTCTCCCTCATTGTAGACAGATGCTTTACCATCTGAGCCATCAGGGGATAAAGGGAGAAAAACCACACCAGTCTGGCCCACTTTCCAAGTTTCTCCAAGAGCAAAATGAGATGCAGGAAGTATAAGAAAGTTGCTTAAAAGCACAGACCTCAGCATCGACTGCCTGGAGGTAAACGCCACACGCGCAACTTACTCACTGCCCTGCCTTCATCAAGCTGCCGCATCACTCTCCACTTCTGTTTCTTCCTCTGCAACATGAGAATAATAACCAGGAAGCCGATCTCCTAAGGTTGTTCTGAGAATTAAATAATTTAGATGAAGTTCTTCGTAGGGTACATGGAACCCGGCACTTGTAATGGATGTTACTGGCAAATGTATCTAAAAGCACCTGGAAAAGACGACTTCTTAACAAGTATAGGATTATTCTTATTATCTAGTCCAAGATGAGAAGATAACAGGCCTGCCTGGCCTTACCTTGAATTTTACTTTTTTTTTTCATTTACTTTTTTTGCAAAATTATTCTAAAAATATCAAATGTTTTTGAATCCTGGAGACTCAAGCAGAGGACAACAGATGAACTGTCAGACAAAGCCTGTGTATGTTAGAATTCCTGCAGGAAGAGACAACAAATCCAAAGTGTTAAATTTTAATGCAGGGTCTTTTACAAAGGTGCAGGCAGGGCGCAAAGATCCTCCCTGTGACGGCGAGGCACCAGGACTGCACAGGTTGGAAGCTTTGATCCTCCTCTGCCTGAATAAAGCAGGAGACAGTGATGTCACCAGACCTGAAGAGCTGGGGCCACCCCGCAAGGGTGCAGGGAAAAGGGGGCCACAGCCAATAAAGGGCAGCCTCTCCTCACCTGGTGCCTTCTGATAGCCAAACCCGAATGGAAACCAAAAGCCAGGAAGCTCAGGATGCAACGCAGAGAGGGCAAGTCTCTCCGCGCTGGCCCAGGATAGAGGATGGATTAGCAAGAGGAGGAAGCAGCACATAGTCCTAACTGAGGACTAATCCTAAAACACACTGTCAAGTATAGAGCGGCCCCCATGAGCACAGGGGCCAGTCCTAGCCTGTTACTGAAGCAAGACAGTCAAAGTGAAAGTCACTCAGTTGGGCCCGATTCTTTGCGACCCCATGGACTATACGCTCCATGGAATTCTCCAGGTCAGAATACTGGAGTGGGTAGCCTTTCCCTTCTCCAGGGGATCTTCCCAACCCAGGAATGAAACCAAGGTTGCCTGCATTGCAGGTGAATTCTTTACCAGCTGAGCCACCAAAAAAGTAGGACAGTCTACTCTGAAATCCTGGCTCTGGCCACTTATTCATCGTTACTTATCTTTTCTGTGCTACAGTCCCCTCATCTGTAACACTGAAATAATAGCAATACTGACCCTCTAAGGTTGCTGTGGGAATTAAGCCAAGTTATTATCGAATGTATTCAGGACGGTGCAGGGTATTTAGCACTGGGTGAACTTCAGTTACTACTATTATATAACTATCATCCCTTGACCCTGGGGTGGGACTACGGTATTTGTAGAGGTTTACATCATACATTGACTATGCCAAAGCCTTTGATTGTGTGGATCACAATAAACTGTGGAAAATTCTGAAAGAGATGGGAATACCAGACCACCTGACCTGTCTCTTGAGAAACCTGTATGCAGATCAGGAAGCAACAGTTAGAACTGGACATGGAACAACAGACTGGTTCCAAATAGGAAAAGGAGTACATCAAGGCTGTATATTGTCACCCTGCTTATTTAATTTATATGCAGAGTACATCATGAGAAACGCTGGGCTGGAAGAAGCACAAGCTGGAATCAAGACTGCCAGGAGAAATATAAATAACCTCAGATATGCAGATGACACCACCCCCTAAGGCAGAAAGTGAAGAACTAAAGAGCCTCTTGATGAAAGTGAAAGAGGAGAGTGAAAAAGTTGGCTTCAAGCTCAACATTCAGAAAACTAAGATCACGGCATCCAGTCCCATTACTTCATGGCAAATAGATGGGGAACAGCGGAAACAGTGGCTGACTTAATTTTTCTGGGCTCCAAAATCACTGCAGATGGTGATTGCAGTTACCAAATTAAAAGACGCTTACTCCTTGGAAGGAAAGTTATGACCAACCTAGACAGCATATTAAAAAGCAGAGACATTATTTTGCCAACAGAGGTCTGTCTGGTCAAGGCTATGGTTTTTCCAGTGGTCCTGTATGGATGTGAGAGTTGGACTGTGAAGGAAGCTGAGCACCAAAAAATTGATGCTTTTGAACTTGGTGTTGGAGAAGACTCTTGAGAGTCCCTTGGCCTGCAAGGAGATCCAACCAGTCCATCCTAAAGGAGATCAGTCCTGGGTGTTCATTGGAAGGACTGATATTGAAGCTGAAACTCCAATACTTTGGCCACCTGATGTGAAGAGCTGACTCATTGGAAAAGACCCTGATGTTGGGAGGGGTTGGGGGCAGGAGGAGAAGGGGACGACAGAGAATGAGATGGCTGGATGGCATCGACTCGATGGACATGGGTTTGGGTGGACTCTGGGAGTTGGTGATGGACAGGGGGGCCTGGCATGCTGTGATTCATGGGGTCGCAAAGGGTTGGACATGACTGAGCAACTGAGCTGAACATCATACATCAGTGAACCCTTCCAGCACTAAGAAAAGCACAGGGTCATGATGTTTACTTGCCATGTACACCAACAAAACACACTGACCCCCACTGTACTGTGAGGGAGGTGGACTTAATATGTACACACACAAAAAGTGAAAATCTCAGTCACTCAGTCGTGTCTGACTCTCTGCGACCCCATAGACTGTAGCCCACCTGGTTCCTCTGTCCATGGGATTCTCCAGGCAAGAATACTGGAGTGGGTAGGCAGTCCCTTCTCCAGGGGATCTCCCCCACCCAGGGATGAAGCCCAGGTGTCCTACACTGCAGGCAGACTCTTCACCCTCTGAGCCACCAGGGAAGCCCTGTATATACACACAACCTACTGGGGAACAGTAGGTTCCTGTCCTGGGGAACAGCCTCATTTGTGGACTTCCTTCCGTCCGTGTCAACCCGACTGAAGACAGAAGAGTCAGCATCCCCAAAGCCTACACCTCTCCATGTGTCCTCTGAGGAAGGCGTCCAAAAACACGGGAACATAGAACAACACACATCCCTGTCCATTTTTCCTTTGGAAGCAGCAAACATTTCCCCAGTAGGCTTCCACTTGCTCGTTTCCTTCTCTTCAGACCAAAATTGCTTCATTTTAATCTTGGCAACCGGTGTCAAGGTTCCCGTCAGCAAAGCCGACGGAAGCTGCAGGCGGCCGGAAGCTGCAGGCGCCGGAAGCTGCGGCCGGCAAACAGCCGCGGAGGCGCCGAGTCCCGGAAGTCAGCCCAACGTCGCCGGCCTTTGCCACGCAGACTCTGAAGGGCCGGCAGCACCCACGTCACAGGACCCCCGGCCGGCCTCTGAGGACACGGGCACGCGTCTGGAGCCTGGGGACGCTTGTGTTTTTGAGTACAAGAGATAAAACAGAAGAATAATTAGAGAAAGAGTATGAACGAACTCCTTCGAGAGGCATCTCAAGAGGGGATCAAGGCAGCAAAATATCTGCCAACAGAAATACTAGGTGGACTTCAACAGTTACCAGATTTATATCACACCAAGGCTCTCAGAACATGAAAGCGCCCAATTCTGCTGCTTCAAACACCTTTTACCTCAGACCTGAGAGAAATGAGCCCTATCTCTTCAAGATAAATCATCCTCCTGCATGACTTCCCTAACAGCTTAGTGATAAGGAATCTGCCTGCCAATGCAGGAAACTCAGGTTCAATCCCCAGGTGGGGCAGATCCCCTGGAGAAGGAGATGGTGACCCGCTCCATTATTCCTGCCTGGAGAATCCTCATGAACAGAGGAGCTTGGAGGGCTGCAGTCCGTGGGGTCACAAAGAGTCGGACATGACTGAGCGACTAAACAACAATTCGTGCACAGCTACAACACAGTCCACTCAGATGACTATTATTTCACACATGTTAAAAAAAAAAAAACTCACTTTAAACAAACTTCACTTATTAACTTTGAGCCTAAATAGCTTTTGTGGGTTTGGTTTGGCTTGATTATGGAGGCAAACATCTATTACCCTGGGAAAGCCATGTCTGTGTAGGGTTTGTTCATGAAGATACAGATTATGGGTATCTCAAACTTATGGAACACTTAAAATTTTCTAAGTTTTACAAGGATCATCCTATTGGTTTCCTCACAAATACAACATCAATGAATGTGATTCTTTGTTTTTCCATCTTGCTGACCAGAAAAGTAAAGTCTAGTTTCTAGCGTTAGTCAAAGTCTTGGAAACCCTTAGAAATAGCATTATGGCAGTTTCCAGTTCACATCATATTTAGAGAAAATGTGTATACAATATAAACCAAATATTACAGACATAGGAGCAGAAGAGTGAAATTGAATACATGAACAGCGCTGAAATGAAGTTGCTGGGTAAGACCATTTCAGTGATAATGGCCTGTCAACTCAGACCCACCACGAATTCTTAAAGCTGAGGGTCCATGTGAACTCTGGTTCACAGGAAAGGGGGAGGCCCTGGTAGAGATGTTTCTCTACCCCAGGAGGAGACTGAAAAGAACACAGATTAAAGCAGAGTTACGGAGCTTGAGATCAACATGTACACACTGCTCTACTTCTAATGGATAACCAACGAGGTCCTACTGCATAGCGCAGGGAACTCTGCTCAGTATTACTGGCAGCCTGGATGAGAGGGGAGTTTGGCGGAGAACGAATACACACATATATGTGGCTGAGTCCCTCTGCTCTCCACTTGAAACTATCACAACATTGTTCATAGGCTATACTCAAATACAAAATAAAGTTTATAAAAGCAGAGTCAGTGCACCACTGAGAACAGAATCTCAGAAGTCTCCAAGGTGGCATTCAAAGAAGGCCCAAGTCTAAGGTGAGGCCTGGGTTCCCTTGGGATCCAAAAAGGCTAACAGGGCTTACCACCACCTGCCTTTGAGAAAGGCAAGTGGACTTGGAGGGAGGAGCTGATCTTGGAAACACTTCATCATGGAGGGCCATCAACCCCCTCCTAGGAAGGTGAGCAGGCTCTCAAAAGTTTCCCAGACCCTCTTATCAGATTATGGGTGGGGGAGGGCTCTTCTAAACCCCCCACTGCAGAGTTAGGGCTGCTGGTTATCTGGAAGTTGGTGAGTCACTCAGCAGAAAAGAAGCCAAGAAGGGAGGGCCGGGGAAATGCTTTCAGTCCCCCCATCTGTAGTAACGAGGAGAGCGCCCGGCTGTAGGTGACGTGACTTAAGCTGTCTGGCCAGTGCTCGCCAAGAGAACCACCTACTGACAGCTCTAGCTAACTAACTAGGGGAGCCCGGTGAAAAGTGAAAATGTGGGGTCCTGGCCAGAAACAGGGGAAAAAAAAAACCCTCTCCACCGGCCCAACACCCTGACCCAGGGCGAGTCCCAAGGCACTGCAACCTTCCTGCCAGGATGAGATTGGTACTTACGAGGGGAGGGCAAGAGGCCCACTGAGTTGCCTCCAGAACATACTGGAATAGATGCCTCCTTGTATCACCCCAAGACACAGCAGGGTACACACCACGCCAAGCCTCCCACACCCAAGTCCCCCACACAGGCCACACACACAGCACGTGTGCTAAGAGAAAGCTAGAGACTGGGAGGCTGGACCCTCCCAGGGTGTGAAGCAGTGGGGAAAAGGCCTCCAGAAAAAGCAGGGAGGCAGCAAGAAGCAGGTCTGTTCAGGGGCCAAGGCGCTAAGCCCCTGACATGCTCCACTAACCTGACTTCATTTCCAAAACACAAAGATAAAATGATTAAGAATTTCAAAACAGCCCCCTCTTGGGCTTTACCCTCCACTGGTGGGGTCATCCTGAGCACACGCCCAGTAGACCTGCCCTGGTCACACGTTCATGAAGCAGGCCCGCCTGCCCGCTGGGCAAGAGGAAGCCAGCAGCATCAGGCTGCAAGGCGGGTGCCCCCAGTGGGGACTGGGAGCTGGGAAGGAAGAAGTTAAGGTTCAGGAGATCTCTCACACTACAGGGCTTTACCAGGGGGAGGCTGCCTTAAAGAGTTTTCAGCCACAAAGGATGAGCCTGAAAGAACGAGCTTGTGATACTCACCCTCCAAGGGGTTTGAGAGCTGGGCAGAGAGCCGAGACAGGGCTACCCAACGGATGGAGGACATGACCTTGCTGCCTTCGATATGAAACTGTTCACAGACTAGAGCAGCACCTTCAAACACCACATTGAAGACGGCCAGTTCTCCACCAGCGGTTACGCGAGAGGATCCAGCACTCGACACTCAGGCACCAGAGGAACAGTAAGGGAGAAGGGGCCGGTGAGAGGGCAGACTAACATAGTCCCAGTTTCCAGACTTTGCTGGGTTTGGAGCAAATGAGAGAAAGTGGGGAGGCCCTGAAATGAGTAGGTGATTGAGGTTTTAAAAAGAACAGGAATGAGACTACGTTCACGTCCAAAAGAAACTGAAATATTAGAGACCCAACCCAAACTGCCATTAAGGATGTCAGCTTCCCAGCAGGAAAGAGAAGCCTGACTGACACTATCTGATATTGGAAAGGTAACGTCGTTGTGTGTTTACATCTGACAAGTGGAAACTGTTTGATCAAAACGATTATGCACAACCTCAGTGACTGCTCCAAGAAATGGAAAAGAGAGCTTGCCCTTCTGAAAGGATTTAAGTACAAATGACTTGCAATATTATATTGGTTTCAAGTGTACAACATAGTGATTCAATATTTTTATACATCATGAACAATATAAAGATACTACAATATCACCAATTGTTTTCCCTGGGCTGTGCATTACCTCACCATGACTTATTTATAACTGAAAGTCTGCATCTCTTAATCCCTTCTACCTATTTCATCCACCCTTTCTCCTCTTGTAACCACTAGTTCGTTCACTCTATCTATATCTTTTTTTTTTTATTTTAGTTGTTTTTTTTTTTTTTTTTTTTTAATGTGGATCATTCTTCTCAAAGTTTTATTGAATCTGTTAGAATATAGATTCTATTTTATGTTCTGGTATTGTGGCTACAGGCCATGTGGGAATCAGTTCCCTGAGTTCCCTGACCAGGGATTGAACCTGTGCCCTCTACATTGGAAGCCCGAGTCTTAACCGCTGGATGGCCAGGTAAGATCCTGTTTCTGTTTTGTTTCATTTATTCACTTTGCTTTTTAGATTCCACCTCTAAGTGAAAACATACAGTATTTGTCTTTAACAGACTCATAGATACTGGGGGTTCAAAGATGCAGTTTCCCTAAGTACAAATTACTGTTCCCCTTCTTGCATCTTCAGGCCACATTCCCACCGTGTGACTTCCCAGACAAAAATAGATGACCTGTGTCTACTAGAATACGAATGCTTAGGCAATTTGCAAATGACTTCCTGTTTTTACCAATTTTTGCAACAATTTCAGAAAGTTTCTAATTATTTGGTTAAATTATTTCTAGGGCAAGCTGTGCCCTCATTCAGAGTGTGATTTAATTAGATGTTGTCATAGTAGTCTCAGTGAGAAATGCAAATTACAAGTAGACTAACTTGCAGGTAGATTGGCTCATGGAGGGTTATCTGTCTAAATTACATCAAGGTTATACCTTAGCAAGAACACGCTACTTTGATTGCTTGATGGATCAGTTCAATGAAATAAACGGTGAATCTGCTTAACATACTGAATGTACCAGCTGTGATCAACTGACTGGGGAACAAGTGGTTTTCATATCATGTAAACCAAGTGAAGGTCATGACTTGGACTTCTGGTTTGGGGGGGAAAAGTACAAATCCTTGAATCTCATTTGGAACCCATGTGGTCCTTCTCAAAACCACTTTTAAACTAAAACTTCAATCAAAAGATCAATCTTTGGGAAGCCTATAGCCAGGGCAAATTACACACCACAGGTCAGACCACACCACACAGCAGGTCTGCCTGGTTCCTACTTTTGTAAATAACTTTTTGTTGGAACAGTCGCACCCGTTTATGTATTGTTTATAGCTGATTTCACACTGCAACAGCAGAGTTGAACAGTTTAAAAAAAAAAAAAAAAAAAACAGCTGGCCCTGTGGCCTGCTGTTGTTTAGGATAGATTCCTAATTCCAGTCAATGAGAAGTCTGAAGAAGTCAGGTAAAGTGGAGGAAAGGAGACGCTTCAGAGAAAATTCTAAGGAAGCGACAACAATCTCTTCTTTCTCTAGCACCTGTCATCACAAAATGTTCTGCTGAAACTCTGCTGCCTTCTTGTCACTAGTCTGAGGAAGAAGCCAGCCCAGGAAAGGGGAAAAAAAGCAGAACTGGCTCTGCACCCTAGCTTTGGATTTTTTGTTATTAAAAGAAAATAAATTTTCTTACTGTTGATGCCAATTTGATTTATTCCCAGTAACTGACAAAGTCCAATTAAAACTCCGGTAGAATATGGAGCTGGGATGAATGCAGTTTTAGCAGGGTTAAGGATAACTGGAGTTTTGGAGAAATTACTTCCCCCCAAGTGAAAATGAAGTAGCCAAGCTCTGTTTTTCCTAAAATAAGCTTCTCTCCCACTGTTACACAACGGACTACTATCCAGCAGACGATGAGTAACTGATTTGAACATTTCATTCAAAAACAATTTGGGAGTGTTCTTGTATTACAACCGAAACATTTTCAAAAGACAAAGACACTTTTTGTCATTAGCTATTTTAACATGGCAAGCATACATAATGCGATGTTCGCTGAGTTTTGAGAAAATGGCAAAGCTTTTTCTTACACTTAAGACCTCAGTGCTAAAGAAACCCCAAGCTAGTAACACTTTTGAGACTAAGGAAGAGACAGAGAAGTTGTCAACATGTGGCTAAGAAACAGTAGCATCCACAAGGTCAAACTGAAAACTAAACCTCTTAGAACCAAAGAATCCCAGTCATGGAGGGACCAGGGGAAGGAACCCTCTCCAATCGCTTCTTCAGCCATAAGGGACTGTCCCATTTCCTCTACTCAGATGCCTCCCTTCAAAGGGGTTTTATCCTTTAAAGGCTAAACACACCACGTGTTCACACACCAAAGGTCACCACAGCTGAATTCCATAACTTTGGAAATGTCTCTTTTTAAACGTCCTCACAAGGCTCAGATAAAGTCTTCTCCTACCCTCTCATTTTCCAATGACAATTCACCATCATTTTAATTACAGTCAGACAGAGGTTCAGTTGGGAAATTCACTACCATATGACATCTGCATTCAACCACTCCACTGAACAAGCCCAATCCACAGAATCATCAAGCAACTTAATCTTTCTCTGCCCCTTAAAATGTGCTCCATTGGACAGTACTGCCCTTGACAAAAATGAAAATTGACGCTATGAATTCTCTGGTTTCTTCTGGGTCATTAATTGAGACATTCAAACATATACATTACAACACAGAGATCTCAACCCGGCGCTCTGCGACACCCTGGAGGGGTGGGATGGGGCGGGGGGACAGATGTATACTTAGGGCTGATTCTCCTTGCTGGATGGCAGAAGCCAACACACCAGTGTAAAGCAATTATCCTCCAATTAAAAATAAACTTTTTTTAAAGTCCAAACACTTGAGCAAAGGCAGCTCCAACTTGGTGATTCAAATATTCAGCCCCGTATCATGATCAAAACTGGGTCTTCACATAAAGTCGAAGCATCTTAAATCCTTTCTCTTTGGCACCAATGAGAAGCAAGCAAGCAATGCGGTGCTGCTAGCTGCTGCTTTGCTTTCCCAGCCTGACCTTCCACCTCCCTCTACAACTTTGCTAATGGCAGTTTGCGACTCCCCCAGAGTTAAAGTGAGGCAAGAAGAGACCAGGGAAGTTCCAGCCTGAGGTGGATATTACCACTGTGAATGGGCAGCTGGCCGACACGTGTTAGGCCTCTAGATGGTCTACTTAGAGCCCCGAGGGTCCCCCTTAGACTTCAGAAAACAGACTGAGCACAACTTACACCTCTCCAAAGGCTTTAGATAGACTTCTTCTCCTTAAAGGATCAAATCAGTAGCTCTTGTCACCACCAACATACTCCCACAAAGTCATCCCCAATATTCAATCCCTACCCTTTTATTATGCCCTCTATGTGAGTCAGGTCATTAGGAGTCATAGTTCCTCCACTTCACACCCATCAGCATGTCTACTACAAAAACAAAAAGAAAACAGAAAATAACCAGTGCTGGCGAGGATGTGGAAAAATTAAAATCCATGTGCACTATTATTTGGAAGTACAAAATGAAGTTCTTGTGGAAGAGTAGATGCTTCTTTGAATAATTAAAAACAGAACTGCCATGTGATCCAGCAATTCCACTTCCACTAAACCCCAAAAAATCAAAAGTAATTTCCCAAACACATATTTATACACCCATGTTCATAGCAGCATGATTCACATTAGCCAAAAGGTGGATACAATCCAAGTGTCCATCAACAGACACATGGATTTTAAAATGTGGTATATACAGCCAAGGAAGTATCAATTAACCTAAACAAGGAAGGAAATTCTGACATGTGCCACAACATAAAGGAGCCTTAAGAATATTACACAAAATAAGCCAGTCACAAAAAGACAAGTACTGTATGATTCTACTTATATGAGGTACTTAGAATAGATACATTCATAGAAATAGAAGGATGGTTTCCAGGGACTAAGGGGACAGAAGAATGAGGATGTATTGTTTAAAGGGTACAGAGCTTCAACTTGGGAAGATGAAAAAGTTCTGGAGATGGATGGCGGTGATGCTGCACAACCACATCAAAGTACTTAATACCAACTGTACACTTAAAAAAAATTAGGATGGTAAATTTCATATTATGTATATTTGCCACAAATAAAAGTTTAAAATAAAAAGTTTTGATTCCTTCTGTTACCATCTTCTTTGCAAATATAATTTGTATTCCAGTCTCAGCTAAAACCCCCATGTTATCATCGTACCATATATTCACCAACCACAAAGTGCATTCTGATTTCATAAATATTAAAATGTGAAGAAGGGACTTGTCTTAGAATCAGCAAGATGTGATATTCAGGATTTTCAGGCAAATCAACCACAGCTCCAGAAACATTAATAAACCCTGATGGCCAGGATACTGCTGAACCTATCACCTCAGGATTGTTCTAGCAAAGTACAAGACATTTTTCCTTGAAAGCATTTTCCGAGCTCTAACTCTCGCCAGGCTGATTTAGAAAATTAACTTGTCTCTCTGGCACCACTTCTGAATTAAAATTTATATTCCAAGTCTCTTTGACCTACACCCAATCACTCACTCACACCAAAGAGAGGATTTTTATGCTATAGCACTATTTTCACACTTGGAATTCAAAATAGCACCATCTAACACTTCCAATTACAGAAAACTTACCACAAGCAAAACCAAGAATAATCACATGGTTGCCCTGAAACAACACTGAAGCTGATTCAAAATCACCTGGTCTCATTATTTTTACCCTTGTCCTCAAATGAAATAGGAGGTGCCAACACAACTCAAGGAAATCCTTGAGAGGAAAATTGTAAATCACTCATATTATGACAAGGAAAGATTTACAGGTGTAATAGAAAAGCACAAATTTAGCAAGTGCAAGATTAAAACATAGTATTCTGAAGTGCACTTAGCATTAAATTCTGAGCTCAACTGCATACAAGTACGTAGAAATTGTTGACTCTAAAGAGATTCAATGAGTTAGCAATAACAGGCAAAATACCAGTTTTACATCATACCCACAGCAGGAAAATAGTAATCAATATACATTACTAATCATGCATGGTCCACAGTCCTTCACGGGGGAGAGTGTAATGGGAAATTAAGAATATGCAGAGTACAGCTTAGCAGTTAAGAAAGTCAAGCTCATTTTGTGAAACTCCCTGGATTCGAATTTCAGCTCTGCCACTTATCAGCTCCAAAACCCTTAATGAGATTCTAAATCCTTCTGTCTCTTCATCTGTAAAATGGAAATAAAAATGGCACTTCATTAATAGCGAGGATGGGAAAAGTCAAGAAAATAATGTAGCTAAAATACTAAGCACATTGCCAAGTGTATAGAAACGTCTCAGTATTTTTTATGTAACAGAGGAAAATATAAAGTTTTCAGTAGCAGACATGTAGAAGAAATTTAGAATTGATCTAACGAGAACTTTTTAACTGGAGGATAACTGCTTTACAATGTTGTATTCGCTACTGCTATACAACCACAGTGCAGCTCTAAGTATACATATAACCCCTGCTTCTCCAGCCTCCCTCCCACACTCCCCCCAATCCCACCTCTCTAGGTCATCACAGAGCAGCAAGCTGAGCTCCCTGTGTATGCAGCTGGTCCCCACTAGCTAGCTATTTTACACATGGTAGTGTGTATATGTCAATGCTACTCTCTCAATTCACCCATCCTCTCCTTCCCCCACTGTGTCCACAAGTTCATCCTCTGCATCTCTATTCTTGCCTGCAAATAGGTTCATCAGTACCATTGTTATATAGGATTTTTGACTCAGATTTGTTATCAACACCACTGGAGTAATCTCCAATTAACAGTGAAAGCCACTCAGTCATGTCCGACTCTGAGACCCCATGGACTATACAGTCCATGGAATTCTCCAGGCCAGAATACTGGAGAGGGTAGCTTTTCCCTTCTCCAGGGGATCTGCCCGACCCAGGGATCCAACCCAGGTCTCCTGCATTGCAGGCATATTCTTTACCAGCTAAGCCACAAGGGAAGCCCAAGAATACTGGAGTGGGGAGCCTATCCCTTCTCCAGCGGATCTTCCGGACCCAGAAATCGAACTGGGGTCTTCTGCATTGCAGGCGGATTCTTTACCAACTGAGCTATCAGGGAAGTCCTCTCCAATTAACAGGCGGATAGTTAATCCACAGCCATGGTTCACCAACTTCAGTGATCAGAATTACTGGGACAGTGTGTTAAAACCCAGGCTGCCGGGCCCAGAGTCTCTGATTTGGTAGGTGTGGAGTACTCCTGGAAATGTGCATTTCTAACAAGTTCCCAGGTGATCCTGATGCTGCTAGTTTGGTAACCACACTTGGGAGAACCACTGGTCTACACTCTGCTACCCCCACGACTACCACCATCTCCCTTTTCAACTTTACCCCAATACTCCTTCTGACCTCAAGGACTAACCTGAGTGCCTCATTCTGAAGACAGGCTGCCACTCTGTTCTGATGGCTGATATGTCATCCAAACACAACTACTCAAAAAGTTCAACCACCTCCAAGGCTTCACCATATCTGAGTCCTGAACCCAAGGGCCATTAGGAATGATCCCACCAAATCCTAGGCTTCCCTCGTAGTTCAGAATTTGCCTGCAATGCAGGAGATTCCTGTGTCGGGAAGATCCCCTGAAAAGGAAATGGCTACCCACTCCAGTCTTCTTGCCTGGAGGATTCCATGGACAGAGGAGCCTGGCGGGCTATAGTCCATGGGGTCACAAGAGTCGGACACAACTTAGCGACTAAACCACCACCACCAAATACTATGTAAGTGTCCCTTAAAGCTATAGAGAGCCTCCGCATGCCTGGGAACCAAGAAGGCAGAGCCCATATGTAACTTCCTCCTGCCCGTGTCTCTGGTACCTTCCACCTCCAGAGTCTGCACCATCTGCACACCTGTGCTGAGTTAGCTGGCAGATGAACAAGATCTGATTTTCGAGCATCTTACTAAGCTGCTTCCAGGTGTTTTCATTTATGGTCACAATAGCACAGTTCAGATGCGCACACAGATGCAACAAATAACACCAGTAAGTGATACATGGTTGGAGGAACGACCCTAAGGGTGATGTTCATCGATTACACCTCTGAAACAGGAGCGCCACCTGCTCCTCTCGGTCTCTTCCATCTACCACTGCCTTTATACTTTGAATTGACTTTAAATATATTCTGTAATAATACTGAGTCCAGGATAGCAGCCCACTTTAACTTTTTATCCATTCCAAACTCAGCATAAGCACATTTTTTTAATGCAGGAAATGTTTTAGTTGCCTAACCCAAACAGTTTTAATAGAGAATCCTATTGGAAAATCCCAACTTGATTTCTATCAGTGCCTGCACTATAAACCCGTCCAACCACCAAGGTCAGAAGACAGTCCCACCCTAGGACCAAATTGGCTTCAGCTGTCTCTAATACCTGATTAACTAGCTCACACTGACGCCAGTACACCTGAGCCCACCGCCTGCCTCTTATGCTCAGACTGAACCTTTAGAAATTTGAAATCTATCTGAATTTGTCTTGAGTTTCCCACCCACCACTGGATTCCGTATCTAGTGTGTTCTCCCAGCAGTTCTCCCAGCAGCCCGCTACTTAAAACACAGACCCTTCTCTTCAGAAAGCACTCCAATAATTCCAAGACTAGGTTGGATCACTGCAAACAGGCATAAAACTGAAGCTACACAAATTCCCCTCAGGTAATCTGTTTCATAAAAAAATAGTAGACTGAAATTACCCCCACCCTTCTATCCTGCCGGTGTCTTTGAAATAGAAGAAAAGTATCATTTCTAAGGGCTTCCCTAGTGCCTCCCTGGTAAAGAACCTGCCTGCCCATGCAGGACACCCGTCTCCAATCCTTGGGTCAGAAAGATCCCCTGGAGAAGGAAATGGCAACCCACTCCAGTATTCTTGCCTGGGAAATCCCATGGACAGAGGAGCCTGGAGGGCTACAGTCCATGGGGTCACAAAGAGATAGATAGGACTGAGTGACTAAACAACCAAAATATCATTTCTAAAGGAATACATCAATAATTTTATAATATAAGCAAATATTAAATCTGGATACATTCAAATCCATAGTCTAAGAAACTGTCATTGTCCCCATGCCACTGAATTTCAGACCTGTTTTATAGTAACCAGTCAACAGATACTGTCCAAAACTGATGAATCAATACACAGAAATATACAAGTTAGACTTACAGTGGTAACCAGCAAAAGAACAAAACTGAAACCTATTCAAAGGGGTCACTTACAGGGAATTTCATTTAAAAAATGGTAATAGGTCAGAAAAAAGGTTTTGCTTTATATTTTACATCTTTGCGACACTCATGGTTCTTATCATCCACATATATTATCTCCATAATTGTAAGAAATATAAAAATAAGTAAATAGCATCCTCGTTTACAAGCGACTAGTGAAATGATCTAAGTTGATGTGTGCATGTTGGTCTGCAACCACAAGAGCTTCCTGGATAAAGTCTGAAACCGGTCCTCTGGACACGGAGGGTAGAAAGAAACCAAAGAAAGAGATGGATCACTCCAGATAGGTTGGGGGGGCAGGTTTGATAAGAAAGGGCATTCACTTATGAGGCTTGTTTTAGGTGGCTGTCAGTCAAGTAGATCTTCATCGCCTCCCGCCAGAATCTCAAGTTTCCACAAAGGCCTCCGTGGGGTTCAGGCGTGAATGCAGGTCAGAGTCTTAACAACACGCTGCTCTCTCTAGGCTGCGAACTTGAAAGGGACTCCCGAGATGGAAACCTTGGGCGGAGCGTATATTTCACGGAGCGGGAGGGGCTAGGAGCCTCCTAGTGCCAGGGTCAACAGGTGGTTGTGGTTACATCCTCTCCGTGGCCTCCTCCAATAACGCCCCATCAAATACTGCTGCTAAGTCGCTTCAGTCGTGTCGGACTCTGTGCGACCCCATAGACAGCAGCCCACCAGGCTCCTCTGTCCCTGGGATTCTCCAGGCAAGAATACTGGAGTGGGGTGCCATTTCCTTCTCCAGTGCATGAAAGTGAAAAGTGAAAGTGAAGTCACTCAGTTGTGTCCGACTTGTAGCAACCCCATAGACTGTAGCCCACCAGGCTCCTCCGTCCATGGGATTTTCCAGGCAAGAATACTGGAGTGGGTTGCCATTGACTTCTCCCATCAAATACTAAAAGGGATAAATAAAGCAAGATAGGTATATAGTGATATATAAAGGAACTTTGGAATGCTATTTAAAAAATTTTTTTAAATAGTTGCAATAGGCAAACCGTATATCCTGATCAGGGGCTTCCCTGGTAGCTCAGCTGGTAAAGAATCTGCCAGCAATGCAGGAGACCCCAGTTTGATTCCTGGGTTGGGAAGATCCCCTGGAGAAGAGATAGGCTACCCACTCCAGTATACAAGGGCTTCCCTGGTGGCTCAGATGATAAAGAATCCACCTGTAATGCAGGAGACCTGGGTCTGATTCCCGGGTTGGGAAGAATCCCCCTGGAGAAGCGCATGGCAACCCACTCCAGTATTCTTGCCTGGTGAATCCCATGGAGAGAAGAGCCTGGCGGGCTACAGTCCATGGACTCCCAAAGAGTTGGACACGACTGAGTGACTAAGCACAGAACAGCGTAGCCTGGTCAGACTAAAGTAAAAATAACACATGCGCGCACACACAGAGACTTCTATAAGCATAGAGAAATGTGGGAAATACATCAAGCTACTAATATAGAGAAAGTCTTATTTTCCATGCTTTTGTAATTTTTGAGCTTCACATGGTGAGCGTATATTACCTTTGCAACTTGGAAGATACAGTTCTTTGTTAAAGTTTCATTTTATTAACTTATTTATGGCTGCACTGGATCTTCCTTTCTGCATGCAGGCCTTCTCTAGCTGCAGGAAGCAGGAGCTATTGTCTAGTTGTGGTGCACAGGCTTCTCATTCCAGTGGTCTCTCTTGTTGCAGAGCGCAGGCTCTAGAGCGCAGGCTTAGTAGTTTGGCGCTGGGGCTTTGATGTCCTGCAGCTTGTGGGATCTTCCCCGACCAGGGATTGAACCCAAGTCTCCTACGTTGGCAGGAGGATTCTTTACCACTGAGCCACCAGGGAAGCCCAAGATTCTTTAAAATAGCATGCATACATGTGTGCTTTTTGAGACCTAGAAAATATAAAGCAGTGGGCTTAAATTGTATTTGTAATTTCATGGACACTTGCAGAGACAGAATCTTAATGCCTTGTTCAGAATCACCCTGCTGAAAAGCGTCAGAACCAGATTTAGACTATAGGCATCCTGGAACAGGAGAAAAACCAGTTCTGTTAACTTTCCAAGTTTTTCTAACAAATTAACCGGTAACTATTGTGCCTTCTCTGATTCCTTTATCAAATACTGTCTTCATTCGAGTTGCTATAACAAAATACCATAGAGTGGGTAGCCTAAACAACCAACATTTACAGCTTAGCCTTGAACAACATGGGTTTAAACTGTATGGGGCCACATTTTTGTGGATTTTTACCAATAATTATCTTGGAAAAATTTTTAGAGATTTATGACAACTTGAAAAACTTGCTAAGCCATGTAGTTGAGAAATACAATATTAAAAAACTATGTCATGAAAGCATAAAATATATGTAGGTATACATATAACACACAAAATATATTCACTGACTGTTTATGTTATTTTTAAGGTTTCTGGTCAACAGTAGGCTATTAATGGTTAAGTTTGGGGAAGTCAAAAGTTATACATAGATTTTTGACTGTGCGGGTGATCAATGCCTTTAATTCCCAAGCTGTTCAAGGGTCAGCTGTATTCTTTTAGTTTTGGAGGCTGTGAAGTCTGAGATCAGGGTGCCACCATACTGGAATCTGATGAAGACCTTCCTTCAGGTCTTCATGGCTGGCTGCCTTCCTGCTGCATCCTCCTGGGCTGGAGAGGGGTGGGTAGACAGAGCTCTCATCTCATCCTAGTCCTCATCTTATAAAGGACACCATGTGGTGCTTGTCGGAGAAGGCAACAGTACCCCACCCCAGTACTCTCGCCTGGAAAATCCCATGGACAGAGGAGCCTGGTAGGCTGAGGTCCATGGGGTCGAGAAGAGTCTGACACGACTGAGTGACTTCACTTTCAATTTTCACTTTCATGCATTGGAGAAGGAAATGGCAACCCACTCCAATGTTCTTGCCTGGAGAATCCCAGGGATGGGGGGGCCTGATTGACTGCCATCTATGGGGTCACACAGAGTCGGACAGGACTGAAGTGACTTAGCAGCAGCAGCAGGTGATGCTCGTGGTAAAGAACCCACCTAATGCAGCAGATGTAAGAGATGTGGGTTGGATCTCTGGGTGGGGAAGATTCCCTGCAGGAGGAAATGGTAACTCCCTCCAGCATTCTTACCTGGAGAATCCCATGGACGGAGGAGCCTGGCAGGCTACAGTGCATAGGGTCACAAAGAACTGGACACTAAGACTTAGCATGCAAACAATCCCACTATGGGACACCATTTTCATGACCTCATAAAAATCCAAGTACCTCCCAAAGATCCCACCTCTGGGCTCAGGGCTTCAACACGTGAATTTGAGACACCAAACATTCGGTTCATAGTCAATATGTTCTAACAGAAACAATAGGCAGGACCAGGCACCATCCACTTCAGTCCAGTTGTCTCCAACTCTTTGTGACCCCATGGACTGCAGCATGCCAGGCCTCCCTGTCCATCACCAATTCCTGGAGTTTACTCAAACTCATGTCCATTAAGTCAGTGATGCCATCCAACCGTGTCATCTTCTGTCATCCCCTTCTCCTGCCCTCAATCTTTCCCAGCATCAGGGTCTTTTCAAATAAGTCAGTTCTTCACATCAGGTGGCCAAAGGATTGGAGTTTCAGCTTCAACATCAGTCCTTCCAATGAACATTCAGGACTGATTTCCTTTAGGAAACCATCTGCTTTACCAATGAGTAAACCAACATCCAAAGAGAACACAGATTCCCTGCCAAGACATGCAGCTGTCAATCAACAGAACCCACAACCCCAAAGGTCAGTTCACCTTTGGTTGAATCTTGCTCAACTACTATAGCGTAAAAGTAAATTTCCTTTAAAAACAGAATATTGGGACATCCCTGCCAGTCCAATGGTTAAGGTTCCTTGCTTCTACTGCAAGGCACGTGGGTTCGATTCCTGGTCAGGGAACTTATAAGATCTTGTATGCTGTGCTGTGTGACCAAAAAAAAAAAAAAAAAAAAAAATTAGACTATTACCCTTCTCCTGTAACATTATCCTTTCCTCAAAAAAACACTTTTAATGAACCTTGAAAGAGAGCTTTCCACAGAGCCACTGGTAATTAAAAAGGAATACTTCTTTATAGTTTATAAGCAAGAGCAGGAGAAGGCTTATTAAGCCTTGATTTGCTCACAAATGAGCTCATTGTAACAATCCTGTATCACTAACCATGTCAAAACCAGCAATCTGTCATCCGAGGAAGTCTGATTAAATAATAAATCTGACAAAGGCTCCATCACACTCAGAGCCCACCACACTACCTTACAGGCAGCCTTCAAAGGCCGTCCGACCCCACAGGGTCCTGAAGAAAAACACAAGTGGTTCCTACAGTGTAGCCACCTTCCTCACAAGAACCAGTGATGCAAACGAACTGGTCCATGTTTAAGATGGGGGGACCCACCCTGCGGGAAAGCTCCGGGCCCACATATGCCACCCACTCTCTCCTGTTTCATCTCCTCTCCATGCTCAGGGGCTGTTATGCTGAACCAGAGCCTTCTTGCAGGTCAGCCCTCTTGGCCTTTCTTCCTCTTGATTTAGGTTAGTGACATAGAGTGATGAGACTGGCAATTACTGGGGAAGAGACAACACTGAAAGTCATCAAAAGCCTTGAATCCAAATCGCACGTTGTGACCCAGCTTGAAGAGAAATGTCCTGTCATAGATTTGGGAATCCACTGTGATAAAATGTCTCGTCCACTCCCTGTGTGTACCAAATATCTATACAAGAAGTGATAAACCATCTTTGGCCCCCATGGGACTTTGCTGTCCTTTGCTGTAATTGTCTTCCTTAGGAACTCATTGAAAGAATATCTGCTGGGCAGGACCAAGAAATTCCTAAATTCTTAGCCATAGTCCTATCATAGTACCACAGAAACCCCACCATATAGTTTCCAGCATCAAATATTAATTTGTCATTTTTAATCATTATCTGGTTAGCTCTTATAACAAACCCTCTGAAGTAGGTATTAGTATCGCCCCATTTTATGGATAGGGAAACTGAGGCACAAGAGAACCTGAGTATATGACCAAGTTCAGCAGCTAACGAACGCTGAAAGTGGATTCAACACCAAATCTGAATGAACAACAACAATAAGCAACCTACAAGCTCTAGCCAGACACATCCTTGCATCCCCTCAGCGTGTTTATCAGTGCTCACGCTGCCTTACGTTTCTGACACACTCCATATCACCGGGCTCTCTCCTGTCAAAATGGGCACTGATTTCTCTAGAATGAATGCAGCCTCTTCATGACATGCCCCCAGTGACCACTAAGTAAGTCCACAACTCATAATAGACCTGTAACAGCCACCTAAGGAAAGGAGGGAAAAACGCAAAGATTCTAAGGAAAACAGGAAAGTTCTACAAATAGGACTTGTTAAGCACCTACTCTGTAATAGGCTTGTGTGTATGCTGGCTCTCATTTGGGTGGTTTGCGGCAAAATTCTCAAAGCTTTGGTGGGTATAACAGGGGTCCGGGGGGTAGAGGAGCCATGAGAAGTGCTGGCTGCGGTTCAGATGAGATCATTTCTAAAAGAAATAATGTGAAACCACAGCCCAAAAGCTCAGGCACGAGAGCCAGGCCTCCACATAGAGGACAGCTCTATGTGACTCCCCTAGGATCTCATTAAATGGTTGAGAGTAATTTCAGCTGATGTTAATGACTGAGAGTGGCAGGAGGGAATGTGCATTTTGAGGATCGTCCCCGGAAGAGAGAGACACATTCTGGTGGGGATGAGTCAGCCAGTTTCTCTCCCTTCCCAACAGCTATATCAACCGCTCAAGGGTCTGCTCTAGCGCCTTCTTGTCATCACAAGACCAAATTTTTCTGAATCCTCCATTATCTGCATGTATCCAATGAACTGACGGATCTTCTTCCATTCGTTGTTGTTGTTTAGTTGCCCAGTCGTGTCCGACTCTTTGCAACCCCACGGACTGTAGCCTGCCCGGCTCCTCTGTCCAAGGAATTTCGCAGGCAAACATACTGGAGTGGGTTGCCATTTCCTTCTCCAGGGGGTCTTCCAGACCCAGGGATCGAACTTGGGTCTCCTGCGTGGGCAGGCAGATTCTTTATCACTGAGCCACCTGGGAAGTCCCTCCTCTTCCCTTGCATTCATACAAATCTGTTCATAGCTGCCCGCCGAGTATGCATGTGTCTGTCCACCTGGCTGTGACATGCCTGTTGTGCTGACAGTCTCTGAATTGCTATAGGTTCTTATCAGCTCAGTTCAGTCACTCAGTCGTGTCTGACTCTTTGCAACCCCATGAACTGCAGCATGCCAGTCCTCCCTGTTCATCACCAACTCCCGGAGTCCACCCAAACCCATGTCCATTGAGTCAGTGATGCCATCCAAACATCTCATCCTGTCATCCCCTTCTCCTGCCCTCAATCTTTCCCAGCATCTGGGTCTTTTCAAATGAGTCAGTTCTTTGCATCAGGTGGCCAAATTATTGGAGCTTCAGCTTCAGCATCAGTCCGTCCAATGAACACCCAGGACTGATCTCCTTTAGGATGGACTGATTGGATCTCCTTGCAGTCCAAGGGACTCTCAAGAGTCTTCTCCAACACCACAGTTCAAAAGCATCAATTCTTCGGTGCTCAGCTTTCTTCACAGTCCAACTCTCATATCCATACATGACCACTGGAAAAACTGTAGCCTTGACGAGATGGACCTTCGTTGGCAAAGTAATGTCTCTGCTTTCTAATATGCTGTCTCAGTTGGTCATAACTTTCCTTCCAAGGAGTAAGCATCTTTTAATTGCATGGCTGCAATCACCATCTGCAGTGATTTTGGAGCCCAGAAAAATAAAGTCAGCCACTGTTTCCACTGTTTCCCCATCTATTTGCCATGAAGTGATGGGACTGGATGCCATGATCTTAGTTTCCTGAATGTTGAGCTTTAAGCCAACTTTTTCACTTTCCTCTTTCCCTTTCATCAAGAGGCTCTTTAGGTCTTCTTCACTTTCTGCCATAAGGGTGGTGTCATCTGCTCTTATCACTAATATCCAAAAATTCAGCTCTGACTTATCCTCTGTCTTCTTCCCTTTCCCAGAAGGTTTTTGAGGGTCGGGATCACATGCTGTGCTTTTCTTAGGTGTTCCTCATAGCATCTAGCAGAATACAGGACTTGCAGTCCATTAATAGTCATATGTATGTGCTGCTAGACATAGATGGTTAATAAGGGAGGCAAAGGATGCTCTGAAATGTTTTTCTGAGGTGTCCAAAATTTAGGCTTACCACACTGGATGGATGCACACCGATTCCCATGTCCTTAATCCCTAGAATTAAATTCAGCATTGTCTCAGGCAATGAAGATTTACACTCTAGCTCACACTCTTTCTGAAAATCATTTTGTCACAAATTATGTGTTTTGTTTTGTGTTTTGTTTCTTGTCAGTATTCCCAGAAACTATTAACATTTTAAGAAGCTTGGTAAATGCAACGAGACAAAGACCATCCTGGGAGGATATAGCCCTATCAAGGTCCCCTCTTGGGCAGGGATAAATAGAATCCAACATTTTCTTTGCTTCTATTCTGTTTGTGCTGTGCTTAGCCACTCAGTCGTGTCTGATTCTTTGCAACCCCATGGACCATTGCCTGCCAAGCTCCTCTGTCCATGCGGATCCTCCAGGCAAGAATACTGGGGTGGGCTGCCATTTCCTTCTCCAGGGGATATTCTCAGCCTAGGAATAGAACCCAGGTCTCCCACATGGCAGGTGGATTCTTCACCATCTGAGCCACCAGGGACGCACCTATTCTGTTTAGCTATCAGGTATTCATTCCCTTTGTTACAGAGGTCTAACAACCTATTTGGGCTTCCCTGGTAGCTCAGTGGTAAAGAGGCCGCCTACTAACGTCACTCAGTCATGCCCAACTCTTTGCAACCCCACGGACTGTAGCCCCAGTCTCCTCTGACCATAGGATTCTCCAGGCAAGAATACTGGAGTAGGTTGTAGGCTTATTTTAAAGCATTCTACTTAAAATGAGAAGAAGGCTGCATTTTTACCACTTTTCAGATTTGGTGCAATATAATGCTGTGAGTTTGTCTGTCCTCAGGGAAATTTCCCAGAACTCTACAGTGTGGGGAGGGACCCCACTCTGAGGTCTCCCAGAATACACACCATCTGGGATTGCTTTCAGCCCCCCTCCTCTCAAAGAGCATCCCAGGAGTGTCCCTCCAGTAAAGAAAAAAATTAGCCTCTTTACCTTGTTTTCCTTTGCATAGAATACACAACCGAAAGGCAAGCTGGAAGGGAAAGATTTGGATTTGTTAATCACATACAAAATGACAACAGACCCAAACTCAACAAATTAATAATGTTAATGGTAAAGAAAGATGATATCTACTGTACGCTCAACATATAACAGGCCCCATGCTAGATGTTCTGGGTAAATAATGAGATCCTGAAGAGCCTCTGCTTGTTGTTTTTGTTTTGTCTTGTTTTCTAGTGGGGGAGGGTGGTGCTTCTCTGATTTTTCTGCTATAACTGCCCTCATTAGGCTCTGTTGGACTCGATGGGGTGACAGTGAATCTTACCAAGACATCAGTCTTATCCTTTACCTTCCTGGATGACTGATCACAGTCATCAGTCTCAAGAGGATCCTCAAAGACCTCACCCTTTTCATTTTTATACTGTAGGCGCATGTTAGAACCAAAGTTCTCTGCTCTGCAGGCTGGATTTGAGGTTCCACCCGCTGAACGTGGGGGGCCCTTGGTCTGTGCTCACCCACTTCCTCCTCACTCTTCCCTATGCCTTGTCCCTTGGGTTGGGGTGTATGTAGGAGGAGAGAGAGTAAAGGCAAGTTTCCCCAGTAAGGGCCCCATGACGTGGTGGTGTCCCCTCTGTATTCTGTCCGTGTGTCTCTGGGCGTGGCCTCTGTTCAAAGCCAGCTCTCTCAGGGGGCATCTGTAGTTCTTCCTGGGTCTTCTGGAGCCTCCCCTTGCACAGATCCTAGCCTAGAAGATCCACTTCAGGTGTCTCTCCTTCCCTCACCCATCTACCTGTCAGAGGTAGCCCACTGGGAAGATTCCCGCAGGGAGACTCCAGTATAACCACCTTCTTGGGGAGAACTGATACTTGAGAACACTCATACTGAACCAGAAAGGGCTATTGGTGGAAATACTGGTGAAAGATGGGGGCAAAGTCTAGAGTTTAGTTAATAGTAATATAGTAAGGTTGGGCTTCCCAGGTGGTGCTATTGGTAAAGCATCTGCCTGCCAATGCAGGAGCAGTGAGAGATGAGGGTGTGATCCCTGGGTTGGGAAGATTCCCCTGGAGGAGGAAATGGCAGCCCACTCCAGTATTCTTGCCTGGGAAATCCCATGGCCAGAGGAGCCTGGCAGGGCTACAGTCCATGGGGTCGCCAAGAGTCAGACACGACTGAGCATCTGAGTACAATGTGCTCATATTTTGTGAGCACAAATATGTGTGCTTAGACATCAACTAAGAAAGGTTGGTTTCTTAGTCTGGGCATCTGTATTATATTAATGGAAGTTATTAATAGTAAAGAAAACTGGTAAGGGGTAGACAAGAATATTGTATTATCTTTGTAACTTTTCAGTATACCTATAATTATTCTAAAATGAAAAATGCTATTTTTGAAAGCTAGTTAATGTGAAAATGTTTCAAAAATAATGCATACATTCCTAAACCTGTAATTTCCTCTCAAATATATAAATATGCTTTCTTTATCTGTTTTTAGAAATAAAGCTCATTTCTTCAAATATGGATACACTGACTGAACTGCCCTTCAATTTTCTTACATAAACTAAACCCAGAGGATAATTAGTCATCTGTAATTTTTAATTTCAGTTCCTTTTCTTACAAAGTGATAATTTAAAGGAATTGGAAAGCATCCCGATGACAATGTTTTTCTATATTTATTATTCTTCCAATTCTTTATAGATAGCACATTATATTAAATAAGATTATGTTTCAACATTCATTAAAATTTGTAAGCATACACAAAAACAGAGAGAATGTTATAATGAATATTCATGTACCTATTACTTGGCTCAATAATTATCACTATGTTGCCAATACTGATATACACTTTTTTCTGAAACATTTTAAAGCAATCCTAGTTATTTGTTTTGCTACCCATCCTTCTAGAGCATCTCAAACCAATAAAGATATTTGCTTTACATAACCACTGTGCCTTTATCACAAACAACAAAATTAACTATAATGTCTTATTATCCAGCATTCACTCCACATTCAACTTCACACAACTGGAAAGTTTATTCCTTTTTTTAGCAACTCACTTGAAGAAAGATTAAATTTGGCGTTTCTAAAAACTAGAACTTTCTTTTCACACTCACATTAATGCACCGTTGTTCTAGCCAAATGGTGACGTCATTGACAGAAAGAGACAGACATAGTTCAAACATGTAAGAAGGTTATATAGGTAAAGGATGTGACAACTTAACTGTTTTGGAAACCATTACCCAAACCAGTAGTGGTGTTAATGGTGGTGGTGGTGGTGGTTTAGTCACTCAGTCGTGTCCAACTCTTGCCACCCCACTGACAGTAGCCTGCTAGACTCCTCTGTCCATGGGATTCTTCCCGACTCAGAGACTGAACCTGGGTTTCCTTCATTGCAGGCAGATTCTTTACCACCTGAGCTATTCGGGAAGCCCAATAGTGTTAATCATAACACTTAAAAAATGGAAACAACCAAATGCCTATCATGGTTAAATTTTCTTAATTAATTTATTTATTTTAATTGGAGGATAATTACTTTACAATATTGTGATGTGTTTTGCCATACATCAACATGAATTGGCCATAGGTATACATGTGTACCCCCCCATCCTGAACCCCCCTCCCACCACCCTTCCCACCCTATCTATCATGGTTAATTTTATGTGTCAATGTTACCGGATCAGAGTGCCCACATATCTGGCTTGATGTTGCTTCTGGGTGTGTTTATGAGGATGTTCGTGGACGAAATTAGCATTTAAACCAGTAGACTGAGTATAGAAGTCTTCCTTCCCCAGTGAAGGTGGATCTCGTCCAGTTTGCTGAGAGACTAGACAGAATAAAAAGGTGAACAAAGGAAGAACCTAACCCTAACCCTAATTTTCTTATAACCCTAATTTTGTTTTGCCCAACTTGAGCTGGGACACAGTTTTTCTGCACTCAAACTGGGATTGACCCCATTGGCTGCCTTGATTCTGAGACCTTTGCACTTGAACTGGGACTATACCATTGGCTTCCTTGGACCTTCATCTTGCAGATGACAGACTGTGGAACTTCTCAGGCTCCATGCTCACGTGAGTCAATCACTCATAGGAAACCTCATTCTATACATCTGTGCAAAATAAAACAGGCTCTGCTTCTCTGAAAAATCTGACTAATACAGTGCCCAACAAAAAGGACCTGACCAAAGAAGCCGTGATGCAGTCCTGTGGACACCAGGGAGCCACAGGAGGATTTAGGCAGGGGAGTAGTACAGTGTTTGAATGGCGGGAGGAAGAGGTATTGCAACATTTTAAGGCGGAAAACGGATTTCTTATCCCCAATTACTTTTCTCCAAGTGAAGCCAGTTCCACCAGCTAAAACTAACCTTGAACTCTCTCTAGCCCCTCACTCACTCCTCCCAAGGGTGAATTTGACCTCAGAAAGACACCCAAATCCTTCCTTCCCTCATCTTGAGAACAAAGCTATGCGTGGCAGACATGTGATCTCAGTTTCAGCCCATGGTGAGTTTTACAGTGAAATCTCTGTCCCCTGTAGGAGGAGAGGCAAGCGTAAGGTAAAGTCCCCAAGGTCTGGTAGATTACCTAGGAACAGACCAAAGGAAAGGGAGTATCTGAGTCTTTTCCACAAATGGGGATGAGACAACTGGATGGCCACATGCAAAACACTGAGCCTGGACTCCTACCTCATATCACTTACAAAAATCAACTCAAAATATGTCACAGATCAACACGCAAGAGCTGACACTATAAAATTATTCGAAGAAGACATAGGGGTAAACCTTCATGACCTTGGATTAGGCAATAACTTTAGTCTTGAGAACGCAAGGTGACAGGTGCTTTTAACCATGATAGTGAAAAAGTGGAAATTTTCTTTAGTATTTTAGTTGCAAGAAAGAACACTTACCAAATTAATAATTCTTATCTAGGTGTTCTTCAAATGAAAAGATCTATGACTTTCCACATGTGACCATGTGACCAAAAACACAAGTGACACTATTGTGCTTATTTATGTCTTCAGCTCCTTGCCGAAAGATTCATAGAATTTCATTTTCTCATTTCTAGATGGGAAATATGATGTCAGCATAAACATTGATTGCATCAGCTGTCATCAATCTTTGGAGAAATGAAATTGTGATCTATACCAGATCACATGACTTCCTTTGCCTAGAATCCTAACTTTGTTGCCTTTATGCCCAGCAAGGCTGTATAGACAACATGCTTGAGTCAAACTCAAGACCCATCCCGCCATAGTATTTATTACTTTTCAATCATATACATGCTTCCTAGGTGGTGTAGTGGTAAAGATTATGCCTGCAGGAGACACAAGAGACACAGGTTTGATCCCTGGGCAGGGAGATCCCCTGGAGTAGGAAGTGGCGGTCCACTCCAGTATTCCTGCCTGGAAAATTCCATGGACAGAGAAGCCTGGTGAGCTATTATCCAGGGATTGCAAGGAGTCGGACACAACTGAGCGCGTGGCAGCTTTAATCATATATATCTTCAGGTCTCTTTCCTTTTAGCACCTACCTATCACTTTAAAGGGCATGTGTATATGTATAATGATACATATAATTATATATATCACTTAAATTTTATTCTGTCTTGGATTATTCTCTAACTATTCCTCTGTCATAGTATTCTCTTGTTCTCTGTCAAAGTGTAAACCACTTGACTCTCAGGATCACCTTTCACCCATTTGGTTTTTCCCACGATGCCTAGTTCAGCTCTAAGTTCACGCTGTATCAGTGTTTCACAGGATATGGTGGGAATTCCCTGCTTCAAGATCACCAAGGGTATTTCTTAAACACAAATTCAGTTCTAGGGATGGATAGTGGTGATGGCTGCACTATAATATTCATGTACTTCATTGAGCTGTACACTTAGAAATGATGTAAATGGTCAATTTTGTCATGCATATTCCATCACAGTTTAAAAAAGTCAAATGCTTAAAAAGCAGATTTTTAGGCCCAAAAGATCAGTGATTAAGAACCTGAGGGAATGATGCCTGAGAATTTACATTTTCCTAGTTCTTCTCCAGGTGTTTCTTATGCAACCTGGCTTGAAAAATCATCACACTAGATAGCAGATAAATGCCAATGATTTTCTTGTGTAATTGATTAATGAGGACATTAATCTATATTCAGACTATAGACAGTGCTGACTTACAAGGTCAGATGACTCAGGAGGCTTAATAAAGGCCCAGGAGAAAAAAGTCTATATCTACTATCTAGAAATATTAACTCTTTATCAGCCTTTTCTCTTAAAAAAAGTCATTTCTAAAAAGAGCTTCCTGTACATATTCTGTACTTCATAAAGAATTTATGAGGAATCATGGAAGAAGTATAAACCCTATAAAATAAAAATGCAACATAAATTATCAGCTTCACCACCACAGGCCCCTGACAACCCCTGCATGTTTTGGGCCAAGTTCATCAACCTTCGAACATTCAAAGGAAATGTTCTCAGTAGGAACAAAGCCATTCTAAAGCTCGCTCATCACTCAAATTGCTATCATGAGTGCCACATGAGCAGTGGTTTGTTGAATTGAATGATCATAAGCAGAGGTTTGCTGAATTGAATGATTCAAGGTTTTCTGAATATGCTTGATAGAGATTGACTACCGTATCAAACCCAGCATCTATTTTAAATGATTGAAAACTCTGAAGCACTGCTGAGACCATATTATTCTCCATCAAGCATACACTCAGGCAGGATTCCACATGCTTAACCTTCCACTAGGCTTAACCACTTCTAACCGCTAAGGAGACCAACCTATCTGTCAATGTGTGGCTGCAAGAAATAGCCTCAGACTATACCTGAAGGTGGCTGGTAGTCCAGGGTTCCTAACCCACAGTTTTCAAAGGCAAGGTGGGAAAATATTGGGAAACCTCTGGGACAGGTCACCAGTGAGAGCGGGGCTGCAGATAAGAGTGAAAAAATACTGTTCTGGAAAGCAAAATGATGAGGCTATTCAAAACATGGAACTACACAAAAGTTACTTGACGTGCATGATAAAGCCAGCGTAGGAGGTGAAGATAAACTGCAGAGAGTGTGAGTGGAAAGAACTAGATGAACAGAGGTGTGATCATGGACACAAGGAAGCAAGCAAATGGTAAAGATTTGGGTATAAAAATAACAAGATTACTTAGAAACAGAAAATAGAAAGATGGTTGCCAGGGGTTAGGGGTAGAGAGGAAAGACGGGTTGTCCAATGGATATAGAGTTTCAAATCTGCAGGATGAAAAAATTCATTCCAGAGGTTTGTGGTGCAACAAAGTATAAACCCTATAGACACTGTAATTAACACTACTGTCCTGCACACTTGAAGATGGATAAGACAGTAAATTTTATGCTATGTGTTTCTCACCACAGTAATAAAAGTAATAATAAGCCAGTATAGATGGACTTCAGTTCAGTTCAGTTCAGTTCAGTCACTCAGTCATGTCCAACTCTTTGCGACCCCATGAATTGCAGCACGCCAGGCCTCCCTGTCCAATAGATGGACTTCAGCATTCAGCAGATTGATCTTAGCTTCATAAGCTAGCCTGGAAAAAAAAAAAAAAAGGCAATCTTACATCACTGTGATCTGAGAGAGGTAAACACTTCGAGAAATTCATCCTTCTCATCCACAAATATATTGAGCATCCGTGGATGCCTGACCACTTATTTAGTGATACAAGATATATGATATTTGATAGAAAATTGATCTGACACTCAAAATATAATTTTTGAAAAATCATATTTTACTATTCACCTGGCTAAAATTATAACCCATCCCTGGCAAGTGGTTTAACTTGGCCCGAAATGTGACGCCACTTGAAACTAATTAACTCTCAGCCACCTTATTCCCACTTGAAACAGATGTCTTGATTGAAAAAATATTCCTGGCTATGTTTCAAGTATGTTCAAGCACTAAACTAAAAATATTTATGAGATAAGAATATAGTAATAACCCATGCTTCTATGCTAGCTATATCCTACTGGTTGCTAAATTTAAACCCTTTGCTTTAAAGCCTCAGTTTGTCAATAAGATATCAGAAAAAAAAATGAAAATAATGAGAGTAGGAGATAAAATTTATTGACCACTTACTAGGCTTCACTATAATTCTTCAATGAAATTGAGAGATTTGCCCAATTTTACAGGAGGAAGTTGAGGTTTAGGAAGATTAAGTAACTTAGTCAAATCATATAGCCTAGAGGCAATAGATCCTGAAACCTGTATCTGGCTAAATTCAAAGCCTATCCTCTTCCCATTTCTCAGCCTGCTTATAGAGAAGTCAAATAGAGAGAAATCTGAGAACTGCCCAGTCATTCTCCAACATGCTGACGACATTAATCCCCTGTCATTTAACTCTGTGATCACCAAACACTCTTGATCATACATCCCCTTTGATTAAAAAAAGGCACCCCTCCTGTGTAGTGATGGTTATCTATTGTTATTCCAAACTAGTCTAAAACCTAGTGCTTTAAAACAACCACCATATTATTATAACTCATGACTTTGTTGATCCTGTATTCAGACAGAGTTCAGCGGGTGATTCTTCTGCTTCTTTGGCTAGGGTCTCTCAGTGGTATTCAACTAATGGCTCAGCCAGGCTGGTCTGGGGGATCCAAGACCACTTTGCTCAGAAGCCTAGGGTCATGCAGGGGACAGCAGGAAACTTGGGTTCGAACGGGGCTCTCTCTTTCTTCATGAGATCTCAGGGCCTTTCCACATAGTCTCCCCAGAAGGGAATTCCCGCTTCTTACATGGTGACTCAGGACTTTTGAGAAATTCTCTGTAAGATGAAGTAGAAGCTGCCAGTCTGTTAAGGATTGGACACAGAAATGAATATAGTATCCCTTTCATCATATTCTGTTAGTCAAAGCAGTCACAGAAACAGCACAGATTCAAGAGAAAGTCATATAGATTCCTACTTTTCAGTGGAAGGATTATCAGAAAACTTGAAGCCAACTTTAACCTGCTATGTGTGTGTGCTCAGCCATGTCCAACTCTTTGCAACCCCAAGGACAGCACCCCTCCAGGCACCTCTCTTCATGGAATTTCCCAGGCAAGAATACTGGAGTGAGTTGCCATTTTCTTCTCCAGGGGATCTTCCTGACCCAGGGATCGAACTCACATCTCTTAAGTCTCTTGCATTGGCAAGCAGATTCTTTACCACTGAGCCCCCTGCTGAACTATTATAATACAGAATGAACATTACAAAACACACAAAATGGAAAAAGTTAAGAAATAAATACATAAACAAGTAGGCTAATAATTTCTTCCCATGGTCTTTGAATCATCTTGCACAACTTCTAAGGAGAACATACTCCCATTTTAGATACTCTTACTCTACCTTCCAACATATTCATTTATTAATTCAGAAAATACATACAAAGAGAGCAACTTCTGTGCAATAGACAATGTATTAGGAACTGATGAACAAACATGGCCCTCACTCTTTAGGAATTTACAACACAATGGGGGGAAAAGACAATAAACAAATAATTATAATTTGAGTTAGAAGTGCGATCATAGAAGAGAGTATTACAGGCCATGGGAGCATGAGGAACATTTTCAACTTGACCTGGGGACTCAAGGAAGCTGGCATCTTTCTGGATCCTGCTCATTTGCCATTGTCTTCATGAAAGGGCCAAAAAACCCCAAAGACTGCAAAGTCCCGGAAGACACAACAATATATATATATATATATTCATTTTATTGTCCTAAACACTCAGTTTAAATTTGAAGTGATGGAACTAGCTGATTCGATCTTCTTGTGACTAGGGTGTAAAAACTCTACCTCTAACCAGTCAGCTTATTCATCAAAAGGGTAGGTGGGTAAAAAACAGAACAGAGGAAACCAGCCCAAATTTATCAACACCACTGGACATACAGTAGTAATCATTACTACCTGTAGAGAACATAACAGAATACGAACGCTCTCATGTTCCTTATCTCATTAAATAACACAGGCATTAACAACAATTTTTAGAATAAGAAGAGCAGGGTTTTATATATTCTCCCAAATGGTAAGTCACAGAGTGTTCCTTAACACATCATTCGCTTTGCCTTATTCGATCTGGCTATGAAATACAAGCTAGAGACACAAGCAAAATCTCTCCAAGCATCAGGGACAGAGTGGGGGAAAATTCATTCCCTTCCTTTTCATGAATACAGGTCCCCTGTGATAAGTAACCATCTTTACTTTCTGAGTCTGTGGATAACAAAACCTGACAAACCGGAGTTTGACCACAGCCTGAGGTCCACCAGATAGACTCTCACTAGCATTATCAGCCAGCAGTTAATGAGAAATTACAACATTCTGGGTACACAGTCGCTTATAGACACTAAAATTCTTGAGACAGGTAGGTGGCAGAGAGGACTATCAAGAATGGTCCCTGGTGATCTTTTAGAACAGTTTTTCAACTGTGGTGTTGGAGAAAACTCTTGAGAGTCCCTTGGATCACAAGGAGATCCAACCAGGCCATCCTAAAGGAAATCAGTCCTGGGTGTTCATTGGAAGGACTGATGCTGAAGCTGAAACTCCAATACTTTGGCCACCTCATGCGAAGAGTTGACTCACTGGAAAAGACCCTGATGCTGGGAGGGATTGGGGGCAGGAGGAGAAGGGGACATCAGAGGATGAGATGGCTGGATGGCATCACCGACTCGATGGACATGAGTTTGAGTAAACTCCAGGAGCTGGTGATGGACAGAGAGGCCTGGCGTGCTGCAATTCATGGGGTCACAGAGTCGGACACGACTGAGTGACTGAACTGACTGACTGACTGAGATAAAGGATCTGTCCAGAGTGATTTAGGTGGAGCCCTGCCTCCAAGCACAAGTGAAACACATGGTGTTTCAGAACACCATCCTTTTCTTTCATTCTCTCTATAATGTTTATGAAAAATGAGGTCAGTTGTTGACTTATAGGTGGAGAGACTTTAAAGATTTTTATTCCAACGCTCTTGTTTTAAGCTAAAGAGATTGAGACCCAAGCAATGAATTGACTTTTCAAAGATACATGGTCCAACCTTACCAAATTTCCTACTTTTCACTAGTTGTTCACTCCTGGTATCAACTCCCCACATCAAACTGGGTACATGACTTTAAATTATGCTAAAAAACCTGGACTCTAGTGAGACTGCTTATACCAGAGCAGAGAATTAACTCATATGTTAGTTATACCAGCTTTCATGGGGCCTCCTATCATACCATGGAATATGCCGCCTCAGGAAGCCTTTGTTCAGGGTTTTTAGAACCAAGAGTTGCTTTAAATTCTGCAAACATAGTGAATAATAGAATCTAGATACACATGCAGCAGCTATAGTGTTTCCTACTCCAATTATCCTAATGAATGTCTTTACATTCTCATTTTTATTCATGGGTTTCATGACTGAGGGATCACTATACAGATACCAAAAGTCTATGCACACACATATACACACACACAGCTAGAAACCATTTTAAAAAGCTTTTAGCCCATTAAGTTTACTCCAGAAATATGAGTTAGGAAATTTATAAGTAGGGACTACTAAGCTATAAATTTCTACTGATGGCTATAAAATTTACCTACAAATCTATTTCTAAAGCAATGTGAAAGAAAGAAGTACATCAAAAACAAAAACAAAAAAAAAAACAGTTACTTACTGGTTGTTTTCTGTTTTTTTCCCACCATTCAACCAACTATGTATTTATTTCTATTTTGTATAGTTTGCATTTTAGATACTATTTAAAGTCAGTAAAACACCAACATACTCACTGAATATTATTTAAAAAGAAGCAGAGAACTTCTAGGTTTTTTAAGGTACAATATAGGGTCACAACAGAACAATCCCCTGGAGAAGGGCATGGCAACCCACTTCAGTATTCTTGCCTGGAGAATCCCATGGACAGAGGAGCCTGGTGGGCTACAGTCCATGGGGTCATGAAGAGCCAGACATGAGTGAAGCGACTTCATATGCATGGATGAATGTATTTTTAAGCTTATTTTTTATGCTTTTAGAACATTCTTGACTGGTTTGCTGGCTTTGTAGACAGTGTTAGCCAATGTGATTCTTACCATTGTCTCCCTTGCTTCTTGCCTTAGCTCCTCATTTAAACAACTAAGCTATTCCCTGCTCATTGCCTCTGGACATTTCACCCCAAAACAATCAACTTCACCTTTTTCTCAAGTGCACACGGAACCTTCTCCAGAATAGATCACATCCTGGGCCATAAATCTGGTCTTGGAAAATTCAAAAAAATTGAAATCATTCCAGTCATCTTTTCTGACCACAGTGCAGTAAGATTAGATCTCAATTACAGGAAAAAAATTGTTAAAAATTCCAACATATGGAGGCTAAATAACACGCTTCTGAATAACCAACAAATCATAGAAGAAATCAAAAAAGAAATCAAAGTATGTATAGAAATAAATGAAAATGAAAACACAACAACCCAAAACCTATGGGACACTGTAAAAGCAGTGCTAAGGGGAAGGTTCATAGCATTACAGGCCTCTGGGAAGTAATTTAAAAGCGGAAAATGTAGGGGGAAAAGGAGTCTCGTTAACTTTTGAGTTTCAAAAGTCTATGGCTTAGGAGAACAACAATAACAATAACAACAACAAAAATTCAGGGCAGGAGGGAAACATTTAGTAGAAAATATGAATGAAAGTGAAAGTGTTAATCGCTTAGTCATGTGTCTGATTCTTTGAGACCCCATGGACTATATAGCTTGCCAGGCTCCTCTGTCCATGGAATTCTCCAGGCAAGAAGACTGGAGTGGGTTGCCATTTCCTTCTCCAGGGGATCTTCCTGACTTGGGGATTGAACCCAGGTCTCCTGCATTGCAGGCAGGTTCTTTACCATTTGACCCACCAGGGAAGCCCCCCAAAAATATGAATAAATCTCCCCAATCACTCTGAACTCCCTATCACCACCAGTCTTCACACAGTGGCCAGGCTGGAAGGAGGTGGAAGAGGCTGGTGGCACCCAATAGGATGAGGCTGGAAAGCTGGTTCGCAGTCAGTGTCCACAGGGCCCCAGGGGAATAAGCCCATCCACCTCCAGCTCTCCATCCCCAATCCTCACCCTTGTCCTTTACATCATCCTTCCAGTGGATATCCAGTCAGAACTCCCCTACACCTGCAGCTAACAGGACACCTGTCTGCATTCTAAGACTTTGTAAGTCAGATGCCTATCTGACTTACCCTGTGTGGATCACCCCTTGCAAAAACCAAGTACACTTGTAATTTCCAGAAGTGAGCAGAGCCCAGGAAGCCTAATGGAGATGTAGACGGGGAAGTTCTCCTTCTACCCGAATACGGGAAAAGCCAGCTCTAGACAGTTTCCAGCAATAGTCAGTTCTAGTTTAATTAAAGGAACAATGATTAGAAATTAAAAGTAAACTAAATTACCAAGATTGTTGAGGGTAAGACCTGAAAGGTCTCTAAGTTTCCTACTGATTATAAATTTCAATGACTCTATGAAGTAGTCCCAAAATGCTTTGCCTTTACCAAGGAAAATGTTTATCAAAGAAAGTTTTAAGTCTATTTTCAAGTAAATAATTTGAGGCTTAGGTGAGCTATCAAGTCATCAATAACAAGAAGTCATCAATGATATTAATAATTAGTCACCAATGACAGCAGGAATTGAAACACCTAACTCCTGAGTCTAGGACCTGTGATTAGCATCAGTCACAGTTTCAACATGAAGCAGTCTATCCAACTGCCCAAAATTAAGGGACTGTAGCAGAGAGGGATGAAGGAAGCCGAGGCCATCCAGTGGTGGGAGGGGTCAGGATGGGGAGGCAAGATGAGTGAGAAATGCTCTGACTCCAAAATATGGCTTCACCTCTCTAGTCCTCCTTCTGTATTTTCTTCCCGCTTAGGTGGCACCTAGATCTCCTTTGGTATGTAAGACAATAAGCTGAATATCTCCTCCTTCCTCTTTTAGAAACCATTCTCAGACAGGTTCTGTCTGTAAAAATATTCTTCACTCACAAGAAGACAAGCTCTGACTTGAGCTAATTCCTCCCACTCTTACTGAGAACGAAGCACGCGGACCTGCCTCCTCTCCTGTTCTCTCAGCAGCACGTGGAGTCAACCGCAGGTGATACGTAGAGCCTCCCAGCCCTGAATGCCATAGCCATTTTGGTAACCAAACAACCCTTACTATGGTGACGCTCTATGAGATATTACAGGCTCTAATCCTTTTTCCCCTGTCATTGGCCAGTGCCCCAGTGAAGTTCCAATTAGTGATCCATCTTCCACAGTCTCACCCATCATACTGACCCGTGGTTCAAGCCTCTCACTTCCATCCTCCCTTCCTATGTTTTCACTGTGTCCTTTTAAACTCCTATTCCATCATCAATAAATTCATTCATGCCCTCAATCTTTGAAAGACACACAACATGCCCTTTGCTTTAACTAAACCCTGACATTTCCCCCAGTTTCCATCTCCCTTGAAGATCTCTCAAGTGGAGTCTGTTGTTTGTCTCATGCCTACATGGTACAGTCAAGATTCTCCTAGTTGCCTATTTCCAGTTCAAGGCCATTACCCATCAGTTTTATGAAAAACCCTCTCATTATTTTATATATATGCCACTAGAGATCTGCTTTGCCTCCAAGATCTATGGTCAATCCCAGCTCCGCACAGGTTGATGGACTGCTGAACTGCACCCAGCCCTTTCATTATCGCCTGGCTTTCCACCTTAACTCCCCCACCATCTTAGAAAACTTCAGAGGTGTAGTGGATAACTTTCTGGGATCTCACACTTTCTTGAACTTCTCCATTCTAACCATTTCTATCTTCACATCTCTCTACTGCACTTCCCCATGACCACACCTTGGATCTTTCAGGATAGAAAAGGAAATACTAAATAAGAGTCTAACGAAATCCTAAAACTAAACAAATAATATTTTAAATAAAATAATTTATTGGATGGAATTCAGAGAACATTGCGTGCTACAAGAGAAAGAGTCGATGAACTTGGTAAAAGGACAATAGAAATTATCAAAGCTAACACAGGGAGGGGAAAAATTTTTTAAATAATGAAAATAGATTCCATCGGTCTATAGGACAAAATTGAGCAGACTAATATATGTATAACTGGAGTTCCAGAGAGGAGAGACAGAAAATAAATATTTGAAGAAAAGTGGATATAAATTTTTTAATTGTCATTAAAATACCAACTGATATATGCAATAAACTAATTCAAAACATGGTAAACACACCGAAAAAAAAAAAAAAAAGACAAAAACAAAACCCTCACACTAGGCTAGGCATACAATAGTCAAACTATTGAAAATCAGAAATAAAGAAAAAATCCTAAAAGAAGTGAAAGAAAAAAGATATACTCCACACACAGAAAGAAATATTAATATAAATTATGAACAATTTCTCATCAATAATAATTGAAGTCAGAGGCAATGGTACAATATTTTTAATGAGTTGAAAGAAAACATACAATCAACCAAGAACCCTATATGCAACAAAAATATCCTTCAGAATTGAAGGTTAAATAAAGGCATTTTTTCATATGGTATTATTTGACTTCAAGAGGTTCAAGTAAAATAATACCATATGGAAATGTCAATAAACAGAATGGAATAAATCAGAAGAACTAAAATTGCAAGAATTTTGGCTAAATATGTTTTATTTAATTTTGTATTCTTAATATCTATTTCTTAAAGAACAAAGAACATTTTAAAGCAAAAATAATGACTTTATAAGGTGAGGTTTATAATATATGAACAGGTAAAATATATATAAACAATATCACAAAGTTCTGGAGGGTATAAATTTAATTATATTATCATAAATTTCTTATTTAAGTAGTCTAATTACCAGTCAAGGTAAACCATGATAAGTTATATTATAACCCCTATCTATACCCAAATGGGTATAGAAAAAAAGCCAACTGAGTGATTAGGATAAAAAACTAAAAAAAAAAAAAAATACTCAAGACAAAAGAAGAAATAAAGAGTACATGGGCTATATAGAAAACAAGTAATATAAATTCAAATATGTCAACAATTATATTAATTATAAATGCCCTAAACATACCAATTAAAAGGAAAATAACATGAGATTGGAATTTTTTAAAAGTAGTGTGGCATCCGTCCCATCACTTCATGGCAAATAGATGGGGAAACAGTGGAAACAGTGACTGACTTTATTTTTCTGAGCTCCAAAATCATTGTAGATGGTGATTGCAGTCATGAAATTAAAAGACACTTACTCCTTGGAAGGAAAGTTACGACTAACCTAGACAGCATATTAAAAAGCAGAGACATTACTTTGTCAACAAAGATCCAGTTAGTCAAAGCTATGGTTTTTCCAGTGGTCCTGTATGGATGTGAGAGTTGGACTATAAAGAAAGCTGAGCGCCAAAGAATTGATGCTTTTGAACTGTGGTGTTGGAGAAGACTGTTGAGAGTCCCTTGGATCACAAGGAGATCCAACCAGTCCATCCTAAAGGACATCAGTCCTGGGTGTTCATTGGAAGGACTGATGCTGAAGCTGAAAATCCAGTACTTTGGCCACCTCATGCGAAGAGCTGACTCATTGGAAAAGACCCTGATGCTGGGAGGGATTGGGGGCAGGAGGAGAAAGGGACGACAGAGGATGAGATGGTTGGACGGCATCATTGACTCAATGGGCATGGGTTTAGGTGGACTCTGGGAGTTGGTGATGGACAGGGAGGCCTGGAGTGCTGTGGTTCATGGGGTCGCAAAGAGTTGGACACGACTGAGCGACTGAACTGAACTGAAAGTATCATAATTATATTGTTTTCACAATACACAACTTAAGTATAAAGATATGGACAGGTTAAAAGTAAGTAATGGAAAAACACATCACGTAAACATTAAACATAAAATCCTCTGTGGCTCCATTAAGATCACACAAAGTAGGCAATGAGCATTAACAGAGATAAAGAGGGACAATTCATAATCTTAAAAAAATACCAGTTCATCAAGAAAGACATAATTCCTGAATGCATATGCAGCAAATAAAAGTTTCAAGAAATACTAAAAAAAATTTAACAAAACTGAAGCAAGAAATATACAGATTTTACATCAGTCCTTCCAATGAACGCCCAGGACTGATGTCCTTTAGGATGGACTGGTTGGATCTCCTTGCAGTCCAAGGGACTCTCAAGAGTCTTTTCCAACACCACAGTTCAAAAGCATCAATTCTTCGGCGCTCAGCTTTCTTTATAGTCCAACTCTCACATCCATACAGGACCACTGGAAAAACCATAACTTTGACTAGATGGATCTTTGTTGGCTGCATAATGTATCTGCCTTTTGATATGCTGTCTAGATTTGTCATAACTTTCCTTCCAAGGAGCAAGCATCTTTTAATTTCATGGCTGCTGTCACCATCTGCAGCGATTTTACATAGATGCTTATTTAAATGGCCTAATAAAGGCTTAATTTTTTTTCATTTTTTTCATTTATTTTTATTGGTTGGAGGCTAATTACAATATTGTAGTGGTTTTTGCCATACATTGACATCAATCAGCCATGGATTAACATGTGTTCCCCATCCTGATCCCCCCTCCCGCCTCCCTCCCCATCCCATCCCTCTGGGTCTTCCCAGTGCACCAGCCCTGAGCACTTGGCTTAATTTTTATACTTACTGATAAAAGTCTGTCAGTTTCTATGAGGTTCTAATAGCAAAGTTTCCATACCTCCTTACTGTGCAAGTAAAATGCAATGTCATTTAAAATAGAGGGAGAATATGAAAATATTACTTAAGGATACAGTCTACACATTGCTTGGGCAGAAGTAATGCCTTTGCCTGGATGAAGTCTCTGTTGATCGCACACAGATATAGACCGAGAGCTTTAACATGAAAGCTGGGTTTAATAAACTACTCTCCAGCTTTTATTTCTTAAAACAAGACCTATGTTATATTTTAGCAATCTTTAAAAGGATCATCATTCTTTAAATCGGAGTCTCTACACAAAACATTTTTTAAATTAACCTTCCTTTCCTCATTTCCAAAATCTAACACACAATTACCACTCTTTTACACTAGCATATTACATCTGATTTTTAATTTGGAATAATGTGTCTTTCAACCCCATTTATTTTATATGATTTGTTAAGAACATCAGTCTCATCAAACTAATTATCGAAGGCAAATGGCTTACCATAAAATTAATGTACTCAACACCCCCCAAGTTAGTTATTATTCAAACACACCAGTTCTTTTCCTTCATGTATAATTAGTTTTAGACATGTAAATGAAGATGATTAAAAATAAGTAAAGAGTGAAGTTATGAAATTGATTCATATGTTATACTTTTCAGAATCATTATTTCTTAGTCCCTTCAAAGCTGAAAGGATGATTCTGCAGGCAGCATTGTGACAGATGGCAAAACAGCCAGCCCAAGGCAAAACTGTCTTTTAACTCATCTTTCTAATCTCCTTCCCCCCTTTTCGCAATCCCCTTGTACTTCTCCTTCCCCTCTGAAATCCAAGTTCCTCCACAAACATTCTTGTTTGATCAAACCACATGTCAACCTTTGAAGAGGCAGACGACATCCTATAGGCTGAGCCCTGAAGCACAGAAAACATCAAATTTCCATTAGGATACAGGACCTAGGAAATGGCTAGCTACAGTGACTGCTTAAAATGTCACCTTTATAAAGATTTCATGCCTTGCTCATTCCAGACATATTCACAGAGAGATGAATCCCAGCTCCCTAGCTATGCACCAACTATTTGACTGTGACAGGTTATTTAGCTCAACATCTGTAAAACTGTAATATCTAATCTAATTCACAAATGTTTCATTGAAGTCAGTATGAGTTAAATGTTTAGTCAAGAGGGAAACATCATACAATGTAAAAAACTGCATTACCCAGCAAAAGAAATTCTTAGAAAATCCTATTACTTGAAAAGTTTATGGTGACAGTTTTATAACTCAGATTTATACCATTCAGCAAGCATTATGATATTTTCTTGTGCCTTCTCTCTGTCCGGTTTTGATGTAAGAAGTAGGACCAGTCGGACCAGTTCAGTCAGACCTTACCAATCCAAGTTGTCCTATTATAAAACAAAAACAATAATCCCAAGTTTCTGAAGTTGTTCCAAGTGTGACATAAGGTAATGTGAAAAAGTGTCTAGTTAAATAAAGATCTAGTGTATAGTAAGTTCTTGATAAATAATAGTTTCCAATACTATTTTCATTTGTTCCATTTCACCAAGGGTAGAGTATATAAAAATGAGGATTGTACCTTAGTCTTCTGGGAAAATCTCAGTCTTAGTCTTCGCTATCAGATATGCAGACGACACCACCCTTATGGCAGAAAGTGAAGAAGAACTAAAGGGCTCTTGATGAAAGCGAAAGAGGAGAGTGAAAAAGTTGGCTTAAGGCTCAACATTCAGAAAACTAAGATCATGGCATCTGGTTCCATCACTTCATGGCAAATAGATGGGGAAACAGTGGAAACAGTGGCTGACTTTATTGTTCTGGGCTCCAAAATCACTGCAGATGGTGATTGCAGCCATGAAATTAAAAGACGCTTACTCTTTGGAAGTAAAGTTATGACCAACTGAGACAGCATATTAAAAAACAGAGACATTACTTTGTTAACAAAGGTCCGTCTAGTCAAGGTTATGGTTTTTCCAGTGGTCATGTATGGATGTGAGAGTTGGACTATAAAAAAAGCTGAGCGCCAAAGAATTGATGCCTTTGAATGGTGGTGTTGGAGAAGACTCTTGAGAGTCCCTTGGACTGCAAGGAGATCCAACCAGTCCATCCTGAAGATCAGTCCTGGGTGTTCATTGGAGGGACTGATGTTGAAGCTTAAACTCCAATACTTTGGCCACCTCATGCGAAGAACTGCCTCATTGGAAAAGATCCTGATGCTGGGAGGGACTGGAGGCAGGAGGAGAAGGGGATGACAGAGGATGAGATGGTTGGATGGCATGATCGACTCAATGGACATGGGTTTGGGTGGACTCTGGGAGTTGGTGATGGACAGGGAGGCCTGGCGTGCTGCGGTTCATGGGGTCGCAAAGAGTCGGACACGACTGAGCGACTGAACTGAACTGAACTACCTCCTCAGAAACTGGAAAGTTGCCAAGATCACATTTGGCCTAAAATGAATCTAGAAGAAAGATGAATGAAGGAGAGAAGAAAGACATTAAGGGAGAAAACAAATTTGCTCTCAGGTAAGAGTAACTAGAGTGGGAAGACCTGAGGGCAGGAGCAGAGGCAAAAAGAAAGCAACTATCCAGATGTTTCACTTTTGGTTCTGATCTTCTCTTGTAAAAATGCAACTTGTTTAAAAGAAACAAGCTATCGAGCTATGACAAGGCAGGGAGGAATCTTAAATGCATATTATTAAGCAAAAGTAGCCAATTTTTAAAAAGTTACATGCTGTATGATTCCAACTACATGACTGGCATTCTGTAACAAAGAAAATTATGGAGACTGGACAAAGATTAAGGTTAGCAAAGGTTGTCGGGGATGGAGGGGTGAACTGGTGGAGCACACAGAATTCTGTGGGTAGTAAAACTACTCTGTATGGTACTAAACTGGTGGGTACATGTCATTCTAAGATTGTCCAAACCCACAGACTGTCCATCACCAGGAGTGAACTCCCATGTGAACTGTGGACTCTGGCTGGCAATGATAAGTCAATGCAGATTCAACAGTTGTAACAAATGTACCACTCTGGCGGGGGATGTTGATAATCTGGGAGACTATCAGTGTGGCAGCGGGAGGTATATTGAAAATGCCTAGGCCTTCCTCTCAACTTTGCAGTGACCCTAAAACAGTTCTAAAAAATAAAGTCCAGGTTTTAAAATGCCACAGAAAATTAAATTTCTTGTCATCTTCCTTTTAGTATTGTTGACATAGACATGTAACACCAGAGCCTGATATTTTATTTTTAGTTAATTTCAGGCTAATTGTTTGGTTCAAGAACAACAATCTTGGATAAGCACCAGGTAAAAAAGTTTTCCCATGCCAACCTGCTATCCTAAATCTGTTCTTTGTTTCTGTTGCCTGAGGCAGAATTCTCATTTGGATAAAACCTGGGCTTCCGCTAGGTGGCATTTCTCGCCTTGCCAAGGTAAACGTCTCATCAGGGATGCCTCAGCATGTTGAACCTCTGAGTAGCCATTTAACAGCGCAGAGAAGGACCATGAGTGGTGTCCAGAAAAATTATCCTTCTCAAATGATAAGTGACATAAAATCAGCCTATGCTCCACGAAGCCAAAACACCCTAGTAAAAAACTGTAATAGATCAAATTGTTTACTTGGTACGCATGTGTTCGTGCTCAGCCACTTCACTTGTGTCCGTTTCTCTGCGACCCTATGGACTGTAGCCCGCCAGGCTCCTCTGTCCGTGGGATGGTCCAGGCAAGAACGTAGGAGTGGGCTGCCACGCCCTCCTCCGGGGGATCTTCCCAACCCGGAACCCAACCTGGGGATTGAACCTGTGTCTCCTGCATTGCAGGTGGATTCTTTACCCATGGAGCCACGTGGGATGCCCTTATTTGGTATACTAAGCAACATATCCCTTCCCCTGCCATCCAGAATAATCACTTAACTGAATTTAATCACTTCTACTAACATCATTGGATGCCCTTTTTTTGAGTATAGAAATATTCTTGCTAAACTTAACTGGGAACTTCAAAGAAGGATATAGAAATTCTATAAATTCCTTGGAAAACATTTTCCAGGTTCTTGTGTCTCTAAGTCTATATCAATCCCCCATAAAGTCATTAAGTGATTCGGGTTCATTGAGGGAGTTGTCAGAATAATACAAGTTTCTTAAAAATTATTGTTGACATGACTCTCTGAATAGTTCAAGTAAATGATTTTTAAAAGCTTAATTTATCCTGACATTTGCTTCAAGAATGCATTTTGGTTTTCAAAATGATAGAGTTTTATATTAGCATCCAGATTGAATGCATCCTATTGAAATCTGTTTTCTCCTCCTTCTCCTCTCTTTAAGATATAAAGTTAAGTTATTCTCAAACATTTAACTGAAAGGATCACTTTGTATATGAAATCAGATGTCTAAGGAAGTAGCCAATTGGTTCATTTTCCTGTCACTTATAATAGCCAAAGTTTTAAATTTTGATTGACTTTTTCAGATCCTAAAAATAATTATTCTTTTCCAGAATTCTTTATCCAGGAATGTCTATGCCATCTACCATGGACTGGTTTCTGGGGTACTAGAAAAAAAACAGTTACAAACAAGCCTAAAATTGCAGAGCTGTGGATGTATTCTTCAGTTTAAGAAATTGCTATTTAAAAGCAAATGTGTTTCACCACTTTTTGAATTAGTGTTAGTCACTCAGTCTTTTCCGACTCTCTATGACCCCATGGACTGTAGTCCAGCAGGCTCCTCTGTTCATGGGATTCTTCAGGCAAGAATACCGGAATGGGTTGCCATTACCTTCTCCAGGGGATCTTCCCAACCCAGGGATCTAACCCAGGTCTCCTGCATTGCAGGCAGATGCTTTACTGTCTGAGACTTTTTTAATTAGTGGTCTCAAATTTTATCATGCCTAATATTTACACTTTAAAAAATTGATAACCTGCATATTTCCAAGCTGCATCTCCAGATATCTTCATGGAGTAGGCTGGGAATCTATATTTCTATATTTTTAACAAATGTGCCAAATGACTCTAATGTAGACTGAATTTTCTAATTTTCAAAATTCATAGACTGAATTTTGAGAAACAAGCAGTAGTGGGATGGAAATAAAGATTCATTCTTTTTTTTAAGGACTTGTATTATGTTTTTCTTTTTTTATTGAAGTACAGTTGGTCTACAATATTATGTTAACTTCAAGTGCACAGCAAAGTGATTCATATGTGTGTGTGTATATATATATATATATATACACACACATTTATATGTTCTTTTTCAGATTCTTTTCCATATAGGTTATTACAAGATAGTGAATACAGTTCTCTGTGCTATAGAGTAGTCCTTGTTTATTTTTGTATAAGAGTGTGTATCTGCTAATCCCAAACTCCTAATTTATCTCTTCTCCTCCCTTTCCCCTTTGGTAACCCTAAGTTTGTTTTCTATGATTGTGAGTCTATTTTTATTTGATAAATAAGTTCGTCTGTATTTTTTTAGGCTCCACATGTAAATACTATCATATGATATTTGTCTTTTTCTGACTTACCTCACTCAGTATGATAATTTCTAGGGTCATCTTATTGCTGCAAATGGCATTATTCTACTCTTTTTATGACTGAGTAATATTCTACTATATATATATCTATACATACATACATATGTACATCTATACATACATGTGTATATCTATACATACACACACACACATATATCTATACATACACAGGTATATCTATACATACACATGTATATCTAAACATACACAGGTATATCTATACATACACATGTATATCTAAACATACATCTGTATATCTATACACACACGGGTATATCTATATATACACATGTGTATCTATACATACATACATATACCACATCTTCTTTGCCCATCCATCTGTTGATGGACACTGAGTTTGCTTCCAAGTCCTGGTTTTTGTAAATAGTGTTCCTACGAACACTGGGGTAAGCTAAGTCGCTTCAGTAGTGCCGGATTCTGTGTGACACTATGGACTGTATATGTATCTGTTTTAACTACAGGTTTTGTTTTTTTTCCAGATATATACCCAGCAGGAATACTAAAGCATATGGTGACTCTATTTCTGGTTTTTTAAAGGAACCTCCATACTGTTTTCAGAATTTGGATTCGTTGTTTTTGGTTTTGGTGGGGGAAGGATGGAGTCAGCATGGAGCCTATGGAATCCTGCAGAGGAGGGCATCAACGGAGCCATAAAGACTAGAAATCAGTTTAGAACTCAGAGCCTGGAGGAATGATGAAGACGCATTTGCTTGCACCGTAAGCTTGCCTAGTGCTGGCTAGACCTGCAACTGGAGACTGCGCCACAATTCCAAGAGGCTGACCACCAATGCTCTGACACTGTCTCTGACCACACCCTTCATTCCAAATTTGAAAACCAAGCTGTTTTAAGTGTCAAAAAATCTGGTACTCAAATACAGAGCTCAGCAAACCTCCACATATGTAATGGTTTGGCTCCTTATATTAGAGTTTAGCACCATATACAAGCCTAAGCAAGCTTCTCTTATTTATGAAGAAAAATATAGAGACACATAGGGACTAAAGTTGTAGCCAAGACAGTCTGCAGGTAAGATTTGCTTATGGAGGAGACTGAATCTGCCTAAGTTATTGTCCTCTAGGTGCAGCAATATTTATAGCACTATTCATGTTCTGCACCTAATAAAAATGACCTAAAATCATCCTGCACCAAACCTTATATTAATGTAAAGTTATCGGTGAAAAGCACAGTGCGTGTGAGTTAAGAAAGTCAGCATTAGACAATAACCCCAGCAGCACCTGGATATTCTGTCCCTTCTAGAGGTGGTTTTAGAAATATCTGTGCTTTGTACATAGAGAGACACTATATATCCTCTGCGGGTAATTGTGAATGATTGCCAAAGTAAAGCATAAATTCACAGGAAGCTTGGGCCAGTAGAAAGCACAGACTGTAAATCTGAACTTCCCAACACCTAAGGTTGAATTCTCAGTCATTGTATTCCATAGATAATTTTATAAAGGGAGGAATTTTTTAAAGTTTCTTTATTAATTAAATTTAAAGTATTGCAATTACATGGTACCTAACTCTCTTGTCTGGCAATTAACCAAAAATACAAAATCAAAGAAAAATAAGAATCTGAAGCAACCAATTCAGGGATTCTTGTGTGGTTTTTTTCCCTATTGATGCTGACTATATCCTGAAACAGGTGTCTCTAGAAACTTAATATGCAAATGAAGCTAGTTATTAAGCCACAATAGTAATATCTATTAGTGTTCATTTGTTATGGGCAGCCCTGAAGTTTCTAATATAAAAAAAATAAAAATAGCTGCCATGCATCAGGGAGATCCCCTGGAGCAGGAAATGACAACCCACTCCAGTATTCTTGCCTGGAAAATTCCATGGGTGGAGGAGCCTGGTGGGCTACAGTCCAGGGGAACACAATGAGTCAGACATGACTGAGCACAGACACGCATACACACACACACACACACACACACACACACACACACACACACACAGATCAAGCACCTGCTGCTGCTGCTGCTGCTAAGTCACTTCAGTCGTGTCCGACCCTGTGCGACCCCATAGACGGCAGCCCACCAGGCTCCTCCATCCCTGGGATTCTCCAGGCAAGAACACTAGAGTGGGTTGCCATTGCCTTCTCCAATGCATGAAAGGGAAAGATGAAAGTGAAGTCGCTCAGTCGTGTCCGACTCTTTGCGACCCCATGGACTGCAGCCCACCAGGCTCCTCCGTCCATGGGATTTTCCAGGCAAGAGTACTGGAGTGGGTTGCCATTTCCTTCTCCAATGCATGAAAGGGAAAAGTGAAAGTGAAGTCACTCAGTCGTGTCCGACTCTTAGTGACCCCATGGACTGCAGCCCACCAGTCTCCTCCATCCATGGGATTTTCCAGGCAAGGGTACTGGAGTGGGGTGCCATTGCCTTCTCCAGGGATCAAGCACCTACTATTCACCAAATGAAGTACTAAGAGTTTAATATGATTTAACTATTCCATTTATGGTACATTATATATTTATAACCACACTTCCACATTTAGTGAAGTTACAAGGTTTATGGGTCCTTTAAGTAAATGCTTGGGAGGAAGAGGGAGAGGGCAACAAAAATGACCACAGTAAATAAATCCTTTCACAACTAAAAGGTGCATCTATCCCGAACAAACATTCAGATGTGAAGGAAAGTGTGAGTATCTTTAAATGGAGAACTACAGCCACTCTTCCTCGTTCATTAAAGACCACGCATGCGTGTTCAGTCACCTCAGTTGTGTTTGACTATTTGTGACCCCATGGACAGTAGCCCTCCAGGCTCCTCTGCCCATGGGATTCTCCAAGAAAGAATACTGGAGTGGGTTGCCACGCCCTCCTCCAGGGTCCTTCCTGACCCAGGGATCTGAGCCACATCTCCTGTGTCTCCTGCATTGCAGGTGGATTCTGTACCCACCAAGCCACTTGGGAAGCCCACCGAAGACTTCAGTACCTTGCTGAAGTACTTAGCTCATGCCCAGCCATTATCCTGGGTGATTTCATTGTCCACAAGGAAGGTCCCATGGCTTATTTTTCACCCACTCTCTTGGTCCCCAGTGACCTCCTCCATCAATGGTTTTCAGCCATTCATTCACAAGGTCAGACTCCTAACAACTCCACCTCCAAATCCCTAGCTCAGAGACACCACTCCCTGACCCCACCTCTTCTACGTCAACCTCCAGAGCACTGACCCCTGCTTTCCTCTGTCCGTAAACCCTCTATGTTTTCGAGTCCCTTCACTCCTCACTTAGATTACCCTGCTCACCACTTTGATAATGCCCTTGACACGACCCTAAGTGCCCTGGTCCTCTGTCCTTCCATCGCGTTCATCTGGCACAACTCCAACTGGGGACAGCCACGAGTAGCTCTTGTCCCACTGCTAGACCCAGGTACCTGAACGCTACTGAAAAAGATCCACAAGGAGAATCAATTCTTAATCACTCAGCTCTTCCCAGACATCCTGTGAGGTTGCACTTCATATGCCTACTTTTTAATATCTTTGCTCACCTCAAATCTCTAGACTCTCTCCTCAAGCTCTCCTTTTACTTCCATCTGACCTCTTCCTACTTTAGAGAAATTATAAGCCACTGGGCAAGGACTCCTTCATCCTCCCAATAGCGAATATACAAACCGGCCACATATGCTTTCTTTTCATCATTTTTCCCAGCCACCATCCCTTGTTCTGGTGGCTCAAACGGTCAAGAATCCACCTGCAATGCGGGAGACCTGGGTTCAATCCCTGGGTTGGGAAGACCACCTGGAGGACGGCATGGCAACCCACCCCAATAATCTTGCCTGGAGGATCCCATGGACAGAGGAGCCTAGCGGGTTACAGTCCACGGGGTCGCAAAGAGTCGGACAGGACTGAACAACTAAGAACAGCTCATCTCTGTTCCAATGTAATTACAATTCTACCTCTATCAAAGGATGGGACAGAAATCCCATCCTTTCCCACTTTCTCAGGAACTCCACACAATCTTCCATTTTCTTCTTTACATATCTGACTTCCTTCTCCCCAAAAGATTCTCCCCCAGTGGCTTTTAAGCACTCTCCATTCTCCCCCCAACTAAAGAAGATTTTATGTGGACGAATCATTTCTCTCTGCCCCCCACCCGTAGTTTCAATCTTCGTATTCCTCTTCAAAGCCAAACTCTCAAAAGAACTGTTCATGTTTGCGGTCTCTATTTCCTCACACCCTACGCGCTCCTCAACCGACCCCGACCTGACTTCTCGTCTCATCACTCCTCAGAAACAGCTTTTACACACACGGTGTAACTACGTGCTCTTATTTCCTTGGCTTCCAAGCATCACCGAACTCCCTCCTTATTGAAGTCCTGTTCCTTTGACTAATATGCCGCACACTTCTCTAATTTTCCTCCTAACACCCTGACCATCCTTACACGTCTTCTTTACCGTTTCACACTCCCCTCGTGGCCATAGAATTCCTCAAGGACTGGTGCTAGGCCCCCTTCTCCCACTCTGTGTTTTCTCTTGATCTCGTCCAACTGCCTGACTTTAGTTACCACCTACATGCAAGCAGATGGTCTACTACTTTATTTTTCCATCCCTAAAAAACTCTCCTCTGAGTCCCATACTGTATGTCCAACTGTCAAATAGACATCCACATTTGAGCGCCATGAATGCACCTCAGATTCAACTTTTTCAAAATGGAGGTCACAGTGCATACTCAATAATGTTTGTTGAATGACTGCATGAAAGTGGCAATACCCACACAAAATTCTACCATGCAGGAGACATGAGCCCAGAAAAGAGAGAGCAAGTTGTAAGAATCAACCGCTGCAACATCAAATCTCTGTGTACAGGGGCGACATCGTAGAATTAATTGAGTGAGTTATGCACATCTCAATTTTAATGAAAACAGTAAACAGATAATAAAAATAGTGGAGATAAGGAAAAGGAGAAATGAATGGCTGAAAAAGAGTCTGGACCTTGAGAAAATAATTCTACCCAACTAAAGACAGAGCAGCTCATTGATATTCGTCAGTTGATAACCCAGGGTTCATTCCATTAGTGTCAATTAACAAACACTGTCAATTAAATTAACAAAAGGAGAAAGCTATAAATATGGAAAAGAGCCATCCAGAACAAACCTTCTAGTGTTGGATTAGAATTGGAGGTAGCAAAGTGAAATCATGGTTTTCAATGTGTGTAGAAAGATATAGAAATAAGTGTGAAAGTGTTAGTCATTTAGTCTGACTCTTTGTGACTCCATGGATTGCAGCCCACCAGGCTTCTCTGTCCATAGAATTCTCTAGGCAAGAATGCTGGAGTGGGTTGCCATTCCCTTTTCCAGCAGATCTTCCCAGTTGAGGGATTGAACCCCAGTCTCCTGCATTGCAGGCAGCTTCTTTCCCATCTGAGCCACCAGGGAAGCCCCAGATGTAGAAATAAACATAGATGCAAATATATATACATAATTTATATATATATATATATTCCAGTGAGTGCTTATGTTTAAATATGACCAATTCACCGATCCTTGTATCTCCTCCTGACACACACACGTACACATTTGTAATTCATCAATAGATGAGTAGTTTGTTTTTGGCCACACCACGCAGCTTGGGGAATTCCCCCATCAGGGATCAAACCTGGACCCAGCAGTGAAAGCGCCAGCTCCCAAGCACTGGACGGTACTAGTTTTTAAACTTAAGCATGCATTGTCAAAATTACTCTGAGGGCTTATTAAAATACAAATTTCTGGGCCCCACCACCACCCCAGAGTTTCTGGGCTTCCGAAGTGGCTCAGATGGTAAAGAATCCGCCTGCCAAAGCAGGAGACTTGAGTTCAAATCCTGAGCTCGAGGAGATCCACTGGAGAAGGAAATGGCAACCCACTCCAAAATTCTTGCCTGGAAAATCCTATGGACAGAGGAGCCTAGAAGGGTACAGTCCATGGGGTCGCAAAGAGACACAACGGAGCGACTAAAGAACACTGGTCATACGGGACAGTCTGTGTAGGAAATATACCCTGAAGCACTTAGAAAGTTTCTTTTAAAAAAGTAAAATAACTCATGAAATCATTATGAAAAGAAATTTCAATCTTCAGTTCACTCCAAGCTAGACAGTCCTATTCTTGATCAGATTTTGTTGAAAGCCACTTTAAGCAACAGATAAGGCTAGCATGTCACCTTGACATTTCATAGGAGGTGTGAGTTTTAAGCAGAAACCTGAGGCTAACTTAATTTCTTTTAATGTTTTAATCGTCATACCTAGATTTATTCTGAGGCAGAACACTAATGGCATTATTGTCATTAACATTTAAATGCTTATCCTTTCCAACTGTGAATCATAATTTGGAAGATAATCCTCTCTCACACGTTTTTCCCTTATTAACAGTGTAGTTTCATGGCAGAACAAGAAACATGTGGCATACAGATGGAGAACTCATTTTCACGGTAGGCAGAAAAAGCACCTAATCTTCACTTATTTTTGGCACTGTGATCATTTAGATTTTCCTCTCCCTTTGAGGAGAAATAAATATGTTTCTGAAAAACAACCCCAAAATGCACACGCTGCCAAATCCTGTATATCTCGATGATTTGCTAGTCTTCTCCTAATCATGTAGACAAATTTGTTCATTCTGCTTGCCAAAGTACAGGTTTATTATGACTTGTAATGTAGTAACTTTCCACCAAAAAAAAAAAAAAAAAATGTTTACAGTCTTACCCAACTATACATCTTTATGCACCAAGCAACAACACAGACTCCCTGTCTGGGAGTCACTGCATAAATAGAGATGTTAACACACTGAGTCACAGATGCCACTGACTTAAACATTTCTTCCATCTGCCTTTTCGATCCTGCCCCTTTTTCTGGTGCCCTCATGTCTGCAGATTACATTTCAGTAAATTTCACATCATGGCACATACTAAGGAATAACATATACACCCGTGCATGCTAAGTTGCCTCAGTCATGTCTGACTCGTTGCAACCCTATGGACTGTAACCTGCCAGGTTCCTCTGTCCATGGGATTCTCCAGGCAAGAATCCTGGAGTGGGTTGCCATGCCCTCCTACAGGGGATCTTCCCCACCCAGGGATAGAACCCGAATCTCTTATGTCTCCCACAGGTAGGTTCTTTACCACTAACACCACCTGGGAGGCCGAATACGTGCATGTATAATTGTGATTCATTGGCATAGCATCTCAGCTGGGAATATTCCCTTTTTCACTGCTGCTGTAACTATTAGTCTAACATTAATAACATTTACTATTTTCATGGCACTTGATACATGCTAAAGCTTTTCTATTCCAAAATATTTTCTTCTTTGTGTCCTGTGTTTCAACAAATTTTTCTAACCAGTTGTGCATAAAGAAACTTGGGAGTCATACCCATTTGCTTCCTTCCTCTCCATCACCATGTCAGAAAAGGCTAATTTCTGTTGGTTCTGGCTTAACAACAGCTCTCATCCAGTCCCTCTCCTTTATTCCCATTGTCCTAACTTTGCTCAGACTCATCACTGACTTAGTCATGCCTCCCATCTCCCTTCCAGCAGTCTGCCCACCTCCATACTGGATAAATCCATAGCATTCTTTTTTCTATACCTTTATTTATTTGGCTGCACTGGATCTTCATCCTGGCTGCAGGATCTTTAGTTGCTGCATGCCAACTCTTATTTGTGGCATGTGAGATCTAGTTCCCTAACCAGGGACCAAACTCAGGCCCCCAGCATTGGGAGCGTAGAGTCTTAGCCACTGGACCACGAGGGAAGTCCCAGATTCGAAGCATTCTAACGATCCTCTCCATCCCTTACTCAAACCTTTAAAGGACTCCTTTTCTCTACAACCTATACACTCCTTACCTGCTGTAACTTGATTCCCATTTTCTTCTCCAAATCTGGTTCTTGCTATGCATAAACACTAATGTCCGATACCTTAGACCTCTGCCATGATGAACATCTGACTTTTCCCAGAATCTGCTCTACATACATGACTGTGCTAGTCTCTCTGCAATGAAAACTTTACCCTCTGTCTTAGCCTAGGCTGCTATGAAGAAAAAAGTACAATAGACTGAACAGTTTATAAAAAACAGAAATTTATTTCTCACAGTTCTGGATGCTAAAAGTCTGAGATCTGGGTGCCACCATGGGTGAGCTCTAGTGATGACCCTCTTTGGGGTTGCAGACTCCTGTTTACTCTTTGCATCCCCACTTGGCAGAAAGAGGTTGAGAGAACTCACTGGGGCCCCTTTCATAAGGGCACTAATTTCATTCACAAGACACCCACCCTCATGACCTAATCACCTCCCAAAGGCCCCACCTCCTAATATCATCACATTAGGGGTGAGGATTTCAATATATGAATTTTGGATGAGACACAAACATTCAGTCCATTGCACCCCTCATCGCCAATCTGAGTTCACTTAAACAGGTTTGTATCACATCATCTATTCTACTTTCTTACACCTAGAAGGTAATATTTCATTATTAACACTCTTAAATCCCTAACATCAGTAACAGTACCTGGCATATATTAGTCATTCAACACATGTATGCCAAATTAATAAATTCTGGATCTCAAAGCCCAAGGTAGTTATTTTCTAAGTAAAACTCAGGCCAGTTGGGAACCTAGAGAGTGGTAATGTTAAAGGCACCAGAGATTTTCAACCAACAACATTCAGGCAGGAGCCAGGACACCCAAGACAACAGCCGAAAAATTTCAAATGAGGAACGGAAACCCAGAAATAATAGTCAAGAATTTTCCAGGCAAAAATCTAAACGAGAAAGCTGGTGGCAGCAGAAATTAAAATACCTGCAGAAGATAGAAGTCACTGGATTGTATCCACCTGGGGACAATGACCTGAACCAACACCCACGGCACAGACCAAGCACGAGACAGGCAATAAAAACACATTATGGGCTTTTTCAAGCCTCTTTGAACATATGTTCAGTAGCTCCGTTGGGCCCCACCTTCCACGATGCCATAGACTGTAGCGTGCCAGGCTCCTCTCTCCCCCACTATCTCCCTTAGTCTGCTCAAACTCAAGTCCACTGAGTCAGTGATGCCATCCAGTCACCTCATCCTCTGTCGTCCCCTTCTCCTCCTGCCTTCAATCCTTCCCAGCATCAGGGTCTTTTCCAATGAGTTGACTCTTACTATCAGGTGGCCAAAGTATTGGAGCTTCAGTTTCACCATCACTCATTCTAATGAACATTCAAGGTTGATTTCCTTTAGGACTGACTGGTTTGATCTCCTTGCAGTTCAAGGGACTCTCAAGAGTCTTTTCTCCAACACCACAATGTGAAGGCATCAATTCTTCAGCCCTCAGCCTTCTTTACGGTACAACTGTCACATCCACACATGACTACTGGAAAAACCATAGCTTTGACTAGATGAACTTTGCCAGCTAAGTGAGGTCTCTGCTTTTTAATATGCCGTCTATGTTTGTCACAGCTTTCCTTCCAAGCAGCAAGTGTCTTTTAATTTCATGACTGCAGTCACCATCCACAGTGATCTGGGAGCCCAAGAAAATAAAATCTGTCACCGCTTCCACTTTTTTCTCTTGTATTTGCCATGAAGTGATGGGACCGGATGCCATGATCTTAGTTTTTTGAATGCTGGGTTTCAAGCCAGCTTTTTCACTCTCCTCTTTCACACTCATCAAGAAGCTCTTTAGTTCCTCTTCATTTCCTGCCTTTAAAGTGGCATGAACATGACATTTGCCAAATCCAGTTGTATGACTGAGGTCAGATGGAAGGTAGGGGAAACGGACTCGAGCCCTGTGGTGAAGGGAGCTGCAGGGTCACGTGGCAGAGGATACAGATAAAAACAGGGTGAAGAACTGAGGCCACAAGGCCTGAGCGACGACGTAACAGATCATTGCGGTGTGCAGGGCGCTACTCTAAGCACCTCACACAGTCTCTGTAATAATTCCCAGGGCTATTCTATGAGGGAACAACTACTACCCCATTTAACAGATAAGGAAACTGAGGCTTAGTGAGGTTAATAATATAGCAGTTAGTAGCAGAGGCTAATTTAAACACTGGCCTATCTGACTCCAATGCATTTTTTTTTATCAATTTGGAATTTAGAGAAAAATTATTTAAAAGAATTTAAAAATGTGTTCCGGGCTTCCCTTGTGGCTCAGCTGGTAAAGAATCCGCCTGCAATTCGGGAGACCTGGGTTTGATCCCTGGGTCGGGAAGATCCCCTTGAGAAAGGAAAGGCTACTCACTCCAGCATTCTAGCCTGGAGAATTCCATGGACTGTACAATCCATGGAGTCGCAGAGAGTCAGATACGACTGAGTGACTTTCATTTTCATTTAAAACAAAGGTAAGAGGCTGATTTAAAATAAAATTTGAAAAACAATGAAATTTGGTATGAAGTCCAATCATAAGCTCTATATTTAGAAAAAAGGCATTTCACAGCTATTCTTTAATAATATTTGTTCAATAGACCAAACCACTGAACATTACTGCTGAATGTAAATGCATCATCCTATTTGCAAAACCCTTAATGAGAATGCGTGAAAACAATGGTAAACCTACCAGAAATACCAGTTCTTCTTTTTTGGCCTGGAAACTGAGGACTACCTTGAGTTTTATATTCTTGGCAAATGATTGAAAAGAGCCTGAGAAAAGGTGCTGAGAAGGTTTTACATGTACAAATTCAAGAAGATATGACAATTTATCTTTATAGATGAGATTAGAGATTCTCAAGGAACCAGAGCAGCACTGCATTGAATTTAAAAAACCTTAAGTGGGACGGTCACAAGCCACGCCACTTGCTAACACAGTCCATTACATTTTGTTCATTACTGCAGCGCATTTATTACCAACAGTAATAAATCACTGAGGAATACAGGCAAAGCTGGCCTCTGAAACAGTCGCAGCAGCAAGATTGAGTACACGCTTTGATCGAGAAAATTCCCACCCAGTCAAGAAACTGTAACTCACCTTAGACAATAGTATCCTTCGGTTTCCTTTCCACCCCACTGTGTCTTAAAGCTCTGAACTGGGATTGCATCACTTAGGTTTGTATTCCTCTCCTCCAGTCTACCTACCAACAGGCTAGGGGAGTTGGAGGAAGAAAACCCTAAGGGTCACGAATTATGAGGTCTTATAAGGAGTGCTGGAGCCAGGAAGGAGCCAGAAGGACTTTCAAGAAACGGGTTCTGGCCTTGGTTTCCCTGGTTGGACATCTACTTTAGCCAACAGACTGGTTGATTTACTCTGTGTTTCAGATTGCGGGATAAAGATAAGTCTACTGCAGGGCTTCCCTGGTGGCTCAGACGGTAAAGAATCCTTCCGCCTGCAATGCAGGAGACCCGGATTTAATCCCTTGGTCGGGAAGATCCCCTGGAGAAGGGAATGTCAACCCACTCCAGAATTCTTGCCTAGGAAGCCCCATGGACAGCGAAGCCTGGCAGACTACAGTCCATGGGGTCGCAAGGAGTCCGACAGGGCTGAGCGACTTTCACCTGCTCTTCGGGGCGCTCAGCGTTCCCAAGGTTTAGTGGGACAAAGAGGGCCCATGTCTCTTGGGTAACATGGACCCTCAGATGCTAACCGGCATGAGCACTCCAGTCATACTCCACCCAAGAGCTTGCTCATCAACAAAGAGGTCGCATCGAAAAAGTCTATAGAAGACTTAGAAAATGAACTGATGATGGTCAAGGGAGAGGGACAGTTAGGGACTATGGGAAGGTCATGTACACACGGCTATATTTAAAATGGATAACCAACAAAGACCTACTGTGCCTCACATGGAACTCTGCTCAAAGTCATGTGGCAGCCTGGATGGGAGGGGGACTCGGGGGAGAATGATACAGGTATAGGGATGGCTGAGTCCCTTCACTGTTCACCTGAAACTACCACAATATTGTAAATCAGTTATTCTCCCAATACAAAATAGAAAGTTTAAAAAAAAAAGTCTATGGAATAGACACCAGCATTGGGAGCTGGGTGTGCCGACCGTACATACAGATCCCACACGATTTGTCAGGATCTCGCAAGATCTCCTTAAATCCCCCAAAGAACTCCCTGCCCTCAGGGAGCCAGCCCTTGGACATCTGCTGTAGCAGCGCATTGCAAACCCACACCCAACACAGGACTGCAGCCCCCTGCCCCGTTAAGAAAGTCCTATTCCCTCTTGCCATCTCCAACCCCTAAGGAGCTGGGGACGCAGTGGGAGGAGCGGGAGGAGAGCTTGTAAGTCAACTGAACCCAGTCTCCCCTTCTCAAGCCCTTCAGCACCACGCCCTGTTCGTGCTAGGAGGACGGGGGAAAGACAGCCAGCTGGACTCTATCAAGATTGTTTTAAACTGGCCTAGACTGGACTGGAGTTATTAATAACTGGAAGTGACTGGAAAGCAATGGGATAAATTTATGACATCAGAGAGGGATGGAAAAGGAAGATCCAGCTGAACATGGTCAAAGGCAATGATTAAAAAAATAATAAAACAATTGCGTCTCTGTTCCCTTCCTGAATCAGACATTTCAGTTAACGAGTTACTCTTATCTGGGTCTCAACGTTCTCCTCTAAAAACTAGAACACTTCCAGTTCCAGCATTTTCTAAGAGCCAAGCTCAACATGACCGGATTTTTCACGTGCCCATGGGGCAGTCTAACGTTGTAGACGAGGTGTGAAGTAGCCAGGTTTCACCTTCCATTCCCGGTTCTGCTCTGGCAAATAAAACCACCAAAATTCATATTCGAAGCCATCAGAAATGAGTAATGAGCATTCGCTAGTGTTGCCATCATCATCATGGACCTCCCTCTCTTTCAGGGTGAGACATTAGTCCAGGTGTCAAAACATGATTAACTTTGGTCCTGCTTCAGAGTAAAATTGTCTTAGTTGCTCTCTCTCTCTCTTCAACCCAATGCGGGCAGTCAGGCTTCTGACAGTGACGTTTTACAATAGTCTGGTGAAGTAGCTAATAATGTTTTCTGCCTTGAGTTTTCCTTTTGAGGGTGTTTTTAGGTTTCATGAGTAATGGGCCGCCGGTCTCCTATGAATTATTAACAAATTACCGATGATTTCTCTTATGACTATTTCTGCCTTTATTAAACAGCAGCAGCAGAAATTTTGTTCTGAGTTCTAGTGGAGCCCTTTACTGGATGAGAGTGTGCAGTTTTCTTGGTAAAAGTCGAGCTAATTTAACAATGAATCAAGTTTATGTCCATTGTTGTGATTAAAAGGAAATTCCAAATGAAATTATCTTATAGAGGAAACCATTCCTAGTTTACTTTCTTTTCTATAAAGCCTACTTCCCATTCTTTGCATGCGGGCTCAGTTGCTCAGTCATGTCCAGTTCCTTGCAACCCCATGGACCGTAGCCCACCAGACTCCTCTGAGTGCGGGGTTTTCCAGGCAAGCATGCTAGGGTGAGTTGCCATTTCCTCCTCCAAGGGATCCTCCGGACCAGGGATGGAAGCCGTGTCTCCTGCGCTTCCTACGCTGGCAGGCAGATTCTTTACCACTGAGCCACCTGGGAAGCCCTCCCATTCATCAGGCTGCCAACAAAGCAAGTCCAGCTGATTTTTAAATGCTTTGCTATTTGTCGAGCTAAGAAATACCAACGCCTCAAGGGCAGAGGAGGTGGTTCTGGAAGCAGGGGTCCCCTCAGGGTCTGGGGTGGGTAAAACAGAGCCCACTGGAGGGATCAGCCTGAGTTGTCTGTCCTTTCCCAGACCTAAAACCCAAGAGCTGACAAGGAGCTCACGGTACTTTGGAAGACAGATCTTTGTAGTGGGCCAACCTTTAAACCAAAACGAACTGAAGGGCTTAATGAGACTAATGTGAACTTAATGAGGTAGGATGACTTAATGGACAGTCTCACATCCAGGGAGGTGTCAGAGCACCCTGGGGGCTGTGTCAGGGCGGAACCTACGGAGCCTGGGGAGGGATGGAGCCCTGTCTTTACTCAGGGATAGACAGGCTGTGTACTGTGTGGTGTGAAACAACCCAGTTTGCAGAGCAATCTGAGTCTTTTTTTTTTTCTTTAAAATTCCAATCTAAATTTTACTTGTTATGTAAGTGGACTTTGGTTTACTTCCTAGCGTTTAGTACATTTTTATTGAACGAACAACTCACCCAACCCTGGATCCTGAGCCCAAAAGCTTTTCACAAGAGTTAACTGAGGAGAAAAAGATCTGCGTCCTTGGATAGCTGCTGAGAGGTAGAATCACATATGCTTACCCCCAACACTCTCTGGGGGCTGAAAATCCTTTTCATCATCAAAAGTCAATGCAATCAAGAAACCCACATCTCTCTTAGAGTGTCAAACATCTTCCAAACATATAGCAATGGCAGGGAAAAACACAAAAAAATGTAAAACAACTTTAGCATGGTACTATGTCTATTACTGAAGAAGACTTCAGGTTTAGTGGAAGATTAAGAAAGTTCTTCATCTCACATGGCTTTCCCAGGTGACTCAGAGGTAAAGAAACCACCTGCCAACGCAGGAGACTCAAGTTGGCTCCCTGGATTGGGAAGATCCCCTGGAAAACGGAGTGGCAACCCACTCCAATATTCCTGCCTGGAAAATTCCATGGACAGAGGAGTCTGGCAGGGCTACAGTCCATGGGATCTCAAAAGAGCCAGACACAACTTAGCGACTAAACAGCAACAACCAACCTATATAAGACTTGCTGTTTACTATAAATTTAAGGGCTATCTTTGAATCCAAGGAGACCAGATGTCAGCTCAAGATTGTCCTCTGGCTGTCTCTTTCTGAGTTTCCATGGGTCACTCTCAGTAGAAACAAGGGAAATATTTGCATGTGATTTAGACCCTGTGGATGTGCACGTGTGTGACTCAGCTGGTAAAGAATCCGTCTGCAATGCAGGAGACCTGGGTTCCATGCCTGGGTTGGGGAGATTCCCCTGGAGAAGTGAAGAGCTACCCACTCCAGTATTCTGGCCTGGAGAATTCCATGGACTGTACAGTCCTTGGGGTTGCAAAGAGTCGGACACAACTGAGCGACTTTCTCTTTCACTTTTTTTTACATGTGCACACGTATACTCAGTCATGTCTGACTCTTTGCGGCCCCAGGGGCTGTAGCCCTCCAGGCTCCTCTGTCCGTGGGCTTTTCTAGGCAACGATACTGGAGTGGGTTGCCATTTCCCACTCCAGGCTTAGACCATGGCTTCAGGGGCTACTTTTCAACCACCATAGGTGAGGCTAAGCAGACTGGAGTCTGTGGACAGAGAGCGGGGAAAATGTACACTGTGAACACAGCGAGAATCAAGAGGATACTGTCCCCTTAAAAGCAAAATTTAAATGAGCACGGCAACAGCAGAGATCCTAAAACTCAACGCAGTCACTGAATGTTCCATGAATAATACTAGAGAACTGCTTCCGGATTTGGGACATGATTTCTCCGGGTTCTGTTCTTCACTCCCGTCGCATCCTGTGTTCGGTGGGAGTGTGTGACGTGCTGCTCCGAGCTATTCAGTTAGCGGCTGTCTTTACACCGGTGCTCTTGCTTACTGCATCTGTGGCTGACGGCCGCAACTTAAGGGGCTCTGCAAGGCTGGAGAAACCATGCATTCAGGAGGCCTGTGTGCAGCTGACAGCAGAGCAGTTACATGCGTTATGCAGGGAGTCGGGAGACAGACCCCTAACTTTGCTTCTCCACTCGCTGATACCGTGAGCTACTGGGAACAGGTTTAAGGGGTCTTACTGTGCTAATGGGCTTCCCAGAGGACTCAGTGGATAAAGACACTGCCTACAATGCAAGAGACGCCAGAGATATGGGTTCGATTTCCTGGGTCGGGAAGGTCCCCTGGAGGAGGGCGTGGCAACCCACTCCATTATTCTTGCCTGGAGAATCCCCCGGACAGAGGACCCCGGCGGGCTACAGTCCGCAGGTCGCAGAGGCGGACGCCAAGACTGAACACGGCACTGCTCCCAGAACCGTGGTGCTAAGCAGTCACCACGTGGGGGCGCCCTTTTGCTATGAAACAGCAAAGCCCCATTCAGCGGCCTTGCACAGAATTGAGGGAATGTGTGATTCTGGCTGTCTGGCCCGTGCCAAAGACCATGGACCAGTAAGCCTCCTGGTCTCTTCTCACTTCCCGATCTAGAATGCTTCCATGCCATGACCATCCACCTTTGCCTAAAATGTCCTCTCTAGGTGCTGTTTAAAACTAATTTTTCAAAGCTTTTCACTGATTTCTCAAAGTGAACCACAAAGAATAAGGAGCAAGCCCATCCTTGATCACGGGTGAAGCATATGGAGACTGTGGCATCTAATCTGCGTGAAAGCCACACTTTATCGCTGTCTGGCTTCATTGCCAACAAGATGGAATTGAGTTTGAGAGCTGGAAGGGACGCCCTCATTTTCCGGGTGAGAAACCCGTGCTCCGGGGGTCGCGAGGCTCAGCCAGATGAGCGTGTGGAAGACGCAGGGCTGGAGCTCTGCCGTATCCCCATTGTCTCCTCTGTCCCTGCCGCCCTTTGAGGCTGGTTCCACCTGTCCTCAGGGAGGACCAACGCGTGTTCGTTGAGAGGCTGGTCTGATTTTAGGCAAGTCCACCCTGCCCTGCAGGATATGCTGGGAGTTACTCTAGAGGGTCACCCTCTCCCTTTATGGCCCCTGATCCGATCACGTTTCCTGAAGTCTGCAGATCAGCGCCTGTAAGAGATGAAGGATCATCCTTGATCTCAGCCTTCACCCCTCACCTGGCCCCACGGGCTTTTTCAGAATGATGTGATTTAGCAATACCCTCACGTCTTATCTTTCATTATACCTCGTTTTGACTCTTGTATTCATTCAATGAATACAACTTTCCTAATCACGTTCTGATTGCATATGATGGTACGTTTCCAAGGGTTGCCTCAAATTAACACTCTTCCCAGACTGACTACCTGGGGCTCATGTATCTGACCCTCCCAGCCTGGTATTTTTTATTAGAACCCACCCAGATCACCTGTGCTGGCTGATGGGCCCATCCTGGCGCTGGGAGTTCTAGACGCTCATGGCTCACAGATGCCCCCTTCTCCGGATTGTCACTGTTGTTCTGTCGCTAAGTCATGTCCAACTCTTTTGAGCCCCTGGACTGCAGCACGCCAGGCTCCTCGACCGCCACCATCTCCCAGAGTTTGCTGGGAGATAGAGATGCCCATCGAGTCAGTGATGCCATCCAGCCATCTCATCCTCTGCCGCCCCTTCTCCCCCTGCCTTCAATCTTTCCTAGAGAGCCCCCCAGCCCAGAAGGTGAGGGGGGAAGATAGAGGAGGAGCCAAATTCAGAGACTGACCGACTTGATGGGCACACAGACCAGCCCGTTTACCTTTGGGAGGGACAACGCTGATGCATGACGTGGTTTTTTTGTTGACCGTCTCTCCCCACCGTGGACTACGCCAAGACGAGACTCCCCCTGAGACCACATCCCCGCTGGGCGCCCTTCCTCCTATCTCCCCTTCTCCCTGTCTCATGGACTCTTTCCTGGAAGGTTCTCCCTCATTCAGTCTCTCTTATCCACATTCCCATCTTGGACTCTGCAGCTCAGGAACTCAGCCTAAGACACCGACCTAGAGGATGAGCAGGGTCCACACCCCATGCAGAGAACCTTGGACGGGATTCAGATTCCAAATCCATTCTGGGATTTCCTGGCTATTAATACCTCAAAGTGGCCAATTTTTGTAACTTTCGTAAGCTCCAATGTCCTTGTCTCTCTAAAAGGGGATAGTGGCAAAGAATTGTTATGAGAATTAAAAGTTTTAATGTCTCTAAAAGTCACCACTTTACGCATTCCTAGGTTAGTGCTGAACATATTCCCTCTAATATATTAACATTAGTTTTAAGAGTGCGTGCGTGGGTGCTCCGTCCCTCAGTCGCATCTGACTCTTTGAGACCCCATGAACTGAAATCCCACCAGGCTCCTCTGTCCATGGAATTTCCCAGGCAAGAACACTGGAGTGTATTGCCACTTCCTACCTCAAGGGATCTTCCTGACCCAGGGATCGAACCCAGGTCTCCTGCATTGGCAGGCGGATTCTGTACTACTGAGTCACCTGAGAAGCCCAGTATTAAGAGTAGCTAGTATTTATTGGGCATTTACTATGTTCCAAACTCTGTACTAAGCAAATTACATTTAGTAGTTTATTTACTCCTCACATAACCCTCTGAGATAGCTCTGCTATTACCCACGCCTTACAGATGGAGACACTAAGACTGTAACCGGACCAATGTCTCACACTTTGTAAGTGACAGAGCTCAGATTTGAACCCAAGTAGCCTGGCTCCACAGAGAAGGCAATGGCACCCCACTCCAGGACTCTTGCCTGGAGAATCCCGTGGGCGGAGGAGCCTGGTGGGCTGCAGTCCTGGGGTCGCGAAGAGTTGGACACGACTGAGCGACTTCACTTTCACTTTTCACTTTCATGCATTGGAGAAGGAAATGGCAACCCACTCCAGTGTTCTTGCCTGGAGAGTCCCAGGGACGGGGGAGCCTGGTGGGCTGCCGTCTAAGGGGTCGCACAGAGTCGGACACGACTGAAGCAACTTAGCAGCAGCAGCAGCAGCAGCAGCAGCAGCCTGGCTCCAAAATCATGGCAGATGGTGACTGCAGTCTTGAAATTAAAAGATGCTTGCTCCTTGGAAAAAAAGTTATGACCAACCTAGACAGCATATTAAAAAGCAGAGCCATTACTTTGCCAACCAAGTTTCATCTAGTCAAAGCTATGATTTTTCCAGCAGTCCTGTATGGATGTGAGAGTTGGACCATAAAGAAAGCTGAGTGCTGAAGAATTGATGCTTTTGAACTGTGGTGTTGGAGAAGACTCTTGAGAGATCCTTAGACTGCAAGGAAATCCAACCAGTCCATCCTAAAGGAAATCAGTCCTGAATATTCATTGGAAGGACTGATGCTGAAGCTGAAACTCCAATACTTTGGCCACCTGATGCGAAGAACTGACTCATTGGAAAAGACCCTGACACTGGGAAAGATTGAGGGCAGGAGGAGAAGGGGACGACAGAGGATGAAATGGTTGGATGGCATCACCGACTCGGTGGACATGAGTTTGAGTAAACTCCAGGAGTTAGTGATGGACAGGAAGGCCAGGTGTGCTGCTATTCATGGGGTCACAAAGAGCCGGATACGACTGAGCGACTGAACGGAACTGAGTCTGGCTTCGTGAGATGGGGCTGCGCGTTGCCATTAGTAGCATTACATCTGCTTTCTTACAGCTGCATCTTCCCTTTCACTTCCAGCCTGAGCCCTTCAATTCCAGCTTCTATTATGACACCCACTCATCTGTAGCATTTCACAATTAAACGCCTGCATACACTCAATCCCCATCACCCAACAAAGCTTCACACTCCCGGACTGTGTTCTGCATTAGCTGATACTGATGGTCCCCGGCTCGCAGTTACTGCATGACTGAAGACAATGGTTTTATGTACAAGGAGCTCAGCTAATCTCTGGGCTTTAAACTTGCCCTTCAGTGACATCGCCCCGAGAAGTACATCATGTCATAACTGCAGACATCTTGGTGGGTCAGTGGGAAAAAATTATTTGTGGGCAGGAAGCTTATTCCCGATATCTCATAAATCCTCCCACATGGGTGAATGCCACCATCTCTTTGTAAAACATTCAGAGCCAAGCCCCTGTCTCAGAGGGATTACGCACCTGATCACTAGGGGATCAATTTTCCATTAGCCCAGCAAGACAGCTCCTATTCAGTCATCACTACCATCACAAACATTATGTATTCTTACTTTTTTTTTGGCAGAAAACATGTTCCTATTTCTGAAAGCGCCAGGGTCAGCAGGAAAAGGGAGAGAAAGAAAGATGAAAAGTAAAGATTAGATAAGATCCTCTCTTATCTAATATGTCTCATTTTATTTTAGTGCACTTGAACAATTATCTAAATTACACTTAAACAGCAAAGCTTCCTTCATTTGGATTTTCCTTGCAGACTTTTGCATTAGGTAGAGGAAAAAAAGGTTCAGAAAAAGTTCCTCTGAACAAATGAGCCTTTAGATGAAGCTTTTCATTAGGGACACAGCTCACTGACTCTAATCGGAGAGGTTCCGACGAGGGTCACACTTGACCTCGGCCTCCTCCACTGGGTAGAGAATAGAAGCTCTGCCTGGCCCTCAATTCTGGAATGTCAATTAGAGCCGAAACGTCCGGGAGACATGCTTACATGGATTTTACATAATGAAATGGGGTCTTTAAATCTGTTTCTCTTTTCTTTTTTATCCCCATAGGGAACCCAACAACTTTCCTTAATAATCAGAAAATATGCTTAGCAATTCAAAAGAGCATTACAGGATCACATTTCAGATATAAAGGCTAAAAACTACTGGAAATAAGCCCGAAAACAAGGGTTGCAAAGTGAAAGAAAAGAAATCAGATAATAAAAGTTAATCTCTTTAGATCATTAATTGAAAAAAAAGAGAAAAACAAAAAGGCAAGCTTATGAAATAGCCTATAGTATCATCTTATTTTGGTTAAAAACTGCATATATGTATATATGCATTTCTTAAGTTGTGGGAAAATGTGTATAGGTGTGTGTGTAGATATAGATGGGACTTTCCAGGTGGTAAAGAACCTGTGTGCCAATTCAGGAGACATAAGAGATGAGGGTTCGATCCCCAGATCAGATCAGATCCCCTGGAGGGGCTTGGCAACCCACTCCAGCATTCTTGCCTGGAGAATTCCATGGACAAAGAAGCCTGGTGGGCTACAGTCCATAGGGTCACAAAGAGTCAGACACGACTGAAGAGACTTAGCAAGCATGCCTAGATACAGACAAGTACTTTCTAACACGTGGGGAAATGTTATGATAAATTATTACCAGTGGTTCTCTCTGAAGGGTAGATATATAATTGTCACAGGTTGAATCATTGTGTCCCCCCAAAAACTGTTGGAGTCCTAACCCCCAGAACCTCAGAATGCGCCCTTATTTGGAAATAGGGCTTGCTCACATGTAATTAACTTAATGTAAGATAACGGAAGCTGATACTGGAGGAGGGTGTGCCCTTAATCCAATCTCCTGCTGTTCTTTGAAGCAGAGAAGAGGGCCTTCCCTGGCAGTCCAGTGGTGAAGACTCCAGGCTTCCACTCTAGGGGTGTGGTTCAGTTCCTGGTTGGGAAACTAATATCCCACATGCCAGGAGATGCATCCAGAAAAGAAAAAAGAGGAGGAGGCCCAGAGGAGAGAGACACGGGGAGAATGCCAAGTGGCGACAGGGGCCGATTAGAGTGACGCAGCTGCAAGCTGAGCAAAGCCAAGGATTACCGAGCAACTAGGCTTCCCGGAGGGCACAGCGGTAGAGAATCCGCCTGCCAACGCAGGAGCTGCAGGAGACTTGGGTTTGACCCCTGGGTCGGGAAGAGCCCCTGCAGGAGGAAATGGCAACCCAATCCAGTATTCTCGTCTGGAAATTTCCATGGACAGAAAAGCCTGGCGGGCTACAGTCAATGGGAGTCACAACAAGTGAAACATGAGTGAGCGGCTGAGCATGAGAACGGTCTGAAACTGGGAAGAGGCCAGGAAGGATTCCCCCTACGGGTTCCTTGTAGGATGGGAAATCCTCGTCAAAGGGACTTCTTGCCAATAGCTTGATTGTGAACTTTTAGATGCCAGACTCCAGGACAGTGAGAAAATTAATTTCTGTTGTTTTAATAAAGCCACCCCATCCATGGTATTTTGTAACAGCAGCCCTAAGACCCCAGCAGAGTGGAACTTTTCAAACTTTGGCTGATCTGTTAAGATTTTTGCTTTCAACAAAGCATATATGTCATTCTGTAAGCTTTAAAAGATCACGTTGAGAAAAGAAAGAAGGAAGGAAAGGTGGTGAGACTGAATTTTTTTTTTACTGTTAGCCCTCTTGGACGAGGCGTTGGAACATACTGAATGGAAGAATAATAAAAACTATGGCTGATCAATTGAACATGGAGATGCCAGCAATACAGTTCAGAGAGCTTCTCTCCACATCGCTCGGTCACAACGTTGACTGACTCGTCATGGTGTCTTGCCCTCTGCTATATTCCCCCAGCTACTGGCAAGGGGCCCCCTGATCTTCGAGTCCCACCCCCTGCGCCTCCATCAGCCCAGCCCTTCCCACCCTGAGTCCCACAGCCCCAGGGCCCTGCCCTCTGTATGACATCCTTCTATTTATTCGTTCATCGGTCATTGCCTGAGCACTACCGTGGGCCAGGCAATGGGCTGGAAATGTAAAAATAAATAAGGGCAGTCCTTGCCTACTCAGAGTTCAAAAGCTAGTGGAGCAGAAAGGTAAGAAGTGGAACATTCTTTAGCATGTGGGCAGTGCCTCAATGTGGAGAGTCTTTTGGGGATTGCTCGGAGAGCAGGCAATAGAGCCCAGCCTTGGGAGGGACTGGGGAACTAAAGAAGGAGGCCAGCTTTGAAGCACATGTAAGAACCAGCCCACAAAAAGGGAAGCAAGACTGTGCTGACCCACTAATGAAAGAGTGTAATTTTATAGGCTGGAACACATGGCGTTAGTCGCTCAGTCGTGTCCACTCTTTGCGACCCCGTGGACAGTAAGTAGCCCATCAGGCGCTTCTGTCCATGGGATTCTCCAGGCAAGAATACTGGGGGGAATACCTTGGGATGCACAGGGGGAGCTATGATACTGGGGTGGGAACTGGGGACCTGTCGCCCGTGAAGGGTCAGAGGTGCAAGAAGAGAGCTCCGAACCTGACGTTTCGGGCTTGGAGAAAACACTGCAGAATGTCAGCAGAGCAGGGTTGTATGAACAGTGTCATCTTTCAGGAAGATTACACCAGGGATGGGGAGGGGGTTGAATGGAAAGAGCAAGAACGCCAGCAGATGGCATCATTGGGAGGCGAGTGAGCACCCTGCATGGGGACACTAGGGAGAGGGAGGAGGGGGTGGCCTGGAGAGGAGGGGCAGCAGAGTGGGGAGAACGCTGTGTTCTAGAGCCCATCCCGGCGGGAACCCTGGTGCTGCCGTTTCCACGGCACGGCGCGTTGACCAAGTTACTTAACCCATTTTGTGTGCCTTGGTTTTCTTACCTATAAAATGAGAGCAGTGATGGGGCTTCCCTAGTGACTCAGCGGTAAAGAATCCCCCTGCAGGAGACACAGGGTCGATCCCTGGGTCAGGAAGACCCCACAGGCCCAGGAGCAACGAGGCCCGTGCACCGCGAGTATTGAGCTGCTCTCCGGAGCCCAGAACTGCAACATCTGAGCCACAACTCCTGGAGCCCGTGCTCCGAAAGCCCATGCTCAGCAACAAGAGAAGCCACCACGGCCAGAGAGTAGCCCCCACTCACCACACCCGGATGAAAAAGCCAGCACGGCAGCAAAGGCCCAGCACAGCCAGAAATAAAGAAAGAAAAATAAAACTGGTTTACATCTTTCCTCTCTTTAAAAACAAAAATGAGAATAGTTACAAGTTCTACCTTGTTAGGTTGTGAATACTAAACTGCCTCAAATGCTAAGAAACGGTGCAGTCTGTATTGTTGCTATTGTTCAGCGGCTGGCTCTAAGCATGTCCGACTCTTTGCGACCCCACGGACTGTAGCCCACCAGGCTCCTCTGCCCAGGGGCTTTCCCAGGCAAGAGTACTGGAGTGGGTTGTCTTTACCACGGAGCCATCTGGGAAGCCCATGGATGCAAAGAGATGACTCATTGGAAAAGACCCTGATGGTGGGAAAAACTGAAGGCGGAAGGAGAAGAGGACGACAGAGGATGAGATGGTTGGATGGAATCACTAGACGAGTTTGAGAAAACTCCAGGAGATGGTGAAGGACAGGGAAGCCTGGAGCGCTGCAGTCCATGGGGTCGCAAAGAGTCAGACACGACTGAGCGACTGAAGAATAACCGCAACATGCATACACACACACACCATCACACCATGTGTGTATGAGTCAAAAGGCTTTCTGTGAATGCATGTGAGAAATGAGAGACAGGGAATAAGACCCATGCCGTTCTGTGCCCACCTGGGCTCTGGTGTTGACTCATCCTACTTTGCCCAGCTGACTTCATTCAGGTCTGTTCTTAAACATGGCTTCCTCAGGAAGGCCTCTGGCCTGCTCACGTCCGGATGAATTTGTTTGCTTGTCCCGGCACTGACTTGTCGAAACGCTCTGCAGGACTGAAATCTCCAGGAGGACAGGGAGCAAGTCCACGGTATGCACACCGTGTTCCCAGCCCCTCACATAGCACTGGCACTGAATACATTTATGATGAGTATACGAGTGAGGGCTTGGTTAGTCCAGAAGAAGGGGAGAAGATGATGAAGTCGGGTTTAAACATGCCCAGCTTGAGGTGTCCATAGGATATTCTACTAAAGTTATCTCAGCAAAAGTGAACGAGAAAGTCGCTCAGTTGTGTCCGACTCTTTGCGACCCCATGGACTATACAGTCCATGGAATTCTCCAGGTCAGAATACTGAAGTAGATAGCCTTTCCCTTCTCCGGGGGATCTTCCCAACTCAGGGACCGAACCCTTGTCTCCACACTGCAGGTGGATTCTTTACCAGCTGAGCCACCAGGGAAGCCCAAGTCACCTCAGAGACAGTTGGATGCGGCTGGATGAGGCTCAAGGGCATGTGTCTAGACTGCAAAGAGACTGTCTCTACAAGGTAACGGAACAGTGAGAGGGCATAGGAAGACGGAGCAGACGTGTCAGAAGAGACTGAATTGCAACGGGTTGGTCTGACATCTTTGCCCTCCAAAGTGTTGCCCTAACATCTGACAAAACTGACAGTAAATCTCTTAGGGATGATGGGGGCTGTCACAAATTCTTTTTGTAGGTGGAACTCTCTTGGTGCTGCTCAAAAGATACCATGTGGGCAGCCGTATATCTACATATACATCAGCCTATCTCTACTCGCCAATGCTGGCTGAGCGCTGACTGTGCATGAGGGACTATTCCAAACCGTGAACATCTCACTGAATCCTCACAACAATATCAGGAGGTGAGTGTAATCATCAGTTCAGTTCAGTTCAGTTCAGTCACTCAGTCGTGTCCGACTCTTTGCAACCCCCATGAACGGCAGCACGCCAGGCCTCCCTGTCCATCACCAACTCCCAGAGCTTGCTCAAACCCATGTCCATTGAGTCAGTGATGCCATCCAACCATCTCATCCTCTGTCATCCCCTTCTCCTCCTGCCTTCAATCTTTCCCAGCATCTGGGTCTTTTCAAACGAGTCAGCTCTTTTCATCAGGTGACTAAAGTATTGGAGTTTCAACTTCAGCCTCAGTCCTTCCAATGAACACCCAGGACTGATCTCCTTTAGGATGGACTGGTTGGATCTCCTTGCAGTCCAAGGGACTCTCAAGAGTCGTCTCCAACACCACAGTTCAAAAGCATCAATTCTTCGGTGTTGAAGCATCAGCTTTCTTTATAGTCTAACTCTCACATCCATACATGACCACTGGAAAAACCAAAGCCTTGACTAGACAGACCTTTGTTGACAAAGTAACGTCTCTGCATTTTAATATGCTGTCTAGGTTGGTCATAACTTTCCTTCCAAGGAGTAAGCAAAGCATCTAATCATCAATCCCATTTAACAGATGTGGAAACTGAGGCACCGAGATGGAGTCTGTGTGACTTCTTCTAAAACCGTAACAGTAAATCTCTAGATACATCAAAAAACCAAACAATTTAGTTGCTAAAGCCAATTGTCCAGTGCATGAAGAGAATCTCCAAGTCGATAAAACCCACATGGTTTATATAAAAGGTCTGACAATTTTATCTTATAAGAGCAAGGCCCTATCCTCCCTTATTAGAAATGCCCCTTCCTGACTTTGTTCACCATCAATGCTTCTCTGGCACTCTTTCCCCGCAGCTGATTGAACACATTAAATCAGCCCACAGGAGTAAGTCAAACTCTATTAGTCACTCTGTAAAAATGCTGTCTATTTATTTATTATGAGTTATTCATAAACATCAAGACTAGACTCTATAATTTAATACCACCTGCAATGATTCCTGAGAGTGGCAATATTTTACCACTACGATCTGATTAATTGACCTGTTCAAACAGAACTCCGAATCAAGCATAACTTCCCTTTGACAGAAGTGTATTCATCTTCATCTAAAGGCAGACTTCTTGACTCATCAGGGGAGAACAAAACAACTCATCACATGGAACCAATAAACATCGTCTGAGATAACACGTATATTCCACGAAGGAAATATTTGTAAGCTCCTAATATTTCCTTAATATATGTTTGTGTATATGTGTACATATATATACACACATACACAAGGAAGCACATACTTTATGATTTCAGCTAAATAATGTCTGAAAACACACGCATGTAGGTACCTGATATCAAAGGACAGGACAGTGGCTTTTCCTGGTGGCCAAGGGCGGGAGGGTCAGGATCTGGGATGAGGCGTGAGGGTGGCCGCTGAGGGACTGGGTGGGTACCGGTGCTGACTTCACGACTGTGGTCACTTTATGAAATGTCTTCGTATCAACACTGTATTTATATGTTATCCTTTGCTAAAATATTTGCCAAAAATTAAGGATACAAAAAAAGAAATTCATACTTTAGTAGCAACATCAGGCAGGCATTTAACTACAAATGACACTGTCCCAACTCTTCCACATTTGAGAAGCATTTGGATGGGCAGATCATATTAAATGAGCCTTGACATGAACAACCTAGAACCGGAAAAGAACCTCCGGCATTTCAGAGACTGAAGGGGTATTTAATTTGTAAAACAAATAGAGGATTCCACAAAAAAAGGAATATCAGGGAACATGAAAGAACATTCAGTAAACAGAAATAAGATCATCAAAAAAAAAGACTGGATATAGGTAGACGCATAGTTGAATCACTTTGCTATACACTTGAAACTAATACAAGTTTGTAAATCAGTTATAGTCCAAAAAAAAATTTTTTTAAAGATCCTTGATTTACTTACTTACAAGAATATTATCATGTACATGTACATGATAGATGGGTTAAATATGGCTAAGTATATAAGCAATATATGTATATATATTTATATATATATAAACAATGTATACACACAATCTGTCAATTCGTAACTTGCTATGCAAATTAAGCATCACTACTACTATTATTTATTGGAAGGACTGATGCTGAAGGTCCAATACTTTGGCCACCTGCTGTGAAGAGCCAACTCATTGGAAAAGACCGGGGTGCTGGGAAAGACTGAAGGCAAATGAGAAGTGGGCTTCAGAGGATTTGATGGTTAGATAGCAGCATTGACATGAATTTGAGCCAACTCCAGGAGATGGTGAAGGACAGGGAAGCCTGGCATGCTGCATTCCATGAGGTCGCAAAGAGTCGGGCGTGACCTAGCGACTGAGAAACAGCAACTAAACAACTATTATTACAATTATTGCACAATCCTCTCTGTCACTCCCCCTGGCACAGTCTGAGCAGAGTACTCAGTATGTTGATTTTTTAAGAATTTTGTATTTGGTTCATCCAAATAGTAGTAAGAGGGTAAAGCTAATTAGTTACTGCAGTTCTGTTCCTGTCTATGAGTCACGAAATCCCATTGTCCATGAAATTTCCAGGCAGGGCCAGCCTTCTTCCTGGATGACTTAGCAGCCTCTCACACAAACTCTTCCAGATCTTTTCCTCAAGCCCAGAAATAAAATTCAAAATGAGTTGTTCCCTTGATTGACAATAGAGAACAACACTACTTGCAAGGCAAATCTTTGGAAGAGAGGACTTAACAGACCATTCTCAGTCATTAACACCTTTTCTGACATTGCTCACTTTTCTAGCCTCTCACCAGGGAATCAGGGTCCTGGGGGAAAGAAAACAGGAAAAGTGGGTCTATATCTTTAGAAGATCAGCCGTTCCACCTTCGTATTCTGGATGAGTAGGGACAAGAATCTTGTTCTTTTAGTTCCTAGGTCACCAGTATCTAGGGAGCCATATACAGCTCTGAGGGTGAATATTGTCAGCTTCTAGGATATTTCCTCCCAGTAGGAAAAAAAAGTAACATTTTATGTGACTTCATTTCCGAAGAATCTCCAAGGTGACATTAATGCAAATAAATGCCAGGCCATTTTTGAAACACCTGCTTACTTTGTTGTTGCTAAGTCGTGTCAACTCTTCGAAACCCCTATGGACCACAGCGTGCCAGGCTCCCCTGTCGTTTACTCCTCACATCAGGTGGCCAAAGTACTGGAGTTTCAGCTTCAACATCCGTCCATCCAATGAATACTCAGCGTTGATTTCCTGTAGGATGGACTGGTTTGATCTCCTCACAGTCCAAGGGACTCTCAAATTCTTCCTCCAGCATCATAGTTCGAAGAAATCAATTTTTCAGCACTCAGCCTTTTTGATTGTCCAGCTCTCACATCCGTACAAGACTACTGGAAAAACCATAGGTTTGACTATACAGACCTTTGTAGGCGAAGTAACGTCTCTACTTTTTAATTACAATGTCTAGGTTTGTCATTGCTTTTCTTCCAAGGAGGAGACTGTAAAAGGGTTTCATGATCAGGTAAGTATGGTAAATACTGCATTCAGGATCCCCTTATCAGAGATTCACAATGTCCGTTAGGAGTAAACAAAACCTGCTTTACCACTGTGGCTCAAACTCATGAGATTTCTTTTTTTGCATGGCAGACACAAGAACTCTTCTGGAACCCTGAGAAACAGTGATATGGATTAAAATAGCTTCAAGAATTATTAGCCAACAGTAAAGACGGTGACAGAAAGGCTTACACAGAGAAAATGAGACATGCCTGAGTAACTTCGGTAAACTTCAGTCTGTATTCTACCAAATCCTCTGATGTAAAAAAGATGGAACCTAATTGGCTTCCCAAGGACATGCTTGCCCCAAAGTGAAACTGAAGTTGCTCAGCAGTGTCTGACTCTTTGCGAGTCCATGGACTGTAACCTGCTAGGCTCCTCCATCCATGGGATTCTCCAGGCAAGAATACTGGAGTGGGTAGCCATTTCCTTCTCCAGGGGATCTTCCCAACACAGGGATCGAACCCAGGTCTCCCACACTGCGAGCAGACTCTTTACCGTCTGAGGGACCATGTCTCTCTCTTGGACCTTCCAGAATGAAGCAGGGATCTGGAGGAGGAGACTTGCAGAGGTAGAGGAGAAGATTCTGCAAATGAATATGTCCCGTTTCAGGATTTCACCGAAGGCGGGCCTGGTGGCCAGTGAGCAGCCAATAACATCCAGGATCCAGGAGCTAACACACCTCCCATCAAAGGGAAGATGCAGAAATTCACATTCTCATCTGGCAAAATCTAGTTGATGACTTCAAATGTGCTGCCAAGCCTCATAGAAGGAAAAGAGCTATTCATCCACTGAAAAGAGGTATTTTCTTACTTAAGAGCAATTCTATGAGCCCTCATTATTCTACTTTGGTGTTTTTCTACCTAAAAATAGACCTTCATCACTCTCTCCAGCCCAGTGTTGAGGAAACTTGATTGCAGTCAACTATGAGTGAAATGAATTCTGTGAGTCTCATAAATGAGACAGAATGGAATGAAATGAATTAGATGATATCAGAGCATCAGACACAGCAAGAGTGATTATTATTTTTTCACAAAATTTTAATTTACATTTCTACATCTATTCATATATGTGTATATGCACACTGTGTTATAACATAAAATGTATTTCTTACTTCAAGCTGTAACCAGAAACATTTAACCACCACTGATGCAACCTAATGCCCCCATTTTATGTATGAGTATACTGAAGCCCAGAGAAGTTTAGCAACTTGCCCAAAGACACACAGCTAACACGAGCTATACTTAGAATCTAGCAACTCTGACTCCTTGTTCAATATTCTTGGCATCCTGCCCAATAATCCTTTTCAAAAACAAAAATTACACCTCCTTTCTGCCTTTTAAGATTCCTACCTATAAGGCTTGTTTAAAGAAATCTTTTCAGTAACCCTCAGCTCATTGCCTTAAACAAAACTCTACATAAAATACAGTAATACTGACCTCTGCTGAGATCTGTGCCAGAGAGACATGAAGCCTGAGGCAAAACCTGAAGGAGTTTAATGCTTGGCTTGTAAACTTCCTGACTAAATATGACAGGAGAGAACACAGCCAGAAGTGCTGTAAAATTCCTATTAAATAATGTTTCTCTTAAGTAGGTACTGCTTACAAAATAAACCATACTGTCCCATTTTGTGCTTTATGATCTAATTTTCCTGTCAACAGAGCTAAGATATTTTTTTCCCCAAAGAAGGAAAAGATTATTTCAGCAGCAGTAGGGAACTTATCCCCCAACGAATGAGAGCTTGTTATAAATAATAACAACAGGATCCTAAAGGTTCATAAAAGCCATGAAGCTGCACAGAACCCTCTCAAGGGCAGGGCTTCCCAGGGAGTGCAGAGGAAAAGAATCCGCCTGCGATGCAGGGGATGCAGGAGACCCAGGTTCAGTCCCTGAGTCGGGAAGATCCCCTGGAGAAGGAAATCGCAACCCACTCCAGTATTCTTCACTGGAAAATTCCATGGACAGAGGAGCCTGGCGGGCTGCAGTCCACGGGGTCACAAAGCATCGGATGTGGCCAAGCACAGCACACAGCACGGCTCCCAAAGGCTCTGAGTCCGAAATGAAAATCTAAAAACACAGCATTAAAAAAAATAATAAATAAATAAAAATACAGCATTTTCAATGAAGCTGCAGACTGGCAAAAGTTGGTAGAGAAGAGGAGGCAAGTGGATAAGGGGGTTGGTTTTCTTCTTTTTAAAATAATATTAATAATTTTATTTTATAAAAATAAAGGACAATAAAGGACAGAAATGGCAAGGACCTAACAGAAGCAGGAGAGATGAAGAAGAGGTGGCAATAATCCAAAGAAGAACTATACAAGAAAGGTCTTAATGACCCAGATAACCACTCACCTAGAGCCAAACATCCTGGAGTGTGAAGTCAAGTGGGCCTTAGGAAGCGTTACTATGAACATAGCTAGTGGAGGTGATGGAATTCCAGCTGAGCTATCGAATCCAAAAAGATGATGCTGTGAAAGTGCTGCCCTCAATATGCCAGCAAATTTGGAAAACTCAGCAGTGGCCACAGGACTGAAAAAGGCCAGTTTTCATCCCCATCCCAAAGAAGGGCAATGCCAAAGAATGTTCAAACTACTGCACTATTGTCCTCGTTTCACATGCTAGCAAGGTAGTCTCAAAATCCTTCAAGCTAGGCTTCAACAATACATGAAACAAGAAATTTCAGACACACAAGCTGAATTTAGAAAAGGCAGAGGAGCCAACGATCAAATTGCCAACATGCACTGGATCATAGAAAAAGCGAGGGAATTCCAGAAAAACATCTACTTCTTCTCATTGACAGTATGGATCACAACAAATTGGAAAATTCTGAAAGAAATGGGAATACCAGGCCACCTTACCTGTCTCCTGAGAAATCTGTATGCAGGTCAAGAAGCAACAGTTAGAGCTGGACATGGAACAACAGACTGGTTCCAAATCGGGAAAGCAGTACATCAAGGTTATATATTGTCACTCTGCTTATTTAACTTACATGCAGAGTACATCATAAGAAACGCTGGGCTGGATGAACCACAAGCTGGAATCAAGATTGTCAGGAGAAATATCAACAACTTCAGTTATGCAGATGATACTACTCTAAATGGCAGAAAGTGAAGAACTAAAGAACCTCTAGATGAGGGTAAAAAAGGAGAGTGAAAAAGCTGGCTTAAAACACAACATTCAAAAAGCAAAGATCATGGCATCCGGTCCCATCATTTCATGGCAAACAGATGGGGAAACAATGGAAACAGTGATAGACTTTATTTTCTTGGGTTCCAAAATCACTGCGGATGGTGACTGCAGCCACAAAATTAAAAGACACTTCCTCCTTGGAAAGAAAGCTATGACAAATGTAGACAGCGTATTAAAAAGCAGAGTCATCACTTTGCCAACAAAGGTACGTCTAGTCAAAGCTATGGTTTTTTCAATAGTCGTGTATGTATGTGAGAGTTGGACCAAAGCACTGAGCACCAAAGAATTGATGCTTTCAAACTGTGGTGCTGGAGAAGACTCTTGAGAGTCCCTTGGACACCAAGGAGATCAAACCAGTCAATTCTAAACCTGAATATTCACTGGAAGGACTGATGCTAAAGCTAAAGCTCCAATACTTTGGCCACCTGATGCAAAGAGCCAACTCACTGGAAAAGACCCTGATGCTGGGAAAGACTGAAGGCAGGAGAAGAGGGCAACAGAGGATGAGATGGTTGGATGGTGTCACTGACTCAACAGACATGAGTTTGAGCAAATTCTGGGAGACGGTAAAGGACAGGGAGCCCGGCATGCTGCAGTCCACCAGGTTGCAGAGTCAGACACGACTGAGCAACTGAACAACCATATTTTTCCTTTATATTTTTGCCATGGAGCGTGTAGATCTTAGTTCCCCAACCAGGTATCAAACCCACACCCCCTGCTGTGGAAGCACAGAGTCTTAAGCACTGGACTTCCAGGGAAGTCCCTTTTTTTCTTCTTTAAATCTTTTACAAATAATTATGCAAGGAGCTTGGAGCTGCTTAAATGGAACTCTGAGATGACAAAAAGTATATATTTTTGCTCATGGTTTTGAAAACAATTCTCTAAAACAATAACTGGTACCTAGGAAAATGCATGCTGACAGGCATTTGCAAAAACCACTTTTATTTTTTTGTTTTGTTTTCTCCCCCGGGGCAACTTTGCCAGCCATCATTTTTCTTGAAAGATTTCTCTTCCCCTGAGGTGTTCCACATATGTGCTGTAATAAGACAATGAAACAGATGCAATTCAAAATGTATGTAAGGGAGAATGTGGACAGAATAGATTGTAGAGTGTCCCTTGGTACTAACTTGAGTGATGGGAAAGTTTTCCACTAAAATGCCCAGTCCTCTGAGTTTATGTTATATTCAGAGGAATAAGAAGCTCTCAGGATCCATCCTGTACCTAGTCTGTGGACCCTCAGAGCAACTGGGTTAATCAGTATGACAGAATGATCTCATCTGAATCACTTATTAGGCCCTGACACAGTTCCCATCAATATCAAGTCCTGGCTTCCCAACTTTCATCAACACTCGTCTTTCTTAATTCAGCTATTTGCTCTAAAGCTCTCATTTTCCCATTACAAAACAGTACAGTGCTCAGAACAATAATTGAAGCTATAATATTTATTAAATACTTTCTTTTTGTCAGTTTTCAGTTCAGTTCAGTTGCTCAATCGTCTTGTCTGACTCTGCAACCCCATGAACTGCAGCATGCCAGGCTTCCCTGTCCATCACCCGCTCCCGGAGTTTACTCAAACTCATGTCCATTGAGCTGGTGATGCCATCCAACCACCTCATCCTCTATCGTCACTATCCTATTTGCTTTACATGTTTTAACTCAATTTTCACAAGTTGATAAAGTAGACGAGGGCAAGATCTAAGAAGGCAAAGGTTTCTGTCTGTTTTGTTCAACGCTTTATCACTGTAGATGGTTTCTGACATACATTTCGTGGTCAGTAAATGTCCCCACTATACAGTTCAGAAAAGTGAGGCATAGACAAGTCTCTCGTCCAAGGTCAAAAAGGTAGGAAGTAGCAAAGCCCAGATGTAAAACAAGTGTACCTAACGGCTCGTAGTGTTACTCATGGTGACTTCTATTCAGTTATTCTTTGCCCGATGCTTTTCAAAACATCCATTTTTAATTGGGGTTTTCTAACTTAAAATTTCTTGTCATTGAAAAGTTTTAAAATTCTGAAGATATACACAGACAACAACAATAAAAATATATCCCACTAACTGAATGATAACCACTGTTAATGTTTTTGGAGGGTTTAAAATCTCTGATACATTTCTATGAATGTGGTTACTGGATTAAAGAATATGGTCTCCAATGGGACTTGCCTGGTGATCCAGTGGCTAAGAATCTGCCTTACAATGCAGGGGACGTGGGTTCCATCCCGGATCAGGGAACTGAGATCCCAAATATCTCAGAGCGGCTAAGCCTGAGCGCCGCACGACTGAAGCCCACGCTCCGGAGCCTGCACGTCCACGCGCTGCAGTGAAAGATCGTGCAGGATACAACGGAGATCCCGCCACTTGCAACTAAGACCCGACACAAGGCAAATAAATAAATAAATGCCTTAAAAAAGAATATGACCTCCAGAGTACACATTCTGAGTTTGGAAATTATATGACTCACCAATTTTTATTCAAACATAAAAATGCAGGGTTACTCTTACCCAGTGATGAAGGAAAAGGTGTATAGTTCCCAATAATTTGCTAAAAGTGCGTTATATAAAATGTTATAACAAGATATTACCATTATATAATAATATTACAACTTGTTCTGCCTCACACAAACAAAACTACCTTCCCCTATAGTCAGGACTCAGCGTCTCCCAACAACCATTCATTTGTAGGAGCCAGAAATTTCAACTGTCAACAGTGACCCATCTAACCAAAAAGACGTGAACTTGGATGGCCAAGAAACTGGGTTCAAGTTACACAGAAATTAAATCAGTATGGAGATGTGCCCCAAAATCAAGGAAATACATGAGAATGGCCAAATGAGATAGCCTAAGACAAAATCAGACCAGTGGCCTCCAATTTTTTTTGTTTTCACCACAATCAAGAAAGTATTTTAGCATAAGCTTTTAACATAGGGATTTTTATTATAACATATATACATGTATCACTGCATTGACATATTCTAAACCATATGAAAAAATATTTTTAACCCGATGAAATTAGTTTGAAAAATAAATGTTAATGTTATTTTTCCACACACCAATGGATCACTGCACATCCTGGAATACTTTCACTCTCTTATTTGAAAGCCATTCATGAGTTGACTGAGGCAGTCTATGTTTATAAGGATTGTGCCTGCTTCTTTTCAATTCAAGTCGTATTTGTCTTATGATGGTTTTGCTCACGATAGTAGGTAAAGTCTAATATCTTTTCTGTCCACAATTTTGCCTGATGTAGATTGTTCTTCACACAACAGTAAATAAAAGATGCATAATGCCCAAAGTACTATGCTAGGTCCCACATCACAAACGCATTTCATGTCATTCTCCAAAACCAAGAGAGAATAAGAAACTTATATTTTCAGATGAATGAATAAAGAAGATGCAGTGTATGTGTACACACACACACACACACACACACACCTTGGCCATAAAAAAGAATAAGATAATGCCATTTGCAGCAACATACATGAATCTAGAGATTATCACACTAAATGAAGTCAAAAAGAGAAAGACAAATACCGTATGATATCACTTATATGTGGAATCTAAAATATGACACAAACGAACTTATATATGAAACAGAAACATTCATACAATCATCCTTTCAAAAAAATTGATAAGAATACAAAGTTGTATATGTGAAGGTGCCCATCTGAGCATTGTAAGGAAAAAGAAAATCAGAAGTAATGTAAATGTCCGTCAGCTAGGGCATTGTTTTTGGTTAAAACATGTATCCAGCAGAATAATAAGCAGCCATTAAAATTGTTTATGCATATCTATATTTTAGTGAAATGGAAAGATGTAGACAATGTATCGTTAAGGTTTAAAAAAAGGCAGGCATCTCCAGGCCAGATGGGGAACATAAAAAAGGGAAATAAACACCCGAAGAGACTGCCCAAGGGGCTGAAGCTGATCTCCATGCTCCTCTCTGCTCTTTCACGAGTCAGACCAGGCTGAATATGCTTTCCAATATGCTAAAGCTTGATCTTTCTTTTATCAATATTTCCAGGAAGTACATCATGTACTCCAAACAGCTTCCTAGATGGAAACAATTTGAACATTGAGACCAACAATTATAGACAAATGTAGTAATTCTAGATTGGCTGGCAGACCGCCGAAGAGCCTGGATGCATGATTAGACAGCTCTTCCAATTATTTTAGCCAATGGCAAGAAGTTCTGTTATTTGGATAATTGAGATTGATGACCCTAAGTTACTGGATAATCCCAAAGATTCTAAATCTGTTTTAGCAAAGGAAATAGTAACAGCCAACATTCTCAACTAAGCGGTGGCAATCCTTTGTAGTATAAAACACAAAAGTCTGAGGAATATTTCCATGCTGGCTCTTAATTAGAACCCTCCAGAGAAAGGGCCTGTCAGACCCAGAGATGAATTTATTCCTGTCGACAAGTTCCCATGGAAAAAGTATCTGTCAATACAAGTCCAGCCTCACCTCCCCCAGATGGAGCAAAAATCAATAGTTCTGCTTCCTAGCTCCTTCAAGAGAGTGCTGAGAGGATTCAAACAGCCCCTGAAAGATTCGAGATCGACTGTGTTATTGCTGGCTAGCTATCAGAGCTACATTTCGTAACAATTTGGGTCGTCCCTCTGAAAGCCACCAAAAAAGTTCCCTAGATGCACAGCTCATTCTAATGTCCATGGAATCAAGCAGCTTGGAAAGCCCAGAGTGAGAAGATGCTGAGGAGCCAGCCACCCATCTCAGACGCCCCCTCCCTCCCAGGTCTTAGCCTAGAGCACAGGCTCTCATCCTTTACCCACGCGTCACCCAAGCAAAAAGGAGACTGACGTTCCAGGGAATCTATCAATGGTATCTTTATTTTCACTTCTGAAATGCTAGTTAAATATGGCTGTAAGTTCTTAAAATCAAAAAAGAAAAAAAACCCAGACATGAGTAAACTGAATGTTCCCAGTGCCACGTCTTCAAGCGTCAGATTTCCCAAGGGGGAGGAAAAGGATTGCATGTCACATAATTCCAAATCACTAATGAAGAAGCCTTACCTTATTATTCTGCTTATTTATTTACTCCCATTATATTTTATCTTCTTCGGTATTCCGTCGTTCCTAACTCTTCTTGCCACCAACTCCATTCTGAAACCCTGTGGGATGTTGCTTGTTCGCTTGCTCAGTCGCTCAGCTGTGTCCGACTCTGTGACCCCACGGACTGTAGCCCACCAGGCTCCTTAGTCCGCAGGATGCTCCAGGCAAGAATACTGGAGTCGGTTGCCATTTCCTCCTCTAGGGGATCTTCCAGACCCAGGGATCAAATTTGCATCTCCTGTGTCTCCTGCCTTGCAGGTGGATTCTTTACTGATTGGGTATGGTATTTTTAAAGAAAATCACTACTTAGCTGGCACCTTGGGGAAAGGAAGGTATTCAATGCTGCCTGGGAAGTACTGAGGGCCCTCATTTCTACCCAATAGGAGATTCGCTTTCAGCTCTACTTCTGATCAAAAAGCTAATTTTTCTATCAACAGTAATGAAATATTCTTCTTCCAAGCACGAACGTGCAGATCATGGGAAACACAAGAACAAGTGGCCAAAGCCTTGAGAACAGTTGGAGAAGAGGATGAGAAAACTAAAGGGACAAACAGCTATTATCTCATTCTTGGGAGAGTAATAATCAATCACCAACTGTTTTCTGAAAGTAATATTCATTAGGAATATAGTAGCTAAATACTGCCAGTAAAATAATTTGGGACCTCTTCTTAAAAACAGAAACAGTATTTTCTACCAGCAAGGGTCACGACAAAGCCAAAGCTCTGGATATACCAATATGGAAAAAGTACAGCATAGAAAATACATTCGAGGATGACCAGTTTATGTCATGGGGGGAGAGATGTCCAGATTAGACCAGAGCAGGGTCTCTTCTCTTCACACTCACTCATCATTTCCTTTAGAGAAAGAATTAGACCAAAACCCTACTATACATATGGGCTTCCCAGGTACCACTAGTGGTAAAGAATCCACCTGTCAATGCAGGAGATGCAAGAGACATGGGTTTGATCCCTGGGTCAGGAAGATCCCCTGGAAGAGGGCATGCAACCCACTCCAGTATTCTTGCCTGGAGAATCCCATGGAGAGAGGAGTCTGGAGGGCTACAGTCTATAGGGTCGCACAGAACTGGACAAAACTTTAGTGACTTAGCATGCAGACACTAGTATATGTGTGTGTGTGTATACACTTTTGATTTGCTATATATAATTATTTTAAGTCTAGAAAACGTGTCGCTTTCATCCAAAAGTATAAGTTCGGTAATTATTAATTAATATAACTTCACATATTTCTGAAATAAAGACTACCTCCAGATGGCATGAAAAGGAGTTATCTTGAATATGGTGGACCCAAATGACTACAGTAGTCAGGATTCTAGTACCTGGTGGGGAAGGCACCAACTCCATAAAGAATACTCTTCTAGAATGTCAGTGCCTTCTAAAATGTTACCGTGAAAGTGAGAGTCGCTCAGTGGTGTCCAACTCTTTGCGACCCCATGGACTGTAGGCTGCCAGGCTCTTCTGTCCATGGAATTCTCCAGGCCAGTATACTGGAGTGGGTAGCAGTTCCCTTTTCCAGGGGATCTTCCCAACCTAGAGATCGAACCCAGGTCTCCCACACTGCAGGCGGATTCTCTACTGCCTGAGCCAGTAGGCAAGCCCAAGAACAGTGGAGTGGGTAGACTGTCCCTGCTGCAGGGGATCTTCCAGACCAGGAATTGAACTGGAGTTTCCTGCATTGCAGGCAGATTCTTTACCAACTGAGCTTCCAGGGAAGCCCATGTGTTTCCTTAGCAGGAGTTTAATCTAAGAATTCTCTTTGCATCTAGTTTGGTACTCAGATGACAAATATGTGGTCCTGATTCTTCTTTCTGAGCAAGGCCTAGAAAAAAAGAAGTCCTATGTTTTAAAAACTGATCTGCCTATATGAACAGGTTTTCAGCAAGTGGAGCTCTGTGTACTGACCTAAGAAGTGACTTAGTTTACAAAGGAGATCAGTCCCTGAGATAAACAGTCTCCAGGAGTAACTGTACAGTCAAAGCTTTTCAATGAAACAGCCATAGTTTTCTTCTTCCCCTTCTTCCCCTTCCTCCTCCTCCTCCTTCTTGTCTTTTAGTGTTTCTAGCACTTCACAGTTAGTAATATTCAACTATAGTCACGATTTCTAAGCCAAATACTAATGTTTGTTATCTGATATTTTAGAGGAACCATGTTACTGCTGCCTCTCTGAAAAGAAAGAACCTATCATTGTTTCACCCACTGGTATAGAGGCTTTCTCAGATGTCGAATCCCAGCTCCTTTCTAAAGGGATCAGTGACCGTGCAGTTGATTCCCAGGTCCTTCATCCAACAAACCTGAGCCGACTACTACCATGTGCTAGGCACTGGGCACATAAAGATGTGAAAAATAAAGTTCCCATCGTTCAAAACTTTTAAGGAAAAGCATCAAAAACACAGAATGCATTAAAGAAGCATAATTAACATAATAGGGGTTTCCCTGGTGCTTCAGACGGTGGCTTAGATGGTAAAGCGTCTGCCTACAATGCGGGAGACCTGGGTTCAATCCCTGGGTCGGGAAGATCTCCTGGAGAAGGCAATGGCACCCCACTCCAGTATTCTTGCCTGGAAAATCCCATGGACAGAGGAGCCTGGTGGGCTACAGTCCATGGGGTCGCAAAGAATCGGACACAACCGAGCAACTTCACTTTCACTTTCAGATGGTAAAGAATCTCCCTGCAACCCAGGAGACCCAGGTTCAATCCCTGGGTCAGGAAAATCCCCCAGAGAAGGGAATGCAACCCACTCCAGTATTCCTGCCTGGAGAATTCCATGGACAGAGGAGCCTGGCGGGCGCAGTCCACAGGGTCACAAGGAGTCAGACATGACTGAGTGACTAACACCATAATAGAGATCTGAACAAAGACATGAGTACATGGAGAAGCTGGTGATCTGAGCGGCTATTCCAATGTGGTTTCCCAATTACAGATAACATTTTTGGGTCTGATAAACAGTTCTGAGCTGTTGCTCATTGTTTTGCAGGAACATATCCACTTTCCCTGTGCAGGATTTTACTACCAGAGAGGATTACAGGCTCAAACCAAGCATAATACCACTATTACTATTCATTAGGTTAAAGGGTCATTTTTCTTGGCGTCATCTTTTAGGTGTCTTCTCTGCTAATTCAATCTCAGTGAAGTCTTTGACTTCATAGGGATGTGAAGTGATAGATTTATATGAGTTGGGAGATGAATAAAAAGAAGTCATCCCATATTGCAGACTTAGAGAAATTAGAATGAAATGGTGAAAAGAAATGAGAAGGGTGGTCAAGAGCTCTTTCAGAAATGTATTAATAAGATGTCCCCAAACTACTATCTGTGCAATCATGCCTTAATTTATGTATTACATGCCATCTAAGAAATTGGACTGTGAATCAATGTTTGAGTCAAATTCTATTTCAGAAGTACCCCAGGGCAATTTAAAGAAATAATTTAGTAAATCTCCTCCTAAAGCAGAGACTGTTTTACAATGTGAATAATCACTTCCTCGTTTTATGTCTTGAAAGTTGGAGTTCTGTCAAGTCTACCTAATGCAAGGCAAACCATACCTTCTTGTTTATGTGAAAAAAAAATAACTACTATGAAGGAAATGGTGCCACGCTGGCTAACTGTATCTCCAGATGCATTCCAGCCACTAAGTTGGTGAGATCAGTTGTTCTAGTTTTAAATAACTTGCACGAAGTAGACCACTATCTCAGGACAGAGGGAGACAAGGAAGGGGGAAACTGGGGTTGTCCGACTCTTTGTGACCCCATAGACTGTGGCACGCCAGACCTCCCTGTCCATCACCAACTCCCGGAGTCCATCCAAACCCACGTCCATCGAGTCGGTGATGCCATCCAACCATCTCATCCTCTGTCATCCCCTTCTCCTCCTGCCCCCAGTCCCTCCCAGCATCAGGGTCTTTTCCAATGAGTCAGCTCTTCACATCAGGTGGCCAAAGTATTGGAACTTCAGCTTCAGCATCAGTCCTTCCAATGAACACCCAGGACTGAACTCCTTCAGGATGGACTGGTTGGATTTCCTCGCAGTCTAAGGGACTCTCAAGAGTCTTCTCCAACACCACAGTTCAAAGCATCAATTCTTTGGCACTCAGCTTTCTTCACAGTCCAATTCTCACATCCATACGTGACTACTGGAAAAACCATAGCTTTGACTAGATGGACCTTTGTTGGTAAAGTAATGTCTCTGCTTTTTAATATGCTGTCTATGTTTCTTTAATATGAGTCACCTGAATTTTGTTAAAATGCAGATTCTGATTCGGGGGCCTGGGGTGAGACCCAGAGGTTCTGCTTTTAACAAGTTGCTGGGGATGCCAAGGCTGCTGGTGCCGTGAACCACACGTCAAGCAGCAAGGATGTAAGCTAAGTCGCTAAAATAGATGCTTAGAAGCATGCCTGGTGCTATGCAGTTTATCAGCAACTTGCACCTCCAGGCAAAATGACTCTGAGGTCTTCAAACCACAACAGTGAAGGAAAAAGATCAAGACAAGAAAGGAACTCACTGCAACAGTATTTCCTGTTCCTCAGGGTTTGTTTTCTCTCTACTGTACTCGCATCCCCACCCTCACTTTGGCTGGAGAGGGCTTTGTTTGGAGCAGGGAATCTGCTACCATCACATGCTTCAGCAGCGTCTCCGTGGTTTTTCATAGAAGCCACGAAAGGGCAGGGCACATTGGAGCTGGTCAAAGGTTTTATCTTTGATCTCACACAATATCATTTCTCTGAGACATCCAGTGCTCATCCTTTGAGCAAAATTAATGCAGTGCCTTTCACTCTGGCTCTCTCCCTCTCCTGAGACGTCTCTGGAACAATAGCGCTGTACATGGAAAGTTTTTCCTTTGAACTAAGGCAGAGGGAGCACGTAAACCCCGGAACACCTTTGCGCTCTAAGCACAGCATCAGCTTTGAAACGAACGACGAGACTAGAGCTCTATATTTTTAGAAACATATATTTACTGAAAAAATTTGCAGGTATGCTATTGCACAAGGTTTTTTTAAAAGCCCGGGCCCAGAACTTCACTGATGGTGCAGTGGTAAGAATCCGTGTGCCAATGCAGGGGACATGGGTTCAGTCCCTGGTTGGGGAAGATCCCACATGTGCCACAATTACTGAGCTCGCGTGTCACAACTACTGAAGCCTCTGCACCTCGAGCCGGCGCGCCACAAAAAGAGAAGTCAGCAAAAAGAGAAGCCCGTGCACCACAGTGAAGAGTAAGTAGCACCCGTTCACCACGACCAGAGAAAACCTGAGCGCAGCAAGGAAGATGCCAGTGCAGCCAACAAAGAAATAAACAAAGCCCTGGCCCAAATAAAGCCTTCAAAAGACCCTCCCCTCATCTGGGCCTCAGGATAATGTCTACACCTTGGTTTCCTCAATTGTGTAAAAGAATTACACAATTAGATGTGCTTCACATTGCCATTATAAGGTCTCCACGTGTGCATGGTTCAGAGAATTTCCTAAAGCCACAAAATCAGCCATAACATTCACCAGGATTTAACTTCCCAGATCGTAGAAGTAAATCAGCGAAGAGGACACTCAAAATCAAAATAGTCCCACGTGGAAATTACACACAAACATCTTGAGGCAGAAATAAATCAGTATATCAGAACTGTTGCTTCAAATATGTATTAGGCAAAAGTATGGATAGGATAGTTGATATTCTTGAAAAACGGCATGCTATGCCAGTTAGTTCTACATTCATGTCTTAAAATCTCCTATGGGATGTATGTTCTACGCTTCAAAGGAAATCTGGGTAACACAAAACATTATCTATTGCTTAATACTGTTTCCAGATCCATAAAACCCCTAACAGTGAAAGTACAAGTAAAATCACCATAAGACTACACACATTCACTTCAGATAGATATCAGTTTTAAATGTATTAATATGCCCTGTGCGTGCATGTGTGTTAAATTGCTTCAGTCCTATCTGACTCTTTGCAATCCTATAGCCCGCCAGGCTCCTCTGTCCATGGGATTCTCCTGGCAAGAATACTAGAGTGGATTGCCAAACCCTTCTCCAGGGGATCTTCCCAACCCAGGGATTAAACCCGAGTCTCCTGCATTGCAAGAGGCTTCGTTACGGCTGAGCCTCCCAGGAAGCCGGAGAAAGGCACAGGAACACAATTTTTATGGTACATTTTGTATTTACCTGGTCTTTCTTTATTGAAAAACATCACCTGAGAGTTTCAATAGCTATGACATACCTGCCCTCTGGTGGAAAGATGGGTTAAGCCCTTCGGGCATTACTCTTCCGGATCCCGCTGCAGAAATCTTCCTGCAACAAGAGGGACATCTTTATGGAGCGAGCAGAAGAGTGTGATTCCATCCCGAGTTGATGTCAAAGACACAGCTGGGGATGTCTTTCAGAATAATCGAACCAGCTCTGCAGAGATAGAGTTACACAAAATGGAAAAACCCTGGGTAAGAAACAGTGAATGCTGTGGGAAGCCCACAGGCCCTAAACTTGGTCATATGGGGGCGCCCTAATCCGACGGGAGGAAGAATTTTGAGTTCAGCAGAGATCCTTCACTCAGATGGTCCTATGGACCAGAGAGCTCCGGGCTTATATTAGGGTCTTAGAAAGCGACATGTTGCTTACAAAAACTAAAGGATCTATTTTCTGTGTTGTTTGGGAAGCAGAAGGCAGCACTGCCTCGGAACCGAGAGGAGGGGGCAGGAAGCCAGAGGAAGGTCCTCTCACTTCACCTGTCCCGGCAGCACGGCACCGTCACGCCGAGGGGGCCGGGCATCAAATGGCTTCAGTAGCATCCCTGCTTTAGCAGAAGGCAACGCTGCCGGGCCCTTTGAGGCTGGCAGAGCACAACCTCAGGGGCATCGGCAGGTGTGGGTGCCCAGAGCAGCCCTGCCAGCAGCAACGCTGGAAGCTAGAGCATCACCCGAAGCCTTGGCAGAAAACGTCTGGATGTGTGTTCCGAGAGAAGAGACGTGAAGGTGTCTGCAGGGGCGGAAAGGATTCTGCTGCTGTGCTGTGTTCAGCCGCTCTGTCGTGTCTGACTCTTTGCAAAACCCTGGACTATAGCCAGACTCCTCTGTCCATGGGATTCTCCAGGCCAGAATACTGGAGTGGGTTACCATGCCCCCCTTCAGGGGATCTTCCCAACCCAGGGATCAAACCCAGGTCTCCCGCATAGCAGGCGGATTCTTTACCATCTGAGCCACCAGGGAAGCCCAAGAATACTGGAGTGGGCAGCCTATCCCTTCTCCAGGGGACCTTCCCAACCCAGGAATTGAACCAGGGTCTCCTGCATTGCAGGCAGATTCTTTACCAGCTGAGCCGCCAGAGAAGCCCAAAAAGGATTCTACTTATGAGCAATGTGAGAGCCTCAGAAGACCCCTTGGAATAACTGGCTGTAGGAGATTTTGAAACTGGAGGCTAGGAAAGAGCCAGAAGGGTAGTATTTACTGTTATCATCAGCATCGTTTCAAGCTCCAACTGATGTGACCTGATAAAGTGACATCAGTCGTGTGCACAACTGAGAAACTTTAGATGATGTCCTGGAATTCAGCCCTGTCACGGCTCACTGGTAGCCAGCACAAATACTGTTGCTGATAAAACAGCAACAGTTCTGATGAGCAAACCTAGATCAAAAGTGAAGAAAACAGGGACTTCCCTGGCGGTCCAGCAGTTAAGAATTCGCCTGCCAATGCAGAGAAGTGAAGTCACTCAGTCGTGTCCGACTCTTTGCGACCCCATGGACTGTAGGCTACGAGGCTCCTCCATCCATGGGATTGTCCAGGCAAGAGTACTGGAGTGGGTTGCCGTTTCCTTCTCCAGGAGATCTTCCCGACCCAGGGATTGAACCGGGGTCTCCTGCATTGCAGGCAGACACTTTACCATCTGAGCCACCAGGGAAGTCTTAGTGAAGAGAACACAAGTTCAAATCCCTGGTCTGGGAACCGATATTCCACATGCCTCAGGGCAACTGAACCCGCGTACCATGACCCCTGAAGCCTGAACGCCCTAGAGCCCACACTCCACAACAAGAAAAGTCCCCGCAACTAGAGAAAGCCCGCGAGCAGGAACAGAGAGCTGTGCACCGCAACAGTGACCCAGCACAGCCAAAAATAAATAAATAAGATAAATAAATTAAACATCTATTTTTTTAAAAATGAAGGAAACAGAAGGCTGGAAGAAACTAGTTTGGTTAAGGATGGAACAACTCAGGCTTCACAAAGACTAAACCCTGGAGAATCTCCTGTTTAAATCTCAAGTACACAAGCAGCCTGTCAGCATCTTCCTTGTATTTAATTATTCCCACCCCTGGGATTCACGTCTGGTGAGTGTATTTCAATAGGACTCTCTGCTCCGGTACCTGATTCTGTAAACTCAATCACCATTCCTGCCATACCAGCCCCCACATTTCCACCTGTAACTCTTCCCATGCTACTTTTAAATGCCATTTCCTCTGCCGTGCCTGGCACAGAGTCAGGGACCAGTAAGTTTTAAACAAGCCTATTTTTATGAATGAAATATTTTTTAAGGCACACAAGGCAAACCATTTGAAAAACTCCCACAGAAATAGGGTTCACCTTCACCCCCACCTCCTGTTGCCCCATCTGTTTCTTTACAGTGAAGAGGCCATCAGGAATATTCCAGGAGTGGGAAGCATCAAAATCTCAAAATGCTGACATTTGCCTCCATAATTCCTGCACTACCCAAGTTTTCGAAAGTAAGCATGCGGCTACTATTAACACTGAAAGCAAAAATATTCCCAGTTCTCCCAGCTTAATTGTTTTTCCCCAAGCCATTTCCATCTCCTTTTTTATTCTGTTAACTTGGCGCCACCACCTTCCCAGTCACTTACTGTCAAAACCATGACTTTGGGTCTTCCCCGATGGTTCAGTGACAGCCTTCTCCCAGTTCACGAGGCCCAGGTTCAATTCAGGGTTGGGGGACTAGATCCCACGTGCAGCAACTAAAGATCCCTCAGGCCACAGCAAACATCAAAAGGTCTGACATGCCAAAAGTGAGACCCAGCGCCATCAAAAAACAACAACACGAAAAAACACTGCTCCCCAAACCTTGACCTTTCCTGGATTCTCCCTCTCCCCATTGCTGGCCTCCCCTTTGCAGACAGTCTTCAGATTTCATTTTTTTCTCCTCACAAAGTCTGTTGCACACATCTATCTTTCCACTCCTCTGCCATGTAACACCCTTATGACCTTAGTCTAGCCAGTTGCAACTTTGTTTCACCTCTAGCTTAACCGTGCTACATCCTGAAAAAATCGCAAAGTTAACCTTAATTTAAATATATACACTTGCTTTGAGCAAATCACTCCACTCAAAACTGTCTCCGCCTTGAGTAAGAAATCCAGATGTTCTGGTCTGACAGCCCACGTCCTCCTGCCAACCCAGCTTTCACCTTTCCCTCTGGTTTCTATGCAGCCCCCCTCCACTCCACGCATCACCACCCCGGGGAACACTCTGATCCAGACAAATGCACCTGCTCTTGGCTCCCTTACACAAACCCCTGGATCTTGCACCATCATATTCACACTCACTTCCTCTTCCACACTTCAACATCTTCTCCCACCTCCTCTCCCCTCAGCAAAACCTCCTCCTGCTTCAAGACCTAAATAAACGGACCCTCTCCAGAGAATCCAAGACCCCCAACCTCCTTATGATTACATCCTCCTCTGAAACCATGACATTTACAGGCTGCATTAAATATCTGACAGGCTTTCTGAGTGTGACCCAGTGTGTGGGGGAGGCTCATGTTTTGCAGCTATATTCCTGGTGAAATATTCAATATTTCACTTAATAATGCTACCCTCTTTCACGTTCAAAAAAGTCTCCATCTAGATGATGAAATGTGATCATCCTACTTATTCAACCAGCTTTTGCAAGAATCTCGATGCCTGAGCAGGACTGTCAGTGACTCAGAGATGAGAATTTGATCACATGCCCCTGAAGTTCATATGATAAAGTGTCTGCCTGCAATTCGGGAGACCTGGGTTCAATCCCTGGGTCGAGAAGATCCCCCTGGAGAAGGAAATGGCAACCCACCCCAGTATTCTTGTCTGGAGAATCCCATGGACGGAGGAGCCTGGTAGGCTATGGTCCATGGGGTCGCAAAGAGTCGGACATGACTAAGCACGCATGCATGGCATTCCAGGTGGGAATATTTAATAGGTTACAGAAATATCATTGTTTGCAATCAGGGAAAGATGTGTTCTGGAGATAGAGACTGGGGTGTTTTCAGCATATAAGTACTCACAGGAACTGTGGGAAGAGACGGCGTCACCCAGGGAAAAGATGGCTATCAAAATGAAATGGAATCAAAGACTGTCGGAGAGGCATGACTCAGGCAGGCTGGACGGGAGGTATCACTCATTCTGTCAACTTTGATCAATGGCTGTGTCAGCTGTGAGCCCCACGGGAGGGTGCCGGGATCACAGACAGGAGCTGGGATGGATTCACGAGGTCGTTAGTGGTGGCTCCAGGACCACGTGGCCACCATCCCAGGTTTAGGAGGCTGTGAGACACAGCAGTGCAAAAATCCAATGAGAAAGCCCTTCCGAAAGAAATGTTCAACAGGAACAAGTGCCCCGGGGAGAGCTAATAGAATCAAGGGCTGAAAAGGGGATGCTGGAGTCGTGCCACCTGTGACTTGAGAGCTGTCTCGGTGACACAGTGGAGGCAGAGGAGGAAACAGAAGGAGTCATAACTACCTCAATAAGCAGGGACCATGGCTCAAGAAATTCCCAGGATCTTTTGCATGCTGCAGGGTCTCCAGGGCTCTCAGCTCTCCATCCCCACCCGCCCTTCCAGAATGTCCTCTGCATTTCTACCCTTCTCTCTCCCACACTCCACACCACCACCCCCTCCAGGCCTGAAGACTGAAATATCCTTTGATAAAAAGACGAAAGAAATGAGGACTTTTCAACTTTGAAAGACAAAGACCCAATTGACAAATGCATACAAAAGAACAGGTCTTCCCTAGAAGCTCAGCTGGTAAAGAATCCACTGGCAAAGCAGGAGACCCTGGTTTGATTCTTGGGTCAGGAAGATCCCCTGGAGAAGGCATAGGCTACCAACTCCAATATTCATGGACTTCCCTGGTGGTTCAGAGAGTAAAGGATCCACCTGCAATGCGAGAGACACGGGTTCCATCCCTGGGTGGGGAAGATCCACCCATCCCAACCCACTCCAATATTCTTGCCTGGAGAATCCATGGACAGAGGAGTCCATGGGGTAGCAAGGAGCTGGACACGACTGAGCGACTAAGCCCAGCACAGGATACAAATGGACTCGTGCACACACACACATGCACACACGGGTTCTTTTACTACAGGGAAAAGCAGGAGTTAAAGTGAGGTGACAGGGCAGCAGGCTTCTGCCCATCCTGGGATGAACCTTGAAAAGGACAGTAGGCGCAGAGAAACTTCCGGGTCCAAAGAGAACAGCTGAAAAGCTACGACCTCTTTAAAAACAGCACAAATAGTCCTGAATTTCAAATCAGAGCTGCTTTTGATTGCAGATGTTTAAAGTTACATTAAAGGACAGTGGCCATCAGGAGGACTCTTCTGGAGCCAGGTTAGGCAGGAAGGAACAGGACTTCATTAGGATGAAGTAGGGAAAAAGCTGTGACTGAAATGTCCAGGTGCAGTTCAGGTGCAAGGCTTGGCCATTTTTTATACCGCACTGACCCCTAGAGGTTCTTCATTTGCTTCAGAAGGCACCGGGCATCCGGCTCCAGGGAAAAGAAAGAAAGAAAATCAGAGGGAAAGGTTGCTTTACTTTCTTAAAATCAAAAAGAGAGGAGAGAGCAACGGTAAAGCAGAGAGCCAGATCTCACTGCTAAGAACCATCCATTCAAACCTCATTAATAGGAGCAAACTTTGTCAGCGTCTGTCTCCTGTCCTGAGCACCAGCAATTCGGCTTGCTGCTGTATGCATCAGACAGATTGGAAACCAGCGCTTGCATTTTAAAAGTGCATCCTTGATTTCCTGCCCCAAGTGGCAGCTGAGCCCCCCAGGCCAGCTGCCAACCACGCCAGTCCCTCCCCACCCAGGGAGGGCAGCTGGGGGGCTGCGAACCCGGGAGGGGGCCCCGGCCGGGGTTGGGGTGTGACGCAAGCTGCAGCATCACCACGGGGTGGAGGGAGGCCTGGAGTGTGTCAGTGTCTCCTAAGAATCTCAATGACACCCTCTGGCAACTGAAGTTTTCAAATTTTTATTAACACGCAAATCGGCTTCCCGGTGGCTCAGCAGTAAACAATCTGCCTGCCGATGCAGGAGACAGGTTCGATCCTGGAGTCGGGAAGATCCCCTGGAGAAGGGAATGGCAACCCCCTCCAGTATTCTTGCCTGAGAAATCCTATGGACAGAGGAGGCTAGTGGGCTACCGTCCATGGGGTCTTAAAGAGTCGGACGCCCTGAGCCACTAACACGCCTATGGGGAGAAGGAAGGAAAGCAAGCACATGGAATATTGAGGGAGCTGAGATCCCAAGTCTGCAGCTCTGACTCTGAGGGACAGGAGAGCTGGGAGTGGGTTGGAAGGTTGCAGAAAGGAATGAACCCCTCTATGGGCAGACAGCCCACGCCCATCTTTCCAGAAGGGGTTGGGACCATATGCCAACATTCAAATGATCCTCCGCCGCGGTCAAGGCATCTACATAGCATCACAAATAGGCGCAAAGGAAAAATATAAGGAAGTTTGGAAACAAACAGTTCTGAAACAGCAGTTCCATCACTCTGTAAACATCCTGTAAAGCCTCTTAGTCCTCGAAGCAGCGCAGACCCACCTAAAGGGGCCTTCCCCTTCTAGGACACCCCGGGTTTTTCAGGCAGCTTTGTTTGCACCTGGGCGTACATGGGCACTCAGGGCCCCCTGATCGGAAGCGGAGGATGCTCCCCACAGGGCTTGCCGACTAACCTGAACAGGTCATGGCGGTCAGTGGGAGATGCTGCATGATGTCCACGCCTCGGTCCTCGGTTGTCCGGGTCTGAGAAGGCAAGAGTTGGGATGAGGCTTCTAATCGATTTTCTGCTGGGCAGCAATAGCCTCATCTACAGTATCACTGTCCCGAGACTCCTTTCCTCAGCGGTGGTAATCGTTAGCATCTCAAGCAAAGCCAGCCTCTCCAGAGCATACACTTGGGAAGAGGCTGAATTTATTGAAAAACGGCGAGCCTGAGAAATATAATCTCAGATAAGTCTCTTTATCCCTACGAATTGTGGAAGAAGGAATTTTAAGCCGGCAAATACCTGGGTGACTTTTTTCTCTTTTTGAAGAATGGAATACCTGTACGGTATAGCTGATTCGTTTTACTGCACAGTAAAAACTTAACCCAGCATCGTGAAGCAACTATACTCCAATACATTTTTTTTAAAATAAGTACCTATGGAGGGGAAGGGGTGGCTTCTCTTCTAGACACTTGATTTGACACCAAAAATAGAAACATAGAATGTAATTAAACAATTCATGTCTTGTGGCTAAACCAGCTGCCCCTCTCCTGAAGATAACAGCTATTAGGATCACTGTCCTTGACACTAGCCATTTGGAATTTCAGGCTTTACTGCTGATAGTGTAGTAATTGACCAGGCAGAGATCTGATTTGATGGGTGACTAGCTGAAATAACTGGACTGACATTTTCCACAGAGGACACACCATCTTTTGCCCATGAGGATCTCATGCATTTCCTTCAATAGAGTCAGACAGCCCCGTAATTATTCACAAAATCTTCCAGTGCCCACTGCAGTTGTCACTCAGAAAGTATGTCAAGAAGCTAAGCCAAAGAAATACGTAAGTATGTGAGCCTTTGTCAAATGTATCCACCTTCCTGCAAGTCTGAGTTTCTGCCAGTCCCATTTTTATTTACAAGGAAACCTGACATGGTCAGTCCTAAGGTTTATAGCACTAATTGTGCCTTCAAATACATCCCTTTTCCCCATGTGTATTTTGAGTTTTTAAAAAGTATCAGAGCAAGCACCTGCTACCAACTTGTAAGCCTTCGTTGCTACATCTATAATTCCTTAAAAAAAAAAAAAAAAAAAAAACCTGGGAGAATACCAATCTTCCCAAGTTACAAGAAGAGGTGATTTATACTTACTTTCCTTTTCTGTTCTGTTTTATTAGATAAGCGCCTTTTGTCCAAGGGAATAAGGCATTTCTAGTTGTTCCCTGGGCTTGAAAGTTTGAAGAAAGTAGAAAATAAAGCTGCCAACAGTGAGGAAAAGCAAGCGTTGGCTGGCTAACTCCTATTCCCACCCCAGCCCAGGGATCCAATTGCTCCTTTAATTTCATCTTTCGCCTAGAAGTGATGGAATGTCCTTTGTCTGCACCTTCTGGAGTTGCCCTGGTGAAATTCACAACCAGCCCCTGAATGCAGAGCCCAAGGAGAGGCCACAGTCAGGAGATTCCAGATTGGCAGGTGGCAGGCGTAATAAGCAAGGAAATTTAACTACGAGGCTTCTCTCAGCACTGCCCACCAGAATCTTAACAAGTTTTAATAGAGCCCTTAATGCAGTTCAGTCAATACAAAGTCCAGGTGATCTCAACAAGACGTTACTCTCTCAAGACTTTTTTTTTGCAATGGCTGTTAGTATGAGAACAGTGGGTAGAACATAAACCTTCAAGGACAGGGGACGGGTGAGGAGCCTCTGCTTCTCTTGGTCAACTGGCGGTCACACCCTCTCTCTGACCTCCTCCAATTGTATTTAAAGAAGCCTAATGACAAAACTATTGTTCTTCCACAGCCTACAGGAAAGTAAGCATTCTATTGCAAATGTCTGTCTTTCCCTTCACAAAGTTGGGTGAATACCAAATGAATATGACTCAGGAGAAAGCCCGGTAGAGTTTTCAAGAGTATTATTTGTATTATTAACATGATCGCTGACTGTTGGTCCATTTAGAAGCAGTTATCACTGTCTATACATCCTAGTCCAACCAAAGAGTTTAATTTAAAAGATACGAGAATTGCTTGAACGCATAATTGCAGAAACACACAACTATTGACTAAATGGTATTAATGCTAAAGGTTGTCCAGAGTGGCATGCATACACTGCCACGCCTTTTATATCACATTCAATTTCCTTCCCACTGTCTGTTCTGGGTAAAAATGTAAGTTACCCAGAGGATTGTGTGAAGGTCTCTGGTTTTATGAGTTCAAGTAACATGGCTTGGAACTCGCAATGCCCAAGATGAGACAGGAGGGTCAGTGGAGTGTAGCAGTTAGTACTTCAAACCAGATCACCTGGCTTTGAATCCTGGCTCTGCTGTTTGCTGAATTTATGACCCGAGTTGCTTAACCTTTCTGTGCCTTGGCTTCTTCATCTATAAATATTACCTTTCTCATAGAGTGCCTGTGAGGATTAACTGAGTTCATGTTGTGAAGTGTTTTGTCATTTTCAGGGCTGTACCATATTCTATACGTGCATGTTGAACGTGGAGACAGAACATACTGAGCTTGTTACTTAAAGGAAAGGTATTCTGCTGGCAACATTACAGCAGCAAAAACAAACAGCCTTTGGCACGTACCAGCCAAACAGGCTCGCAAGGGTTGTACCATCTTGGTTATTCTTTAGCTGCTACTACTAACAAACACTTGCAGCTGGACTTATCCTTCACAAAGCCACTTACTCTCTGGCTCTATATAGATTATACTTTGCACCTGGCATATTCCACCTACACGCCCTGGTAGGATTCTGCATCTCAAAGGAAAGCTCACAGCAAATAACTTCAGGGACACCAGACCGGGTTGCTGAGCCACATGATGCTAGCTTTTGGCTGTAAACTTGCAGAAAAAAATATACAACACCTTCATGAGGGTATATTAATAAACCTCTCCCTAGTCCCTAGGGGAGGGAGACAGTTCTAGCATGCTGCCTACTGCCCTTGGACAGGCAAAGATAAAGCCATTTTTCTATTTCCTCTAAACTCTCTGTATTTTTTTTAATTCAGCATTGGGGGACAGGGGGTCAAGATTCTGGCAACAACACCCACATGCTAGCCATCAGATCGTAACATTTGTCGCGCTACAAATGCATTAAGGGTCCGGTGGAAGTGTACTCACAGTGTAGAACACAAGTTTTGGCCTCTACAATTTCAGCTTGTTTATGCGCCCCACGTAGTTCATGGGCTCTAGATAAGAAGCCTTGCCTTAAACTGAAACCAGATTTACAGTGAAAACATACTGGCACAGTGACCATTAGCCTATTTTTTTTTAATTTCAAAATCTGAGATGTGTTATCCAGGATTTAGGGAGTTATGAACTCAGTCCATTTCCCCTAAACTTCACAGGTCCATATGTCTAGACGCAAGCCCCCCAGTAACCTCAGAATGTACAAGCCTCAGGAGAAATCAGACCTGCTGACGGCTTGATCTTGGACATCTAACCTCCAGGACTGGGGGAAAAACAACACTCTGTTGCTAAACCACCCTCCCCACGCCCAGTCTGGGGGGCAACCCTGGCAAACCGACACATCGGGTGACAGGAACAGGGAGAGCGCGGGGGTGTGCCAAACGCCGAGCTGAAGGGGCTGCAAAGAAAGAGGAAGAACAGTTATTCTCTCACATTTTTTAAAAAGGTTTTGTCTTGGCGCAGAGTGGTAAAGAATCTGCCTACCAATGCAGGAGACGCAGGTTCAGTCCCTGGGTGGGGAAGACCCCCTGGAGAAGGAAACGGCAACCCACTCCAATACTCTTGCCTGGGAAATCCCATGGATGGAGCGGCGTGTATCCATGTACTGGATAGACACAGTCCATAGGGTTGCAGAGTCAGACATGACTGAGCATACACACACAGAACTTTATTTAAAGTCTTCCTTGAATTTGTCACGATATTGCTTCTGTTTTATGTTTGGGTTTTTTGGCCCCGAGGCATATGGGGACTTAGCTCCCTGGCCAGGGATTGAACCCGTATACTCTGCATTGGAAGGCAAAGTCTTAACCACCGGACCACCAGGGAAGTCCCCCTTTACATTTTGATGTGTGGATATTAAAAAAAGGAAAAGAAAAACAGTTTTTCTGAGATCCTTTTGAAGCACATCCTTTGGAATTCCTAAGCTATCATATCATGTGAGACCCTATGAGATCCTATGTCCAGATGAGCCAGCAGTTAATTCAGAACTTTCACATCCAGGTAAATTTAATTACATAGTAAGTGGAAAAGATTCGATAGGCAGGCAAGTGAATGTAAACATGAATGATGTAGATACAGGTATTCCTGGTGGGGTGACACTGTAGCTGTCCTTTGTCCAAACACTTGTCACGTTTGACCAGAGAGCAGAAATGGAGTCTCCCTGCACAATACTTGAACTCTGGCCGCACAGACTTGAGGGTCACGGGAGGGCTGCTCCCGCAGCAGGCAGGACGTGAAGTCACCCCAGATGCTGCTTCTGAGAGAAGAATAGCCCAATTCAATGAGCCAACGCTGGCCGTTTTGGTCTCTTTTAGCTCAGGCCCTGAAATGAAACTCCGCATTTTGTGGTGATGACCGATGAGAAGGAAGAGAAAGAGACAGAGAAGAAGAGGAAAAGCAAAGAAGGATGAGCAGCCCCATCATGGAATCGCTTCCCTTTGATCCAGCCCGGGCAAGAGTTGCTACCAGCTCCAGAGGGGACTCAGGACAAAATTCAGAAAGAGTCTGGTCCATAGCACCTCAGAAGAGGTCTCTTGGAAACAGCACTGACTTGTTAATGCCTGCGTCTTGGAACACATTTGATTGTAAATGGTTTTTTTTTTTTTAATTAATTTATTTATTATAATTGGAACTAACTGCTGTATCCGTGGTGGTTCTCGGACATTGATACATAAGCGGGCAATGCCGCTCTTCAGTTTTCTTGAATAAAAACAATTCCAGACCTAGCTTGCATAGATTTTCTATATTATTTTTAGGAAGAATGTAGCATTCAGGAAATATTTTAAATTGAGGACTTATTCCCGAGAGTACAGAAAGCTTCCCATTTATCCTGCCTGGGTCATTACCTCGGCTTGGTCCAACTGAACCTGAGCTATCTCGACAGCCAGTAAAAAATGAAGGTAATGACGCTGCCTCTCCAACCAAAGGCTAGGAAAAGTGAAGCATTAAAGAAATAAAGCAGGCCATTTGAGTGAAGAGGCAAAATGCTGAAGCAGCAACATATTCTAAAGCATCTAAATGTGGCTTCTTTCAACATGGGACTCTTCTATTTTCTTCCAGATTTTGACACGGGCTTTTTTCTTTACAATTTTCTTTACCATTCCCTGTTTTAAAACATATACATAAAGTCAGACAGGGAAGGAGAGATATCCTAAGACATCCCTTATATGCGGAATCTGAAAAGAAATGCTACAAATGAACTTATTTATGAAACAGAAACAGACTTACGGACTCAGAGACTGAACTTACAGTTGCTGGAGGGGGAAATATGAGGGGAGGAGATAGTTAGGGAGTTGGGGATGGACATGTCCACATCGCTATGTAAAATGGATAACCAGCAAGGACCTATGGTAGAGCGCGGGAACTCTGCTGGTGTTTTGTGGCAGCCTGGATGGGAGGGGAGTTTGGGGAGAAAGAATGCGTGTATGCGTATGGTTGAGTCCCTCTGCTGCCCACCTGTCTCTATCACAACATTGCCAATCTGCCATACTCCCAGTTAAAATTTAAAAATTTACAAAAAATTAACACAGAAAAAACAAAATATAAACATATTTTAATTTCAAGTCATATTTTCTCAACTTTCTCATTTTTTTCCGTCTCATTCCCAGGTCCACTAAATCTCCCTGCTTTCACTCATCTGAGTTCACGCCATTGCTCAGTTCAGGGGTTTTCGCAGGAATGTTGCTGAAGTATGTCCTCCCCCTTTAACATAATCCACCCCGCTCTAGTATAGGGGCGCTGCCTCCTGCTTCTTTCTGTGAACAGGCTAACCGGACCCGCAAAGACGGAGCGGAGGGGTGAAGGTGGTGACCTCATGGACTCGGGCACCAGGCTGCCCCAGTCCGAGCTCTGGCTGGGATGCTCACCAGCTGGGCGGCCTTCATGACTCCTCTGGGACTCCATTTCCCCATCTGCAGAATGGGGACAGTATCGTCTCTCTCACAGCGGGTATTGTGAGTCTAAATCAAGTCTATGAATAGCAAGTGAAAGTCGCTCTGTCGTGTCCAACTCTTTGCGACCCCACGGACTATACAGTTCATGGAATTCTCCAGGCCAGAACACTGGAGTGGGTAGCCTTTCCCTTCTGCAGGGAATCTTCCCAACCCAGGAATCGAACCCAGGTCTCCCGCACTGCAGGCGGATTCTTTACCAGCTGAGCCACCAGGGAAGGCCGAGTATATGTGCACATCTGCCATAATATGTTTGTTTTTGTCTTTTGTCTGCCCCGTGGGGCCTGCAGGATACCAGTTCTCCCACCAGGGATCGAACCCCCGCCCCTGGCATTGGCAGCATGGAGTCTTAACCACTGGACTGCCAGGGAGGTCCCAACATCTGTCATTATTGTGTGTTGTTTCACAAGCTGTTTTCTGAGCGTTCTCCAGCTCAGTAAGAACTGATAAGCATTTTTCATGGAAAGGAAAATGGATTGAAACATGAAACGAAGTAATGCTTCTTCTGGAAGTGTTTGCTCTGTTACTTCCCTCTGCTCCAGCACAACCAGGTGAGAGAAGGTCCAGTCTCTGCAAAGCTCATCTCCCTTTATGTGGCCAGCGAAATTCCCATGTTATGTTAGGTCAGAGAACAAAGGTGATATCTAACTCACACGTTGCATTTGGAGACTATTTCATATTTTCCTTATTGTATCCAGCATGATCCCAAACATACAAAGTGCAACTCTCTGAAACAAAACCCAAAACGATTCAAAACAGAGCAATTTTCTCCTGTTTGTATTTGACTTACATCGAATTTGGAGCCTCACTATATGCAGAGAGTAGGAGGCTACTCTTTTGTGGAATTGTCTCAACCAGAAGATGTGTTAAGATGATCAAGTTTTGATACTAAAGCATAGTATCAAAAGGAAAGTCCTTCAACAGATGAATGGATAACCAAGGATAAATAAGCATTCATAACAATCGAAGAATGAACTTTCAATATTTATTCTCAAATGCATTACACTAGGTGAAAGAAGCCAGTTCCGTAAGCTTACATACTGTATGACTCCATTCATAAGACATTCTGGAAAAGGCAAAAGATTGTGGAGACAGGGAACAGATCAGCGGTTGACAGAGGTTTGGGGTAGGGACGTGGTGAGCAACAAAGACAGCACAAAGAATTTGGAAGGGTGAAGATGACAGAACATTTCTGTGTCAACTCTGCTGGTGGGCCCATGACTTTAGTCCTTTGCCAGTTCTCACAGGCCTGCCCATCAAAAAGCCTGAATTTTGGTGTATATGATTTTTAACATAAATAATTTCTTTAAAAAAAACAATGATAATGTAATCTTCCAGGCAACCAGGAGCACTTTAGAATTCTCTAACGCACCCACCCATCCATCCACCCCCTTTCACGTCTAGAGAGAGACATTTACTTGAAAGGCAAATTAAAATGCTCAGATATCTCCACATTTTGACTCTCTCTCTCTCCCTACCCCCCCCCCCCCCGGCCATCTCTCTATGTATATTTATTTATTTATTTATTTGGCATAAGGGGTCCTTGATCTTTGTTACGTCGCGGAAGATCTTTAGTTGCAGCTTGTGTGATCATGGTCCCTGACCAGGGATCGAACCTGTGCTCCCTCCACTGGGAGCATGGAGTCTTAGCCACTGGACCAGGAAAGTCCCTTGATACTTTCTATTTTGGAACCTCAGGATCCCCCAGAGATCATGACTCTATGGTAGAAATAATATGTGTCGACAGTTATTCTCCTGTCCTATAACCTCACTTAGTTGGTTTATCTCTTTCACTAGATTTTTACGACCAGCATCATAAGATTAGCATCAACAAAGCACTAATGTGAATATAGATAAAAGGATAGATTTGTAAAAGGTCTAAAAATGTTAAGTTGGAGGTAGGAAATACCGATGACTTGGTAGTTGCTCCATTGTTAGAGTTTAATGGAGATTTTACTGCTTTTTCTTCCCAGGAGGTAAAGTGTTTGCAAGATTACTCAGTCTGTGGCCTTGTTGTTTATTCTTGTGCCATTTATTTGCTCCAGATTAAGAAAAAAAGAAAGCAATTACGTCTTAATTACCTTATAACTTGTGGAGAAAAACAACAGATATACTCCTGCTTATTTTGCATTTGGAGTTCAAGGAAGTTTTCCTGTGTCATAAAAGTGGATGGTGCAGTGGTAAGGAATCCGTCTGCCAATGCAGGAGACTTGGGTCCAGTCCCTGGATCGGACAGATCCCCTGGAGGAGGAAACGGCAATCCACTGCAGTATTCTTGCCTGGAAAATTCCATGGAGAGAGAGGCCTGGTGGGCTATGGTACAGAGTGTAGCAAAGAGTCAGACACGACGGAAGCGACTTAGCACGTGGATCCTTGCATCAAGTTATCGAAACTGAGCGTGGTTTCAAGAGCCCCTGAACTTGCAGTTGGCATCAGAAGTGCAGGTGGACTTATGTGGACTGCACCCTCAAACTTTGCGATTAACGCCAGGTATGAAATTGATGAACTCGCCCCCAAATTCAGTTTGTGAAACTCACTGGCCACATCCAGGAGAAACATCACTCAGTTAAGATGAGAAACACTGGAGGAACAAGCCATATGGAGTCACGTACAATGTGTCAGACAGAGTCATGCTACCCAGAAGGGATACACTGGATCGAGGGAAGCATTTGGCAAGCATTCCGAAAAGGGAAGCATTTGGCAAGCATTCCGAAAAGAAATGTGATCTTCTTGGGCTAAAGGAAATATAGGACTTGGACAGACTGTGAGAAAGACAAGCTAGTTTTAAAAAAAAAAAAAAAAAAAAACGAGTAAAAATGAAAGCACAAAAGTGGGGAACGCATGATACAGACGAAGAGCGAGCCATTTGAAGCAGATATTGCGCTTGACCCCTAAGAGCCATATTAGTCCCATATGATTAATCTAAGCCACTTGGGGTGGCCTTTTCTCAGTGACTGGGCTTCCCTTGTGGCTCAGCTGGTAAAGAATCTGCCTGCAGTGTGGGAGACCTGGGTTTGATCCCTGGGTTGGGACGATCCCCTGGAGAAGGGAAAGGCTACCCCCTCCAGTATTCTGGCCTGGAGAATTCCGTGGACTGTGTAGTCCATGGGGTCACAAAGAGTCAAACAGGACTGAGTAACTTTCACGTTCTCAGTGACTGGTCTAGAAAAGGGCATAAACCCAAATCTAGCCGATGAGGCATGGAGGAAAGGGTTTGGGGGCTTTTAAAACGCAGATGTACGGGACTTCCCTGGGGGTCCAGTGGCTGAGACTCCATTCTCTCAGTGGAGGAGGCCAGAGTTCAATCCCTGGTCAGGGAACTGGATTCCACATGTTGCAACCAAGAAGTTGCATGCCACAACTAAAGAACCTGCACACCACAACAAAAACCTATTGTAGTCAAATAAATAAATAAACATTAAAAAAAACAAAACAAAAAAATGCAGACACAGGAAGCAATAATCTATCTCCTTCCTCTGGCCGCTGTCGCGTTTAAACATGTCATCTGGAACAATCCTGCTGCTGAGATGAGGGTGAAGATGAAGAGGAGGATGAAGCTAACACGTGGAGAGGAGACCAGAATAAGACGACTACACAGAAGCAGAGCTGGAGCCCTGATGGGCGGCCCTGGGTGTCTGTCCTCCACAAGGATTTTCTCCTAGATACCTTTAATATAATATTTTATTATTTAAACCGCCTACGACTGACTTTTCCGTTCCTTGCAGCTGACAGTGTGTGACAGACAGAATGGCCCCTCTAATAATGCCTATGCTGCCATTCTTAGTAGCATCAGTAGATCAGGTTCCATAGCGAACAGGACTTTGCAGGTGCAACTAAAGTCACAGACCCTAAAATAGGAAAAGTCATCTTCGATTATCTGGGTGGACTCACTCTAATCAAATCATGCGAGCAGAGAACTTTCTCTGGCTGGAGTTGGAGACATGAGGTAAAAAGGGAGATGAGAGAGATGCACAGCATAGAAGGAATCTGACCAGCTTTTGTTGACTTTTAAATAGTTATTCATAAATGTTTGGCTGCGCTGGGTCTTCATTGCTGCGCACAGGCTTTCTCCAGTTGCGGCGAGCAGGGCTCCTCTCTGCTGCGGCGCCTGGGTGCTCACCGTGGCGGCGTCTCTGGTTGTGGAGCGCGGCTTCTCAGGCTTGCAGGCTTGATGCTTGTGGTACATGGGTTTAGATGTCCCACGGCATGTGGAATCTTCCTGGACCAGGGATCAAACTCATGTCCCCTGCGTTGGCAGGTGGATTATTAACCACTGTACCCCACCAGGGAAGTCCCTGTTGTTAGCTTTAAAGATGAAGGGAGCCACGAACCAGGGAATGTGGACAGCCTCTGGACATTGAAGATAATCCCTGGCTAACAGTCATCAAGGAAAGAGGGACCTTTGTCCTCTGTACTCCATGTACCTGAATTCTGCTGACAACCCAAGTGCACCTGGGAGCAAGACTCCTCTAGAGCCTCCAGACAAAAATCTCAGGCCAGCCAGCACCTCCATTTCAACCGTAAGACTGAGTAGAGAACCAGCTTGTCACACTCTGCCAGGATTTCTGACCCACCGAAACTATGAGATGTTAAAGGGACACTTGTAAGTTTCTAAAACTGCAGTAATTTGTTACCCCAGCAACAGGAAACAAATACATGGTGTCTGAGCTCATGAAGGGTTCTAGTTGGGAGTATCCGCAGGTGAGGTGTGTAGACCGAGGGCCAGAGGTCATCTGAGGAGTCAGACCTGGTCCAAAAGAATAGAAGCCCACAGTAAACGGGACCAAGAACATCTGATCACCTAAGAGGTACAACCCGTCCATCCTAAAGGAGATCAGTCCTGGCTGTTCATTGGAAGGACTAATGCTGAAGCTGAAACTCCAATAGTTTGGCCAACGGATGCGTAGACCTGACTCATTGGAAAAGACCCCGATGCTGGGAAAGATTGAAGGTGGGAGGAGAAGGGGACGACAGAAGATGAGATGGTTGGATGGCATCACTGACTCGATGGACATGAGTTTAAGTAAACTCCAGGAGTTGGTGATGGACAGGGAGGCCTGGTGTGCTGCAGTCCATGGGCTTGCAGAGTCAGACACGACTGAGCGACTGAACTGAACTGAACTGAAGAGGTATATAAGATCTGGTAAGGATATACAATGGAAAAAAGACAATCTCTCTAACAAGTGGTGCTGGGAAAACTGGTCAACCACTTGTAAAAGAATGAAACTAGAACACTTTCTAACACCATACACAAAAATAAACTCAAAATGGATTAAAGATCTAAATGTAAGACCAGAAACTATAAAACTCCTAGAGGAGAACATAGGCAAAACACTCTCCGACATAAATCACAGCAAGATCTTCTATGACCCACCTCCCAGAATATTGGAAATAAAAGCAAAAATAAACAAATGGGACCTAATGAAACTTAAAAGCTTTTGCACAACAAAGGAAACTATAAGTAAGGTGAAAAGACAACCCTCAGATTGGGAGAAAATAATAGCAAATGAGGAAACAGACAAAGGATTAATCTCAAAAATATACAAGCAACTCCTGAAGCTCAATTCCAGAAAAATAAATGACCCAATCAAAAAATGGGCCAAAGAACTCAACAGATATTTCTCCAAAGAAGACATACAGATGGCTAACAAACACATGAAAAGATGCTCAACATCACTCATTCTCAGAGAAATGCAAATCAAAACCACAATGAGGTACCATTACACGCCAGTCAGGATGGCTGCTATCCAAAAGTCTACAAGCAATAAATGCTGGAGAGGGTGTGGAGAAAAGGGAACCCTCTTACACTGTTGGTGGGAATGCAAACTAGTACAGCCACTATGGAAAACAGTGTGGAGATTTCTTAAAAAACTGGAAATAGAACTGCCATATGACCCAGCAATACCACTTCTGGGCATACACACTGAGGAATCCAGATCTGAAAGAGACACGTGCACCCCAATGTTCATCGCAGCACTGTTTATAATAGCCAGGACATGGAAGCAACCCAGATGCCCATCAGCAGATGAATGGATAAGGAAGCTGTGGTACATATACACCATGGAATATTATTCATCCGTTAAAAAGAATTCATTTGAATCAGTTCTAATGAGATGGATGAAACTGGAGCCCATTATACAGAATGAAGTAAGCCAGAAAGATAAAGAACATAACAGTATACTAACACATATATATGGAATTTAGAAAGATGGTAACGATAACCCTATATGCAAAACAGAAAAAGAAACACAGAAGTACAGAACAGACTTATGAACTCTGTGGGAGAAGGTGAGGGTGGGATGTTTCGAAAAAACAGCATGTATATTATCTATGGTGAAACAGATCACCAGCCCAGGTGGGATGCATGAGTCAAGTGCTCAGGCCTGTTGGGCTGGGAAGACCCAGAGGAATCGGGTGGAGAGGGAGGTGGGAGGGGGGATTGGGATGGGGAATACGTGTAACTCTATGGCTGTTTCATATCAATGTATGACAAAACCCACTGAAAAATAAAAAAAATTAAAAAAATTAAAAAAAAAAAAGATCTGGTAGCAACAGCAAAATGGAACAGAACTGGAAAAACCAGAGGCACACAGAGCAGACAGATGTTGCTATAGGCAACCAGGGAGGGCTTTGCAAAAGCCTCCATGTGATTGGCAGCATATGACACCACGGGAATGAGAAAGAAAACTGGGTGGGGCTTCCAGCGATTAGCTGAACATTAGTGTTCAAAGCTGAGTCTAAAGTTTGCGTGTGTACCAATTCGCAATGGCTGCTGAAGATCCAGGTGTCAGAGCCTAATTAGAAGCACAAAGGTGGTACCAGCATATCTGTGAATGGCTACTGGATTAGCCAACCTTCTGTGTCTGCCCTACAGCACATGGTTAAATAAACAAAAAAGAGGTTTTCCCCTTTCCATTTGAGGATATGAGCCAAGACTGCTGCAGACATTTGAATTAATCAACAAGTACTAAGTGGACGTGTTTGTGAGCGTGTGCATTGCTTCGTCGTCCCATTTATTTCTTCCCCAAATGTCCTCTGAGATATCTCTGTGCCAGGCCGGAATCTCCTCCAGTGTTTCCAGCTATTCTCCATTCTTTAACTCTCACTCATGTTTCCTCTTTTCTCTCTATTGGTCCTTAAGGATATGGTGAGGGAGCCTACCAGATTTCACTTTTTTAAATTAATTTTTATTGGAACATAATTGCTTTACAATGTTGTGTTCGCTTCTGGAGTGAAGACATCCGTACACATATTTCCCCTCCTTTCTGGATTTCCTTCCCTTCGAGGTCACCACGAAGCATTGAGTCGAGTTCCCTGAGCTGTAGGGCAGACTCTCATTAATGACCTACTTTACACATAGTATCAATAGTATAAATATGCCAATCCCAATCTTTCCCAATCCCCTCTCCCGTCCCCACTTAGTGTCCAAATCTTTGTTCTCTATATCTGTGGGATTTCATTAAAAAAAAAAAAATTAAAGAACAAAGATAGTAACTATTCCCTGAATGACTTTAAAGTTCCAGGAAAGCTGAGTATGTTTTTGACTCTCTGAGTAATACTGCATTTCCCCCCAGGGTCAAGTATTTTTAGGGTTAGGTGACTAATCCATCCTTTTCTCACAGCAGCTTCTGATAAACTAAAATCTGGCCTGTTCCAAAGAGTCACAGTGTTATTTTTAAAAAATAACAGTCATAGCTGTAAGCTTGTGGTTTTCTCATTTACAGCGTTTTATCAAGCGGCTCTACGTTTTGGGGGGAGACAGAGGAAATAAAGGCTTTAAAATAAGGCATTCAGTCTCATCATAAAAAGAACTTTCTATCATGTTGCTATTCATATCTTTAAGTTTCCAAATGTTTCTATTTTCACATAAGTCGCTATTGTTGAGCCCAAGGCCCTTGGGTATAAGTCATGATGTGAGCAATAAGGCACTGACAGCTGGCCCCCAACCTCCCCCGCTCACACACACAAGTCCTCACCTTGGTTCTCTCTAGGTTCAAGAGGTACCGTCCGGTCAGCAAACTTCAAGATAACTTCCCCCCCAAAGCAGAGTCCAATCTCAACAAAAATCCCCAGGGTGTGTTTTGAGGAAAGCGGTTGTTACCATCTATGAAATACAGGCCATAAACTAGGCATGTGAGATGTATTTCCCTATTGAGAATTTTTTTTACAGAAGCTGTGGACACTAGCCCAGAAGAAGAGTACATTGTCACAAAGCTTTTTATTTGATGGCAAGACATTGGCAGGCTCCTTGACTCCGGGGTTTGGGAACCCCAGATGAGGAGTCCTGAACTGGAGTACTGGTCTCAAATCTCTTTTAATAAGAAGAATTTAATAATAAACCCTTTAATAATAAGGCTGAAACCGTGCAACTCAGATTGGGACTTGAACCCATGGGCCAGGACTCAAACCCACTGGGACTCGAACCCAGCCAAAACCCAGACTGGGATTTGAACTCACTGTCTTCTGAATGAGATCACACACCTGATCTCAGGACTTAAGCTCAGGTTCTTTAAGTCTCATGGCAGAAAGAATTCAGTGAGAGACAAAGTGATAGGTAAGAAGTAGAATTTTTAGAGAGATCCACATTCCATAGACAATGCGGTTTGTCTCAACAGGTGAGCATGGCCTTGGGAGAAACACACTCCACAGACAGAGTGCGGGCCATGTCAGAAGGCGAGAGGTCCCAGAATGTGTACTAGCTAGTTCTTCTGAGCTGGGTCATTTCACAGGCTAGTAAGCGGGAGGATTATTCCAACTATTTCAGATAAGGGGCAGGGATTTGCAGGAATTAGGCCACTGTCCACTTTTTTGGCCTTGTATGATCAGCCTCAGAACTATCACGATGCAGTGGGTGTGTCATTTAGATGCTGGCGTATTACAATGAGCATATAATGAGGTTCAAGGTCCTCTGGAAGTCAAATCTTGTCATCTTGGACCTAGTTTGTTCTAACCAGGTTATGTGGTATCCTCAAGGGCTATATGTTATTCTTTCAGAGGTTGTGGCCTGCCCCCTTCCCTCCTGTTTCAAGCCCTTTAAAAAACAAAAAGCATAAGCTCTCAATTTATAGATGTTTATTTACAAACTGTATACATGTACCACTCTGATAACATTCAGTTCAGTTGCTCAGTCGTGTCCGACTCTTTGTGACCACATGGACTGCAGCACGCCAGGCTTCCCTGTCCATCACCAACTCCCGGAGCTTGCTCAAACTCATGTCTATATTCTGATAATATGTTATGTCTTTAATTACTCAAAAATTAAAATCTCAAAAAGATCAGATGGCAACAACGGTGCAGGACCCTATGGAGCCTTCCTGGAAAACACCCCCTCCGCCATATCCTCTGCTGTGGCTCCTCTCTGAAGGATCTAGATAATAGTATGTGATGCATGTTTCCTGAGTTTTTCAGATGCCAAAACCACCACCAAGTGGAAGAAGTTAACTACTTAATGATCATGAGCACATAGAGCCCAGATCTACCGGAGCCTAAGGACTGGTAATGCTATCCCCTGTGACACAGTCCGTAACAGGACTGCCTTAACAGCTCACCGCCAACCAGTCAGAGAGCTGTGCAGAAGCTGATCACGCACCCCGGGACGATGCCTTTGAAAATGCTTTGCTGAAACCCATGAGGCGTTTGGGTGTTTTGAACACTAACTCTCCCGGGTACCTTGCTTGGCGCCTGCAATAAACGCTGCCCTTTGCTTCACCACAACCCAGGGTCAATAGATCGGCTTTACTGTCCACGGGTGTGAACGTTGACTGGGTAACATTCCCACCCCCGGTGAATGCTTACACGCAAGCCCTAGATGCAGGCGCCCCACTCTGCAGCCCCTTCCCCAGGCCCTGCGGTCCGGTTGCATCTCGATGCCAGACGTCTCACAGCAGCAAGCTCACGAAGCAAAACACTCAACTACAGCAGAAGGGAAATGCTAATCCCCTCAGATAAAAATAACTCCCAACATCGTGAGACCGAGAAGCTGCGCTCTTTCCACCTCTTACAGACGATAAATTGTAACAGGGAAGATTTCTCAGCAGAATTCAATGGAAAAGCTTTGACTGTTCAGTGTGAAAAGAACCAAGCTTCCCATGAAGAGCCACTCTGCCCTGAGTAAGTTTTCAGGCCACAGTCGTGCTGTACTTGCTAAACCAGACTGTTCTGTTCTGTCACAGAAAGGCACCTTCGGACGTGAGTGGGGAAGAGCGTTGAAAGGCTGCGTGGCGTTCTAAAAGCACATCTTTCTTCAGCTGCTCCTTCTCAGCACCTTACCGGCTTGAGTAAGTCGTTTAACCCGTCTGCTTCTTAAGACTCCTCGACTCTTAAACTGGGGATAGTAACCTGTGTATATATATATCATGTGGTTTATTTGTGGTTTGCAATTCAAACATGACATTAATGGAGGTAAACCTGTTCCGAACATCATAAACTAACTGCTCTATAAATGAGAGGCAACAAAAACTTGTGTCCTCCTGCCATAAAAACCAAAGCCAAATAATTAACTGAGTCACTTACATGGACTCTTCTGGAATGGCTCAGAGGGGAAAGAATCTGCCTGCAATGCAGGAGACCTGGGTTCAGTCTCCAGGTTGGGAAGATCCCCTGGAGAAGGAAATGACTACCCACTCCAGTATTCGTGCCTGGAGAATCCCAGGGACAGAGGAGCCTGGCGGGCTCCAGTCCATGGGATTTGCAGAGTCAGACACAGAGCAACTAACACTTTCACTTTCACTTACATAGCCCCTCCTGGAAAAATCAGTATGCAACTTGAAGTTTTCAAGGCCACCCCAGGGACTTCCCCGGTGGGTCCAGCGATGGAACGTCTGCCTGCCAGTGCAGGGGACACGGTTCTATCCCTGGGCCTGGGGGATTCCACCAGCCTCAGGGCAGCTGAGCCCACGTGCCACAACTCCTGAAGGCCAGGCTCCCCCGGCCTCTGCTCTGCAACGAGGGGGGTCCCCGCAATGACAGGGCTGAGCACCGCAACGCAGAGGAGCCCTGCTCACCGCAGCTAGAGAAAGCCCACACACAGCAGAGAGGACCCAGGACAGTCAATTAAAAAATAGAAAAACAAAACAAACAAAAAACCTCCTTAAAAAAATAAAGCCCACCCAGACCTTTCAGACAGGCAGGATTGACAAGCCATAGCTGTAATTCGCAACCCCACAGCCGATCCCATTCTGACGGATGTGACGGCTCCACCTCTGTAAGTGGTGGAAGCCAGTGAAGCAGATTTCACACTGGGGTCACATGCGTCCCAGCCGTGAAGGCGGGCAGGGCAAGGGAGCTGTGACCGTCCCAGTGGAGGACCGGAGGCTATGGCCTCGCAAGGTCCGGCGTGGCCACCACCTGATTCTGAGAGCCCTCCGGCTCTTTCTGCTCGCTTGACACACCGGCCGAATGCTGAGCCAGCACCGCAGGAACAACGGCAAGCAGCGTCCCTGGATAAGCTTGAAAGCTTTGGGGCCCTAACCCCAGTCCGCAGGCCCGCCCCGTGTCCGGGAAACACAGGCCCGAGATTCCTCCACAGATTAGGTCACTGAAGAGGACTTACACAAACATTTTTAAAGCTTTGAAATTTATTGCTGTACATTTTCGCATAGCATTGACTATGGAAATACTAATAGTGCAAATATTTATTTTGGACTTTGTAGCATTTGAGGGATCACAAAGCTTTTTGACATCTTTCGCAACCACTTACGAAGCTCTACATAGTTCAACTTACTTCAGAAATTCAAACAAGTCATCTTATATTCAAAGAGATTACATAATGCTTTCTCGATCTCCTCTCTAGAACAAAAAAACCCCAAAAAACACTACCCCGGAAGCCAGCAGGGGCATTCCTTTTCGTGGTAACACAGATGTCTTGCAGGACTTTTCCAACTGCAAGACTCGGTGTTCATAGATTCACTCAACAAGTATTTACTGACAAGCTGTTACGTGCCAGGCACTGGGCTAGGCTCTGGGGACAGAAGCATGGACAGATGCAGCTTCTGCTTTCATGGTGCTCACAGTCTAAAAGTAGAAACAGACATGCAAACAAATGTACAATAAAGTGCTTCCGTGGAGGTATTTACAAAGTGCAGCAGGAATCTGGAAGAGAGAAAGAGCTCATCTGCCTGGAGGGGATGAAGGACAGCTTCACAGAGGAGGTAGACAACGAGCTGCGACGGGACCAGTGCTGGAGAACCGGCCGTGCGGCAGCAGGCAGGGGGACAACAGGGGCAGAGACAGAGGCCCAAGCGGCGCTTCCAAGGAGCAGGTGATGCAGTTTCCTTGAGCTGAAGGCGCGGTGGGGACAGTGGCAGGATGAGCTAGACAAGCAGGCGGCTATCAGATCCTGAAGAGCCTTTCGATCAATCGTCCATCTATTCCACGCACCAGTACTGCGTGTTTACTGCGTGCCAGGCACGAGGCTAAACGCTGGGATTATAACAGGGGAAAAGGCAGACACATCCTGGCTCTCAAAGAGCTTACATTCTAGTAGACAGACAGACAAAAAAAGTCAACAAATAAATAAAATACAGATTTAGAAGATTTCCACAAAGGAAATGAACAGTGCCAAGGCGGAAAATAAAGAGTATTGGGGGTATTTATAAAGTGGAGGGTAGTTAGGGATATCAGCAAATGCCTCTTGGAAGTGACATAAAATGACACCTGCAGAGCCCGTCATGACACACCAGGTACTGTGCTAACATTACAAACAGCATCTCGTTCAGTCCTCACGGCGACTCTATGAGGTAGGTATTATTACTATTTCACTGAGGAGGAACAGGCTCACAGACATTGGGTAAACCTGACAAGTCACACAAATGGCAAAAGTAGGGTCCAAACACAGGCGCTCTCCATTTCCAAGTGCTCACTCTTACGAAGCGGGACTCTAAACCACGTACACAAGACAAGGGAGGAATTTTGAGCAGGGAAATGGTGAGATCACAGATGCTTCCAGGACCTTTACTGATGACTCCATGGAGGAGGAAAAGGAGGGATGGAGGAGGGAAAGGGGACAGGAGAAAAACAGAAGGTGCAGAGTGCAGAGGAGAGGAAAGGAGGCTGCATGAAGGCGGTGGGTGTGGGAATGGAGAAGATGCGGGTTGACATCTGATAATCTATTTTTTGATAAATAGATGTGAGAAATGTGGCTAATAATGCTAACAGGATTGATGGGATGTTGACTGCAAGGACAACAGTGGCCTCTGGGATAACTCCTAGGCGTCTGCTGTGGGCAGCTGGATCAGATGATCTGCTATCCCCTGAGTTAGGGAATGCAAGATGGTGGAAGGTTGGGGGGGTGAGATGGTGAATTTTGGACATGTCCTGGGGGTGCACTGCAAACACCTGGACTTAGGGTTCTCAGCTGGACACCCTGGAATGGCTTTCAAACCTTGTTCTCTACCTGAGCAAAGTACAGAATAACAAAAATTTTGTATGTGGGTACATTGTGTTTTTTCCCTTGAATACAAAAGTTGCTTATACGAGCATGTATATCTTGGTGGGACTGCTTTGTGAGATGAACGTATGATGGCCAAGATGAAGTCACCCCAAGCTTGATGACAAATGAAGACTCGTGGACTTTTAGAGGAGTCTAAGAAAAGCCTTCAGGCATTCAGTCTAACTAGTCATGATAGCTTTTAAAAAGAATGAATATTCACTTCCCACTGTCACCCCAACTGGGGGCAATCGGAAGGGCCTAGGGCAGGGAGCCTCTGCCACTTGTCTTCCCAGAGTCTACCAGTATCTCTGCTTATGTGCCAGCAGAATTACTCTGAGGAAATTGGTGGCCTCAGGCCCAAAAAGCAAAGTTGAATGCGAATCAGGAATTCCAAGAAGGTGTTACCTAAGGAGTTTGGCATAAGGTCCAGAGAGATAGCAGGTCAAACCTAGCAAGTCACATTGCTTTCACTATTTTCTTTTCTTTCCTCAGGAACTAGAAGGGTGCTGGAGATACTAACTTAAAAAAAAAAAAAAAAAATTTATATATATATATATATATATATAAAATACACATAGGTGACATTTATAGAGAATTGGTCACATCCTTGATCACATCATTTTGCATCTAATTTTAAAAGAACTCAGAGTTAAGAAGTGCATAAGCCCTTCCTATAGAAAGATATTATTTTTGCTCGTTTTCTCAAAATGTACTTAAATTTGCTTAGTTCCATTTCTTGGCATCAGATTACCTTGTTTTGCTTTTTAAAACTCATTTCTTAATGCTGTGCCAGTCTGAGCAATTAGATATCAAGGAATTTAAGAAGTAATGAAGTTAATGCTTGTGAGTTTCAACAGGAAAAAAAAAATGTTAAGACTCTGGAGGCTGGGTAGTAATTAGCAAAGCATTACAATCTGGTTCATTTAGCAAGTCTGCCCAGAATGCTGCCTCTCTCTGTGGCAAAGGGTCTCACCTGCACCTGTTAACTCTGAAAGCCAACAGACATTGGAAAATACAAAATGTTCTCAAAAAACAGTCTCGGACTTCCAGTAACATCTGAAGGGCATGTGTGTACCTAACTCATGCCCGAGGGAAGAAAATGCCTTATTTTTATAGAAGTAATAAAAGTACTCGTTACAGGCAAGGGAAAATAAAAATTACCCACACTACATGCATGACATCATACAATTCTGAGCACAATTCTCATGATATCCAGAGGCATATTGCAAATGTATGAACTATTTCCCACCACCTTCATTTCAAACCTAAGGCCCAGGGAAGACAGCTGAATGTGAATCAGAAATTCTCAGAAGGGACTATCATGGTGTGTGCTCCTTAACAGAAAGAATTCCAATCAGTCTGTGAGTACAATCATTTATTTGTCTTTACAGTGATGATGGAAGAATGTACAGGTGTCCTTTTTCAATAAAGTATAAAAATCTGTTTATATACAGTGAAGTCACAATAAGCGTTCATTGGGACATTTATTTGGTACTCCTGATCTGTTCATATTAAAATTGGGGGGGAACAAGTATTTCATGGAAGTGCTACATTTCCAGTAGATTGCACCTGGCATCACAAGCTCAGCTTCGTCTTAAGGGTCCTGCTTGGTATTACAAAAAGACTAATTTTAAGTCCTGGGACTCAAAATAAACATCACTTTTGAATAATAGATATATACATCAAAAATACATCTAAAAAGGCATTGGTTAGTGCTATTAAAAAGCTCTATGTGCTCAGGTACATTTTTTTTCTTAACAGGCAAAACCCAGTGGAAACGTTTTTGCTCAATTCTAGGAGTTTGCTCTCGGGGAAAGTCTGTCGAAAGTTACCTGCAAGAAAACAAACAGACTTAAGTAATTCAATGATTTCTCAGGTGAGGTCAGTAAAACTCGGAAAAGCAGTGAGAGACCAAATTTCATACAGAATAGGATTTTTAAAGCCTTGATAGCATTTAGTTACAGCACTTTGCACATAAAAAGGACTCAACATTTCCCCCCATTGTTTCAACTTCTTTAATTCTGAAAGAATCTTCACTTCATTTTCAAAGTAATCATATGTGCCCCTTTGTATGCTTATGAAAAGGTTTTCCATCATTAAGTCAGTCAGCATAAAACGGGAACTCACAGGGCATACACATGAAAAAAAAATCACAGATACAGCCAAATCCAAACATATTGAGAAAATTTAGGAAGGTTTTTACTAACGATGATTTATTTTATTTCACCACAATTTATTTTACTTCAGAGAATTTATAGATGATAGAAACAGAGTAGTCTTATTACTGCTTAACTTGGATTTGTATGTGTGTATAAAACAAATAAAGGTCCATCCTGCTAATAAGGACCATCAGAAAGACCAGCCTTGTCACAATGCAATGAACACATCTAAACAGAACTGCGTGGTTCAGAGCCCTGCGTGTTACCAGGCATCTGAACCTGGCCACGCCCCACCTTTAGTCAAGCTAAGTCCTACCTATTCCTCAGCTTATTACGAACCCCTAGTTAAGTCATGCGGCAGTGCTCTGATTTATTAAACACTCTAGGTGTATGTGGGGCTAAATCAGTGACTTAGGTAAATTTAGTTTTGATAATTAAGATGTACTTCTAAATCTTCTATAACCCAAAAGTCTAATGGCCTGGTCTAATAATGCCATTCTGAAGTTTAAATATGATATATATAATACCAATTTCTCCCTACCCAACATGCCGAAGTGTTGGCTACTTTTTAAATATATATTAACACTAATCACTCAACGTTAATTAGTTGTTTTCCACGTTAACCACCTTTGGGCCAGGCGATGAGCGATGCCGGCCTTTATGTGAGCCAAGTACCTAGTCCCTAAACACATGGTCGCTTACATGACCCAGGGGGCTGCCTTGACGTCAACCTGCAAAGTAATCTGCAAAGTAGGCAAGTGTCCAGTAAAACCTCTACAACACGACCCTTGATTTTTCCTACATTGTTTTCAGGGGAAAAGTCTGGAAAACAATTAAAAGCTCTGAAGAAGAGTGCTTTCCTGGAATCAGTTCTCATATGGTGCACAGGCATGGTGGTCCAGATTTCTGCACTGTGCTGAAGTCTTTGGACAAAAAAAAATACACTTCAGACTTCCCCCTGAGAGACTTTACACATAAGAAGTGTGCTCATCACAGTCCAGAAAACACACCCTACTGGAAGAGCAGACACGATTCAGCGTCAACACAGCATCTTCCTGTCCTCGACACGGAAACCAAAAGAAAACTACTTAAGAGCACCAAGCTGGATTTAAATGGTTCTGCACGGCCAGGAAACTGTGCGGTCAAAGGTCGCTGCTGCCGCTGATCATGTTTATGTAAGAAGTTGTAGCTATTACCTGATTTCTGGGTCACTGTGGCATAAGCCGCTCTGAGCTAAGACAAAAGCTCTGATGGGAAGGAAAGACCGCGTGAACAGTTGAGTTCCTCCTCCCGGCGTGCACCAGCTCCAGTCTGCTCCCGTACCGAACAGGTCCCCTCCCCACCCACCCACCCAGCGGGCTCCCGTAAACAGCCTGGGCTCAGTCATCCACCCGGTCACGTCGACTCTATCTCCAAATACATCTCAGATTGGCTTCTCCATTTTTCTCTGCATCCATGATGCCAAGACCCTCATGAAGCCACCATCACCTCTAGACTACAGCAGCCTAACTTGGTCCCCCTGCATCACGCCTGTGCTAGAAAGATCAGAAAAGGAGAGGAGAGTGAGGGGTTTTTGCCTACTCTGTGACCATAATTTTACGTAGGTGACAACAGACCCCTTTACCCCAGAAAGCGACCGTGGCGGAGGCGACGGCTGCCCTGTCTCCTGCAACGCCTCTCTCCCTGACAGTCCTTTCCTTCCTCCTCTGCTTTGCTCCAGTGACACCTTGGAGCCCAAATCCCTCGCGAGTGGCCGCAGGGGTGTGAACATTTTCACATCATGAGAACAAAAGGATGCACACGTATATGGCCCTTAAATACAAAGGGGGCCCAACAGCAGCAGCGCACAAGGTATGCAGCGGAGAAGGCTTTGCAGGCGCCGCTGAAGCCGCTGCAAGGGCAGCAGCAAGGAAAGCAAAGCCCTGAGTTTCCGCGCCTCGGCGCTGCTTTACCTGATGCCAACCTTAGGCGTCATCTCCACTGTCCATCTCGAGGCCCATCGCCTCCGCGTCAGCAGCCCGGGACAGGATGTCTGCCATCAGAGCCTCTTCCAATTTCTTCCGTACCTGCTGCACTCGCTCCTCCTGTTTCCTTTGTGAGAGCAGAGAAAAGACACCAACAATTTGGCCAGTGTTGGAACGATGCTGCCGACGACGCGGTTTATCTTTACGCCAAAGTCAGGGAAATTCCTCAGAAACACACACCTCTTTCTCCTTAGACTTTGCAAAAGCAGCTTCTAACCCTCACAAAAACCAGGTCTCGTGGGAGATGGGCTTTGCCCAAAAAGGGGGGACATTCAGACAGGCAGGGAAGCCCTCATTTCACAGAGAATTCCAGCAGGAGGAGGTGCATTTCAGGGACCTTTTCTTCAACTTCAAAAACTTCAAGTATGTGAAGGTTAGGGGTTATGCCTATAAAGGATAAATGGAATAGAAGTGGAAGTGACATGGAAAAGGAGGAAGGAAAAGCGATTTGCCGGGTGAAGCACTGAGAAGGATGGAGGAGGAGGCGGCGGCGTGATGGGCCGGTTCAGCTGCCGCCTCTGACGGTGTCGGGGAGGCCAGTCGGAGCTCTCCCCTGGGTCCGCAGCCTGCAGGCCAAGGCCGTCACGAAGGAGCCAAGACCACATGATCCTGTGCACCAAGGACGGAGGAGGAACGGACCCTTGAGCTGAGCTGAGCCACGTAAGTGAAGAACATGCCAAGTTCCTCTGTGTCCTGGGGACTCTAAAGAAGCCTCCAAAGTGAGAGTTAAAAACAGCAAGTCATACAAGAGAGGCAGAACCGTGACATGAAAACCAGAGCGCACCTACTGGTACACATGGCATCCTTAGACAGGGCATGGCTACTGGTACACATGGCATCCTTAGACAGGGCATGGCTACTGGTACACATGGCATCCTTAGACAGGGCATGGCTACTGGTACACATGGCATCCTTAGATAGGGCATGGCTACTGGTACACATGGCATCCTTAAAAAGCAGAAGAAAAAAAATGGAGACCAGCTCCCTGACAGGGCAAGAGAGAGATTCCTAACACAGTTCTAAGCAAACCAAGAGGCAAACAGAAATTCGCCTCCAGAACCCAGTGGGGAGGCAACGGTTGAAGAAACAGGAGAGAAGCGACAAGAGTGGAAAGCAAAAGGCTGAGAAAAGCAGCAAGAAAGGAGCAGAGGCAAAGGCCCAGGTGGGAGGGCAAGCCTTGACTAGAAAACAGGGCGCATGGCCTCCAGAGGCCACAGGAAGGCTGGTGGGATGGACACAGGCTGGAGGGGAGCAGCGCCAGGTCAGGGAAGAGATGCAGCGAGGGATTCTGAGGGCTCTGCTGAAGGAAGCGCCAGTTTCTCCATCCGTCGGTGAGGAAGACAAACGACGGCACTGCCCCAGACCGGGGAAAGCGAAGGGTAGATGGGCCATGTTCCAGAAGACCCCACCAGGGTGCCCTGGGCAGCCGCCCCTTGGGTGCCCAACCAGCTGTGAAGTCACGTTCGCTGCAGTCTAGTCCCCATGTCTTTATCACACGAGTCTATGGCCAAGGGAGCGAAATTAACATATGTTGTGTAACCACAAAAACTTCAGATGTCATCTTATCAAACTCTAAAAAATGCACAAAGAGATAAAAGGTTTAGCCTTCCCCTTTTAAATGAATTTTCGAAAAGAAGGGGAGATGCCACCGAGTCAAGTTCTGTAGCCTCAATCGTATTCACAGAAACTGGAGTTGAACAGGTTTTTTTCTCTTTTTTAGAGATGTTTTGATCTCTGGTAGCTCAGATGGTAAAGAATCTGCCTGCAATGCAGGAGACTCACGTTCGATCCCTGGGTTGGGAAGATGCCCTGGAGAAGGGAATAGGCACCCACCCCAGGATTCTTACCTGGGAAATTACATGGACAGAGGACCCTGACAGGCTACAGTCCATGGGCTGCAAACAGTCAGACACACTTGAGCATCCACCACTTCTGTTTTTAAGGTCTTTATTGCAAGTGTTACAATACTGCTTCCGTCTTCCGTTTTGGCCCTGAGGCATGTGGGGTCTTAGCTCTTGGACCAGGGATCAAACCCGCACTCTGTGCGTTGGAAGGTGAAGACGTAACCACTGCACCGCCAGGGAAGTCCCTGGAGTTCAACAGATTGTCACACAGCGGAGCAGAGTCATGAAAAACAGGATGCTCATTTCTGACACAGTTAGTCTCAGCTCTGGCTCAGTAACTCCAGGCTTATGATAAATGGGGTATCGGTCACGGGCAGTCTCCTGTTCTGATGCCAGAGTGTCTGCACAGCTGCCCTAACATCACCCCATCAGGAGGATGAAGGAAACGGGAGGAGCAGCGCCTCCGGCCGGAGACGTGTATCTAGACTCTGACACTGGCCACCGCTCCTCTGCTGTCTCGAGCGCTGCTTCCCACATTTACGGAACCCGAAAGCAAAGCCTGTGCCGAATGGGGCGAGCAGGATCTAACACAGCCCCAGGACGTCCCCACGGCCCGGCTCACATCCAGGCAGAATTCCCTCCCCATAAGGGCAGGAAGGACTTAGGAACACATGACGGGATGTCCTTCTCTGATCAGATTACTAATAGCTGACCTTGAGTTAATCGAAGAGATTATCATAAGGGCCTGACCTAATAAGAAGAGGCTTTAAAGGGGGCTGGGCCCTTTTAGAAAGACGCAGGAGAGGGAGGATAGGGAATGTGAAGGGAGCCATGCGGCAAGGAGCGGCCGGCAGCTTGAAACCGCCACCGAGAACAGCCCGATCCCACAGACACGGGGAGAGGGGCTTCATCCCTGCAGCTAGAAAGACACGAACTCCACAACAAGCTTAGGAGGAGCCCAGGCTCCAAAAGGCCACGCAGTTCTACAGACACTCAGATTTCAACTGTGTAAGACTTGGGGCAGGGAATCCAGTCACGCCCGCCCAGACTTCCGACCTACAAAAATGAGAGCTACCAACAGCTATTGCTTTAAACAGCGAGGTTTGTGAGAACTTATCACTAGGTATCAGAAAACAAATACACCCATGAATGAAAATAGTTATCAAGCTGGCTGAAAAAAAACATGTGCTCAATGCTGAGATCCTCAGTTGAAGGTTTAACACAAACAGATTATTGGTGATACAACAGGAGAAAAGGTGATAATCCCACTTGCAGGCGTTTATTTTGAATATGTACTAATCGGAGAAGAAATGTTTGGCTTGATGATTTCTGTTATGACAGTGATCAAATGGACAATCTGTCAGACGAGTTTACCCTAAAAGAAAAACATCCAGATCTGGCTTTGGCTGGAGAAGTATATCTGAAAATCTGACACTGGTGAGGCTTCCCACATTTATGAAAACCGAAAGTAAAGCCCCTGCCGGATGTAGTAGGCAGGATTCTAACACAGCCCCAAGACGTCCCCATGGGCCCCTGTCATCAGTCAGAGGACCTCAGTCAACACCCACAGGGGCCTGGCAGGACCCGGGCTGATGAACCGGGTGCTCATTCCAGGACAGAGGGGAGCTAGCCTCCCGGGTAATTTCCTTTAAGGGTAGGAACAGTCCAAAGAGCAAGTTGATTCCTTTCCTTGATTTCACGCTTTGTTTTTCTTAAAAAAGAAAATACATATATAGTAACACTGATCATAAATTCTACATCATCAAGGCATCTGAATACAACTTTGAGTCATTTCACATCTTTACAAAAGGAACTGCTTTAAAATCCGGGAACGGCTTTCCAATTATAAACCTGGCTAGATGCAGGCATTTAACAACAGTCTCATACCAACTTTCAAGGAATTAGAAAAAAAAACAAAAAACAAATATAATACTTTTTTTTAAATTCATAAGTGCCATCTGCTGGCTTGGTCTAGGAATAGTAAAGCTTTCGAGTTCGCACTCAAGAGGACAGAAATTATGAAGTATACACCCTGTCCTCTTCTTAAAGAAAACACAGTATAGCACACAATCATGCTGGGCTTCCTGGTGGCTCAGGGGTAAAGAATCCACTTGCGATGCAGGAGAGCGCCTGCAGGTGTAGGGCACACGGGTTCGACCCCTGGGTTGGGAAGATCCCCTGGAGAAGGACATGGCAACCCACTCCAGTATTCTTGCCTGGAGAATCCATGGACAGAGGAGCCTGGCCAGCTACAGTTCATGGGGTCACTAGAGCTGGACACACCTTAGCGACTAAACCACCACCACAAGACAATCATTCTAATGAATATACTACTGAAATCCATAAATCCCACATAAGAATTTCTTTGTGGTTTTAGTATCTGGAATAGTTTTTTTGCTCCTGAGCAATGGCTTGCTTATACTCCTTGGGCATTATCTATCTGAGCGATACATCTTCCTTTCATAATCTGCCGCTATAAACCTAATTTGTGGCCCAGACTTAGAAAGAGTGAAAGATGTTAATGGATGCAGCTTGTGTCCGCGTCTCGCTCTCAGCTCCATTTTACGTAACCGCTTTACCTTTTGCTTTGCCTTTCTTCTCATTTGCTTCTCATCTGGCTTCACTCGGTGTATGTACATGTGTGTCTCACTGTGTGAGTGTGTGTGTGTCTTCAGAGCCACCTTAAACGTTTACTTGAAACAAAGTTAAGTAGAGGTAAATAAATCTCTAAATTGAGTTTACGTGAGATCAATAAAATCAAGATAAGTAAACTGAATTTTGAAAACACAACTGAACTCAAAGCAGCATAGCAATGATCTGCTGCTGCAGACAAACCAATGCAGGGAGCAATCAGAACAGGCATAACTGAAGGCAGGGGCTCCTCAGAGCAGAAAGGCCGAACCCCAGACTGCATAGGATACCGCCAAAACCACGTGGAGAGAGTACGACTGCTCTGTCCTTCGGGGATAATCAGGATGATACACCTTACACAATGCCACCTTTTTCAAGCATGCATTTGTTTTAAACATCCTATATCATCTGTTTTAAAACAGTTTTGTAAAGAAGGTTCATCATTTACGAGGACATGTCACTGAACCTAACAAGCAATAAAAGACATATCAAGTGTAGAAGACAAGTTTTTTGAAGTCATATTCCGCTCTCACCTTATGTCTTCGTCTGTGACAATGAAAGCCTTGCAGAGGGGTTGAGATGTGTTAAGCCAGACAGCAGGATTCTTTTCCACAGCAGCGGAGACTTGCCCTGTGATGGGTGCAGAGCTTGTGTGCAAAGCACTGGCGACAGCAGATAAAAGGGTCTCATCGTTACTACCTGGACCAACCCCTGCAATTAGAAACACATCAGTTCCAGGACGTTTCTAGCCGTGCTGAGCAAACCTTGTGGAGCCTAAGACAACTGATTATCTTTATATTCATCTGACAGCAGCTATTTAAAACTGACACAAGCCAAAGCAGCAAAAGATAACAGCATATTTACTTAGTTATCAACAATAAAGAATTAACATTAAGGAAACAGTAACCAAATACTTGAGTATTTGAATAAAACTTTAACAGAACTTTAAAATACATGTCCAAGGTATTAAAAACTTCTTAAAAAGTTGGCTACATTTCATCATGCAAGGTCAATTATTCTTAATGATCTAAGTCCCTTCTAAAGTCCTCTTACATTCAAATATCCCTATTAACGTGTCCCTAGGGTCCTTGAATCATTTCCCCTGTAGCTTGTCATGTCTCAACACTTCTTTTTTGTGCAGGGATTTCAAAGGAAAAGCCAATGCAAGTAGGCTGTACCTACACCTTTAACAGTTTTTTCAACTAACAAAATATCCACATGAATAGGATTAATAACTGTACACATTGACTGCACACTAGGAGACTGGAACCATGGCTACATTTAAGTGCATTGCTTACAGTCCTAAACTTGTTAAACCAGTTAAAGCAATAATTTCCAAGAGCACAGAGGGATGAGACACTACTCTATGAATTATGAGGATTTTTGAGCAATCCGCAATGTATCAAGATTTAGAAGCCAAAGTTGTAACCACTCGAAAAGTAAAGCTTCTCTAGAACCTGGAGTGAACGTGTGACCCCACAAGGCACGCCAGCCCCTGAGTTCTCCACCCCAGACCCCGCTCGCTCCTGTTACTGGACCCATGGGCATCTGAGGCTTGCAGCAGCAAGTCACGGAGGGAGAGGCAGGAGGAGAGATGCTGGCTGTTCTTTGGATAAGAGGAAGGGAAAAAAAAGCAAGCACTGGGGCCCGATGTTGCTTCGAGCAGGAAGCTGGGGACAGTCTGCCGCTTAGGCTGTATTTGGGTCTAAACACATAACATGGGTTAATTTACATGACGAGCCTAATTAAATTCAGGCCAAAAGGTACACGCGAAAAAAAAAACTTAGGTAAGACACCACCCGGAAGCGTTCTGCAACCTACAAAGCGTTTCAGGCACACTGCCTCTGGTTTACTTAAACCCAAGGGGAGCATCACCCAGCGAGGCAAACAGTCCCCACAGCAAAGACCTGTCGCCCTCATCACGTCTGCCTCCACTGCCTCCGACACACAGCCTGGCACACAGCAGGGGCTGCTCAACTGAACTCGGAGAATACCTTGAAGACCTTTAGGGAGTTCCATGGTTTTTATAATTTGTTCTGTTACATCTGATGCACTAAGTCCTTGTAGCCTCTTCTCCCAGAAAAGCTGTAAGGCAAAACATCACTGTTAATAGATACATTCTCGGGACAAGAAAGTAGCGCATCGATGCTGCTGAATAATGAAATTGAAATCATATCAGTAATTCCCTAATGTCCCCATTTTTTTTTTCCTTACAAAAAGCTAAATGATACTTCAAACATGACTTCAACGCATCATAATTCTTTCAAGTTATATGACTCAAAAAACTTTGCTTTGTCATTCTAGGCAGCCTATTCACTTGTTACATCCAATAGATTGTTACGTGCTATGCATGAGATACAGTCCTAAATAGATAACAGTCCTTTGGAAGACATAAGGTATCTTCCAAAGAGTATTAACTTGAGTTCTTCAAAGTTTCATTTGGCATGAAAATTTTTTTTTTTTTGGCATGAAAATTTAACGTTACAATTTATCAGGAAAAAGAAAAACTGTATTGCATAATACCTCTTTATCCAAGAGCGTTAGGGAAACAATTTCTCCACCTATGTGATTCTTCTAAGACAGAAGTTTAGCCCTTTGGCCTATTTTAAGGGGAACAAATGCCATTTTTTATGGAAAGTTCTCTAAAATGTTTTGCATACTTCCTTGCTCTTTAAACAGGATGCCACATTCATGAGTGCCTCTCCTTCCGTGGTACAGAGCCTGGGTGTCCTCAGTCACTAGGTGGCCCAAGGTCATCATTCCGGCATCAGTGAGCTCATGAAGACTCTTCCTACCCCATGGGTCTAGCGAGATATGCAACTGCTTATTCATACACTGAGCAGTCCAGGACGGTTCTGCCGCTTGATTTCAAATCCTTTCTACATTTAATTCTCTCTCCTAGTCGGCTACTGTGTGCATGCTTGCTAAATTGCTTCAGTTGTGTCCGACGCTTTACAACCCCATGGACTGTAGCTCGCCAGGCTCCTCTGTCCATGGGTTTCTCTAGGCAAGAATACTGGAGAGGGTTGCCATGCCCTTCTCCAGGTAATCTTCCCAACCCAGGGATAGAACTTGTGTCTCTTATGTCTCCTGAATTGACAGACGAATTCTTTACTGGGGAAGCCCAGTTGGGTATTTCTTGTCATTGATGTCATTCATCCATATGAATGTATTTACTGATACACTCTTACTATGCTTGGGCTGTGAATCCAACAGTAGATAAGACATAGAGTGCCTCTGTCCTGCAGCCTCATCTCTTTCCTACTCTGTTTCATATTTACTGCAGTCCAAAAAACAGATAAAGGAATTCCTTAGAATTTGATAAATCTGTCTTTAATCCTGGATACCCGGGGGCCTGTCATACAGTGAATATTGAAAAAATATTTGTGTGAATGACTGATGTGGGAATAAACGGGCTCAGAATCTTGAGGGACACATGCACCCAAACCCCAGCTACAGACATATGACCTTGGACAAGTTCTGTGACCTCAGATGTTCAACGTCCTCTGTGGGCGTGGCAAGAGCGACTGCTCCGTACGATGATTGTGGAGATTAAATAAAGCGATATACACAAACACCCATCACACAGGGGGCATAAGCGTTATTAGGTTTACTTCTAACAGATTTCTGAGCACTCTGAGGGCTTCCAAGCTTATGCTCTAACTTCTGGATACATGAAAAGCATCAAATAACATCTTTCCGGACAAATGAGAAGATACAGTAAAATAATTCTATTTATGGCAGAACAATAATAGCTTAGATTATATAATAACCACAGTGCTAGCACCAAAAGTAACTTCTTTACTGTTCTTTTAGGCCTTTAGTATATGCTAACATCTCCATATACCTCCATATAAATTACATCAGCAGCAGAATATGTGGTCAACACGTATGAGGTCATGAATACATTAACCATCACGAGGAAGAAGCAGTTAGTTCTTCTAAGTAACAGTTAATGAATGCGATAAATGTCCTAAGAAAGTCTGCCTGCTTTTCTGGGGAAATAACAACCATCTATGCTTTGAATATCACAACTATAGGAAAAAAAAACCAACAAAAATTAAAATGCAGTTAATTCCTAATGAAAAAGTATACAGAGGAGTCAGTGAATATGAGATTAGTGTTTTATAGTATATAAATTTTATAATTATATAAATTATAATTTTTAAATTATATATAACTTAGTTTGTAAAATAAATCAACACTACCAAAAACACTATGAAAAACTACATACAGAGATGATTACTACTAAACCACATCTAAAAATCCCAATTCTAGATACCAAAAGTTAAATTTTTTACCTTCTATAATTTCTAATGCTTAAATTTCTATTATTTTGAAGGAAAACATAAATTTAGAAAGAAATATTTTGCAAAATAAATCTTAGCTTGAGAAACAAGTGTACAGCTCTAGATGACAAGTCCTGGTGTCATCACGCAGCACCAGATAGCCCTCAACAAAATCTGAAGTTGAATCTGACAGGCTGATGACCTCTTTGTAAATGAAGCACTCAGGCCATGAAAATGGAGGCACATGTATTTATGGGTGTGTAAGTTGTATATATGTGTGTGTATCTTTCTGCCACCCCCACTCTCTGGGAAGTGGGAAAGGTCAGAGCAGGAAGCGAGGTTAGTTTGAGAAAAGAAAACATTTAACCAGGCAAGGTCGCCCCTGCCCAACTCCCCATCCCATCCGCCAGGCGTTCGGCGCTAGCGCACTCACCCAGGGGCGCTGCATGTCTGTGTCCCTAACTCAGCTTCTCCACACCCATCCTCTCAGGTTCCTATTCGCTTTGTTCTGGAAAGAACGGGTTCTTCGCACTTTAAAGTACGTGGAAAACTTTATATCAAGCAGGCATTATGCCAAGCGAAGGAAGCCAGTCTTTTACATACTGAATGAATGATGTGTATGAAAAAGAAGAAAACTGTAAGGGTGGTTGCCAGGAGTCAGGGGTGGAGGGAAGACCCCACTGCAAGGGGTCAGCACAAGGGGATTCCTTGGGGGTGCTGGAACTGTAATTCCCCCCCCTCCACAAACACAAACTTTATCCAGCTGATATAATTACCAATTTCTTTTCTTTCCCCCAAGCAAACTGCTCAAAGATCAATTAATCTGCACTATCTCCTTTCTCCCAGACCCATTTCAACTTTGTTATCCTACCCCCTATTCCATGAATTTCCATTACATTTACTCTAAAGGTTAGTCAGCTCCTCTCACCAAATGCAGGGACCTTTTCTCACTGTCTCTGGTCACTTTAGAGCCCTGAATGTACTCGAAGGGTTCAAGGAAAGGGAGGGGTCTTCCTCTGCCTGACATTAGGATTTCACATCTCCTTGCTTACATATTCTGTGGGATTACTAGGTGACTGTGGTCATCTGGAGTTCTTCCTACTGCATTAACATTAGAAATTGAGACAGAAATAGGGAGAAGACGAGGCTCCCTACATTTGAAAGGAGTCCTCTGTCCAGGACAGCTGTCTTGTCCACCATACTTTCATGAACGCTGCTACTTTCATAAATCCTAACCGAGCCGATGAAAATCTGATTTCACTGGCCACATCCAATGATTTTCTCAGCTCCACCTTGCTGCCTGATGTGAGGTCAAATAATCAAGATAATTTAGGGATCAGTGATGTAATATTTGGAGAAACTCTTTAATGGGCTCTCACTCTAGGTTAGTACATCCCTCCCCACTCCCCACTGATCAGACCCTCCTCTGATATTACCCTGCAGTAGAGAAGAGAACTGGAGAGCTCCCACATGTACTTTCTCCTGCCGATGGTCTGGGCAACCCAGCAAACCAGCCGATGGAGAAGCCTAGGATAGGACTAGCAGTCACACAGAACCAGAAAAGTGCCTAAAATGTCACTGACGGGGACCATGCAGCTTTGAAGAAACCATCTTATTAGAAAGTGGAGCTCATCTCCACACCTTCGCTCCTCATATGACTGTAGGAAGTACTTCTATGACATCGCT